>NC_071519.1:3817872-4112872 GCF_027887155.1 Malaclemys terrapin pileata | reverse complement strand
TTGCTCCTTGTTCTGTCATCTGCCACCACTGAGAACAGCCGAGCTCCATCCTCTTTGGAACCCCCATTCAGGTAGTTGAAGGCTGCTATCAAATCCCCCCTCATTCTTCTCTTCTGCAGACTAAATAACCCCAGTTCTCTCAGCCTCTCCTCGTAAGTCACGTGCCCCAGGCCCCTGATCATTTTCATTACCCTCCGCTGGACTCTCTCCAATTTGTCCACATCCCTTCTGTAGTGGGGGGCCCAAAACTGGACTCAATACTCCAGATGTGGCCTCACCAGTGCCGAATAGAGGGGAATAATCACTTCCCTCGATCTGCTAGCAATGCCCCTACTTATACAGCCCAAAATGCCGTTAGCCTTCTTGGCAACAACGGCACACTGCTGACTCATATCCAGCTTCTCATCCACTGTAACCCCCAGGTCCTTTTCTGCAAAACTGCTGCTTAGCCAGTCAGTCCCAAGTCTGTAGCAGTACATGGATTCTTCTGTCCTAAGTGCAGGACTCTGCACTTGTCCTTGTTGAACCTCCTCAGATTTCTTTTGGCCCAATCCTTCAATTTGTCTATGTCACTCTGGACCCAATCCCTACCCTCCAGCGTATCTAGCTCTGCCCCCAGCTTTGTGTCGTCTGCAAACTTGCTGAGGGTGCAATCCATCCCATCATCCAGATCATTAATAAGGGAGGTTACAGGGGATTTAATCCCAGTCTACAAGTACCCACATAGGGAGCAAATACTTAATAACAGCCTCTTTGATCTAGCAGACAAAGGTCTACCAAGATCCACTGGCTGAAAGCTGCACTAATTCAGGCTGGAGATACGTAACTAGCAGAGCTACTTCCCAAGGCCCTGGTGGGTTCTCTCCCCATCATGGGAATTTTCCAATCAAGACAGCATGGGCTTTCTTTCTTTTTTTGCAGAAGACCGGCTGTAGTCCAAAGAGGGATGAATTCGGGGCAGACAGGTGGTCGGACTAGAGCAGTGGTTCTCAACCTCGTTGTGGGCCACCTATGCAGCTCTCTGTGTGGTATGTGGCCTGCATCCACACAATATATATGCTACCTGGAGCATAGGGCAGCTAACCCCTAGCCTCGCCCCTTCTCCCTGAAGCCACGCCCCCCGCCAGAGCCCTGAGCCCCCCAACCGCGGCTCAGCCTCCCCTGGCCTGTGATACCCGCCACCCATGCCCTGAAGATGTCACATGGGCCGCAGCTGTGTGCTGATTGGGCCACAACACCAGATGATCACAGGGGTCACCCGCTGGCCTTTGACTCTAGGAATCCGCAAATCTAACCAACAACCGTGTTCTACCAGTGCAAAATCTGTGCCTAGGCCCTGCTGAGCCATTTTGCTTGGGGGTGTTTGCAATTTTTTAATAGTTCAATCAGTAAAACTCCTAGTGCGGAAGCAGGTAGACCTGCAAAGCACCTTCGTACCGGTGTAACTGTGTCTGCATTAGGGCCGGTTGTATTGAGAAAACTAGCAGGACAGTTGGTTTGTGTGTGAGGTTAAACCGGTCTGGCTTTGCAAACAGCCTCCAGGGTTATGGATATAAAGTCCAGCCCCAAAGTGGCCCAGGCGGGTGGCTGCAACCCTGGCCGGAGTGAGAGCTGCCTGCCCGCTGCTCAGCCTCTGTAAGGGGTTTCCAGAGGCTGGACTATGTGGGGGGTGCACACGGGTCTGTCTTTTGTGCCCCTCACACTAACCGTCTCCCCGCCTTCGTCGCTGGCATAAAATAAATGCTTTATGCAATAGACAGTGCACTGAGGGTACTGAACCCATCTATCTGTGTGTCACTCATATCGACCTGTCCATGTCACCCGGCTCTGCCTGTCCCTGTCCCCCAGCTCTACCTGTCCATTCCACTCACCTCTGCCTGTCTCTGTCACCCAGCTCTACCTGTCCATGTCACCCGGCTCTGCCTGTCCCTGTCCCCCAGCTCTACCAGTCCATTCCACTCACCTCTACCTGTCCATGTCACCCAGCTCTGCCTGTCCCTGTCCCCCAGCTCTACCAGTCCATTCCACTCACCTCTGCCTGTCCATGTCCCCCAGCTCTACCTGTCCATTCCACTCACCTCTGCCTGTCCATGTCACCCAGCTCTACCTGTCCATTCCACTCACCTCTGCCTGTCTCTGTCACTCATATCTACCTGTCCATGTCACCCGGCTCTGCCTGTCCCTGTCCCCCAGCTCTACCAGTCCATTCCACTCACCTCTGCCTGTCCATGTCCCCCAGCTCTACCTGTCCATTCCACTCACCTCTGCCTGTCTCTGTCACCCAGCTCTACCTGTCCATTCCACTCACCTCTGCCTGTCTCTGTCACCCAGCTCTACCTGTCCATTCCACTCACCTCTGCCTGTCTCTGTCACCCAGCTCTTCCATGTCACCCAGCTCTGCCTGCCCATATCACCCAGATGTACCTGTGCATCTCACCCAGCTCTGCCTCTCCCTGTCACGTCACCCAGATCTACCTGCCCATGTCACCCGGCCCTGCTTGTCCCTATTCCCATAACCCAGCTCTACCTGTCCATTCCACTCACCTCTGCCTGTCCCTGTCCCCCGCTCTGTCTGTAGCAGTCTCTGAGCTCAGCCCCACGGCTGCGCCGCCCCCCGCCGCGATCGCACGCGTTTGAAGTGCGGAGGGCGGCGCGGGGCGCTTTGATGTGGGGCAGGGCGCGGGCCCAGGTGCCAGGGCACGTGGGGAGGCGGAGGGGGGCCCGGGGCTCGGTTCCCACCACGTGGCGCGGCGTTAGGCCGGGATCAAAGGCGGCCGCGTTCCCAGGGGCGGAGCCGGCGGCTTCCCAAATTCCCAGGGGAACCGCTGGGGGCCCCGTGTCCCTGCATGAATCGCCCCCACCCCAGGTCCCCAAACACCCCCTGGGTCCCCCGCTAAACCCCTCCTAGATTCCCCCCTTACACCCCGGATCCCCCGCTGCACCCCAGATCCCCTCCTAGATCCCCCCTTACACCCCGGATCCCCTCCTAGATCCCCCGCTGCACCCCAGATCCCCTCCTAGATCCCCCGTTACACCCCGGATCCCCCGTTACACCCCGGATCCCCTCCTAGATCCCCCGCTGCACCCCAGATCCCCTCCTAGATCCCCCCTTACACCCCGGATCCCCCCTTACACCCCGGATCCCCCGCTGCACCCGAGATCGCCTCCTAGATCCCGCGCTGCACCCTGAGTCCCTGCGTTAAACCCTCCTCCTAGATCCCAAAACACCCCAGATCCCCCTAGATCCGCCATTGCACCCCAGATCTCTGCATTAATAACCCCTCCTAGGTCTCCCTCTGCATCCCAGATTCCTGGCTAGTCCTTCCCCAGCCCCATCCATTTTTCAGATGGGGCTAGTGGTCCATGAGAGGAAGGGTTGGGGGTTGGGATTGGCCTGGGCGAGTGTTGTGGACCCATCTGCTCTAGTGGCTGAGAGAGGATTTGTTCCCTTCTGGGCAGGGCTCATCTACACTGCCCTGGCCGTGGCCTCGCCTGCAGGGATGGGGGTTTGCTAGGCCAAAGCCAGGCAGGGCAGCCTGACTGCAGTGGGGGCCAAAGGCGGGACTCGGCTCTCAGCAGCCTGGAGTCAGGTCACGGAGCTCTTTGGGGTCGCTCTGTATTGAGCACTGTGAGGCTGAAAGCAGCGTCTTGCCCTCCCACAGAGCAGGGCTCCCACCCCCGAATGGGCTCTGTGAATTCCTCCCCTCTTCGCTGTCAAGGCTAGAAGGGGGGCTCATGGGCATCCTGGATGACACAGGCCTTTGCCATTACAGAGGTACCCAGAGGAGGGTGTGGCAGCTGCCCCCCAACTCAGCAGCTGTCCTGAAATAGTGTGGAACTGTTCTGGTCTAGTAGACCCCACTCCCCTCCCACAGCCAGGGAGAGAACACAGGAGTCCTGCCCCCCCCCCCGCTCTAACCCGCCAGCCCCCGCACCCCTCCCAGAGCCAGGGAGAGAACCCAGGAGTCCTGGCTCCCACCCCACCCTGCTCTAACCCACCAGCCCCCGCTCCCCTCCCACAGCCAGGGAGAGAACCCAGGAGTCCTGGCTCCCACCCCCCCCCGCTCTAACCCGCCAGCCCCCGCTCCCCTCCCAGAGCTAGGGAGAGAACCCAGGAGTCCTGGCTCCCAGCCCACCCTGCTTTAACCATCAGTCCCCTCCCAGAGCCAGGGAGAGAACCCAGGAGTCCTGGCTCTAATTCTTGGCTTTATTCACTACTCCATCAGCAGGCCGGCTCCCTCTTCTCCAGCAGCAGGGTTTGGGTGCGGGGATGTGCTGGGGTGGGGGGAAATCTCTAGGGTGGAGGCGGGTGGGGGTCCGAGGAGAGAGGCGGGGTAGGGGCAGGGGAGTGTGAAGGCCAGGGGCCCTTGGAACCAGAGCTTAGGGGATTTGGGGGAGGCAATCTCCTTAGCCCCATTGTTCCCTTACTGCCTCCCGCGGATGTGGGGGGGGAAAGCCAGGCGGGGGATTAGCCACGTTGCGCTGAATGAAACAGGCCATCCCACTGCCCCGTATCCTGGCTACAAGCGCGGCGGGGGGGGGGCGGATTGGCCAGAGGGGGTGGTTGCGGGGGAGAGGAGACACGCCGAAAGGAACCCGGCGGAGCCCAGGAGGAAGGTGCATCACCCACACCGGGCAGCTTTTGTGTGTGAACTTCCCTCCTGCCCCCCCCAAAGGGACCACCCCCCACACCCCACAGCTCAGGGGCCCGCTGGCCCCTCTGCTCTACAAGGTTAGGGTGGCTGGTAGCGGTTGCAGGGTGGCTTTGGTGGTTCAAGCAGAGGGGATGGGAGCCAGGACTCCTGGGTTCTCTCCCTGGCTCTGGGAGGGGAGTGGGGGCTGGTGGTTAGAGCTGGGAGCCAGGACTCCTGGGTTCTCTACCCCACTCTGGGAGGGGAGTGGGGACTGGTGGGTTAGAGCAGTGGTGGCTGGGAGCCAGGTCTCTTGGGTTCTCTCCCCAGCTCTGGGAGGAGAGTGGGGGTTGGTGGTTAGAGCAGGGGGAGCTGGGAGCCAGGACTCCTGGGTTCTCTCCCCAGCTCTGGGAGGAGAGTGGGGGTTGGTGGTTAGAGCAGGGGGAGCTGGGAGCCAGGCCTTCTGGGTTCACCACCCCTTTTATTGTTGTCAATAGGAATGGCAGCACAAGGTCAGCTGCCCGGAAATCTAGGGAAAGCCCTTCCTGGTGCTGGGTGCCTGCCCCCCACCAGCCCTCTGTCTGGATCAGGGCAGGGATGTATTTTGTTTTGCTGTTATCTGTGCCATGGTAGCACCTACAGGGCCCCATTGCGCTGGGCACTGCCCAGACCCACAGGGATAGACCGCCCATCCCCCAAAGAGCGTAGCCAGAGGGTGCGAGGGGAAACAGAGGCACAGAGAGTGGAACGCACAGGCACAGGTCCGAGACCCCTTGGCAGGCTCGTGGCAGGGCTGGCCAGCTTCAGCTCTGTCTCCCCTGGACTCCAGCCCAAGGTCCGGCCCTTTGACGCTGGCCTGGGCTGGCAGCATCCCTTCCCCTGGGTGAGCGGTCCGGGGGCCGGCTGTGCAGCCTCTTGGCCTGAGCCCCCCACCCTGCTTTGCAGGGCCGTCCATTTGTCCCCGGCCCCCTGGGCTTTCCGGCAGCAGAAGGGCCCATAAAGCAGCGCGCCGGGCGGGGATGAAAGGGGATCACAGCTTCATCCCAAGAGGGGAGGTGAGGAAGGAGACGCCCAGGGCGGGGAAGAGCCTGGCCTTTCCCACAGCCGGACCCCAGGCCTGGTTCCCAGGCCCACACCTTCCCGCCGCCAAGCACCAACCGCCAGGGCCTGCCCACGTGGCCATAATGTGCCCTGCAGGCCCTGGGGCCCTGGGGGAGGGGGGGAGCAGAACAGCAGCTTCTTGGCAGGCAGAGATAGATAGATAGCGGAGGTGGATGGGGATAGATAGAATGATAGATAGAGGGGGTGGATGGGGATAGATAGATAGATAGATAGATAGATAGAGGCGGTGGATGGGGATAGATAGATAGATAGATAGATAGATAGATAGATAGATAGATAGATAGATGCGGTGGATGGGGATAGATAGATAGATAGATAGATAGAGGCGGTGGATGGGGATAGATAGATAGATAGATAGATAGATAGATAGATAGATAGAGGCGGTGGATGGGGATAGATAGATAGATAGATAGATAGATAGATAGATAGATAGAGGCGGTGGATGGGGATAGATAGATAGATAGATAGATAGATAGATAGATAGATAGATAGATGCGGTGGATGGGGATAGATAGATAGATAGAGGGGGTATATGGGCATAGATAGATAGATAGATAGATAGATAGATAGATAGATAGATAGATAGATGGGCTCAGGACAGGCCAGAGAATGGCCCCAAATCAATTCCTGGTTGAACCAGAGCAGATCTTTCAGAAAAAAACCCATCCCATCTTGATAGAAAAGTTGTCAGTGACGGAGAATCCACCCTGCCCTTGGGAACTCGTCCCTTAATTCCCTGCACATTTAAAAACGTTTCCAGTTTGAATTTGTCTGGTGCCAGCGTCCAGCCACTGGAGGGTGTTACACATTGGTCTGCCCAGCTGACGAGCCCTCTGTCAAATTTCTGTTCCCCAGGCGGGTACTTATTGGATCACAGAGTCCTGCCTCCCAGCCATCCCTACTCCAAGCACAATGGCCCAGCTCTAACCACTAGACCCTACTGCGCAGCAAGGGAGAGAACCCAGGAGTCCTGGCTCCCACCTCCCCTGCTCTAACCACTAGACCCCAGTCCCCTCCCAGAGCTGGGGCCAGAATCTGGAAGTCCCATGCTGTAACCCAGGCTCTCCATAGACATGCTTAGCTATGAATACCTGACATATGAACAGGGGGCGCAGCTGGGAGAACAGGCTACCAGGCTTCCCAGTCTCAGCAGCTGGCCTGACAGATTGAAGCTGGCTTGGCGGATCAGGGGAACATCAGGAATTTTGAAGGCACAGGCCAGCGGGACTGGTTGTGGGAGGTGGGCAAACTGCCTTCATGCATGGTGTCGCATTCCTGACCATCCTGGCTAATAGCCATTGATGGACCTGTCCTCCAGGAACTTCTCTAGTTCTTTTTTGAACCCTGTTATAGTCTTGGCCTTCACAACAGCCTCTGGCAAGGAGTTCCACAGGTTGACTGTGTGTTGTGTGAAGAAATTCGTCCTTTTGTTTGTTTTAAACCTGCTGCCTATTCATTTCATTAGGTGACCCCTAGTTCTTGTGTTATGGGAAGGAGTAAATAACACTTCCTTATCTACTTTCTCCACACCAGTCATGATTTTATAGACCTCTGTCATATCCTCCCTTTGTCGTCTCTTTTCCAAGTTGAAAAGTCCCTGTCTTTTTAATCTCTCCTCATATGGAAGCTGTTCTATGCCCCTCATCATTTTTGTTGCTCTTTTCTGAACCTTTTCCAATTCCAATATCTCTTCTTTGAGCTGGGGCGACCACATCTGCACACAGTATTCAAGGTGTGGGCGTACCATGGATTTATATAGAGGCAATAGGATATTTTCTGTCTTATTCTCTACCCCTTTCCTAATGGTTCCCAACATTCTGTTCGCTTTTTTGACTGCCGCTGCGCATTGAGTGGATGTTTTCAGAGAACTATCCACAATGACTCCAAGATCCTTCTTGAGTGGTAACAGGTAATTTAGCCCCCATCATTTTATAGGGATAGTTGGGATTATGTTTTCCAATGTGCATTACTTTGCATTGATCAACAGTGAATTTAATCTGCCATTCATTTGCCCACTCACCCAGTTTGGGGAGATCCCTTTGGTCAGCTTTGGACTTGACTCGCGATCCCTTTACGCTTCGTCTGGGAACAAAGCTCTCCAAGGCAGTGGCTAGAAGAATTTGTTCATTGGCTGAACCATGTCTATGCCGGGGTTTAGGCCTGGTTAGCTACTAGTCTGGGCATGTACTCGTGTGTCTGTGAATGAGTGGATACGTCTGTGCACGACGTGCCGGGGGGAGCTGCTAGCCTGGCCTTTCCTCCCTGCCGGCCCCCTCCCATGAGAAAGTTCTCTTCTCGCTAGTCTTTGAGCTGGGGGCCCTCCCCCACTGGGACTCACACCTCAGGTTTACGACACTGGGAAGTCCAGCCCGACACAGGTTCCCACGAGACACAAGCCGCCCTGGGCTGCAACAAAGGGTAATAAATAGCTCAGACCTGCCGACAACCACCCCACACACTCGAGTCAGTGGGGGGCATTGCTCCTACCCCACAGCGAAGGGGCCCCATTGGCGGGAGTTGCTCCTGGTTTACACCAGGGTGAGAGAGAAGGGAATCGGCCATTTGTCTCCAGTGGAGTTACTCCTGGTTTACACCAGGGTGAGAGAGAAGGGAATCGGCCATTTGTCTCCAGTGGAGTTACTCCTGGTTTACACCAGGGTGAGAGAGAAGGGAATCGGCCATTTGTCTCCAGTGGAGTTACTCCTGGTTTACACCAGGGTGAGAGAGGGGGAATTGGCCCCTTGACCCCAAAGGCCCACGCCGACACAGTAATGTGATGGGATATCGGCTGTACCGCGAGCAACACATACCAGCCCAACCTACAATCTAGCAAGGGCCAGATCCCAGCCGGTGTCAATGGGCGTCTCTCCATTGGAGTCAATGGGGCCAGATCCCAGCTGGGGTCAATGGGAGTCTCTCCATTGGAGTCAATGGGGCCAGATCCCAGCTGGTGTCAATGGGCGTCTCTCCATTGGAGTCAATGGGGCCAGATCCCAGCCGGTGTCAATGGGCGTCTCTCCATTGGAGTCAATGGGGCCAGATCCCAGCCGGTGTCAATGGGCGTCTCTCCATTGGAGTCAATGGGGCCAGATCCCAGCTGGGGTCAATGGGAGTCTCTCCATTGGAGTCAATGGGGCCAGATCCCAGCTGGTGTCAATGGGCGTCTCTCCATTGGAGTCAATGGGGCCAGATCCCAGCCGGTGTCAATGGGCGTCTCTCCATTGGAGTCAATGGGGCCAGATCCCAGCCGGTGTCAATGGGCGTCTCTCCATTGGAGTCAATGGGGCCAGACCCCAGCTGCTGTCAATGGGCGTCTCTCCATTGGAGTCAATGGGGCCAGATCCCAGCTGGTGTCAATGGGCGTCTCTCCATTGGAGTCAATGGGCCCAGTTCCAGCTGGTGTCAATGGGCGTCTCTCCATTGGAGTCAATGGGGCCAGATCCCAGCTGGTGTCAATGGGCGTCTCTCCGTTGGAGTCAATGGGGCCAGATCCCAGCTGGTGTCAATCAGCCATAGCTCCACTGAGGCCAGATTTACACCAGCCAAGGGTTTGCCCTGAGCATTCCAAGGTTAATTCCAGCCTCCCCATGGAGACTTCCTGACCCATTAGCTTGACAATGGCCTCCCCATCCCCTTCCCTGAACCACCCTCTTGCATATTCGATGCATCTTCCTTCTGTCATGTGTGAGAGGCCCTTGGCACCTCCACTAATGCCCACAGCTGGCGCTCATGGCCATAACATACCCCAGGCAGGGAATTTTCCCTCCACTGGGGAGTGGGGCCGTGGGGATAGCTTGGGGATCAGAGCACCAGGGTGGGGGATTTGGACCAACAAAGAACGTTGCCACAGTAACCAGTTCGCTTGCTTGATTTCAACCCCCTAGTGTGGTAAAATCTATCTTGGTTTAAAAAAAAAATCTACTGTCCGGTGAAACTTACAAGAGTAGGCACTGAAATCAGCTGCAATGTTTGGATGTGATCTGTGTCTACACTCCTGCGCTCCTGGTGTGAATCAGGAGTCACTCCACTGGAATCATGGGGGCTGTTTCACCCCTCACTCACCCCTGGTGTAAATCAGGAGTCACTCCAGTGGGGGCTAATTCACTCCTCACTCATATTGGTGTAAACCAGGAGTGACACTTTGTCAGTGGTTTGGGGGCCTGCTCATGAGAGTCACCCCATTGGTTTTGGGGGGAGGATACCCAGTTGGGCAGTGGAGTTGGGGGTGACAGGAACTTGGGGCTGGGGACTGCTGGGTTGTAGGGATGGGTGGAGTGAGGAAGATGGGCATAGGTGTGGGGCAATGGGGGGCTGAGGAGAGATGAGCATGGGGTGGGGCAATGGAGGGTTGAGGGGAAGTTGGGGTCAGGGACACGGACGGCTCTGGAAGTTGGAGGTCGTGGTTGTAGGGAAGTTCTGGGGCAAGGTTGTAGGGAAGTGGGGGAGAGGGCAGGAATGGGGGTACAGAAGTTGGGGTCAGGGCCGTAGGGGAGGGAGGAGGGGGAGGGAAGTTGCGGGTCAGGGCTGTGGGAAAGGAGGAGGGAAGTTTGGGGGTCAGGGCTGTAGGGCAAGGGGGGAGGAAAGTTGTGGGTCAGGGCTCTAGGAAATGGGGAGGGGGAGGGAAGTTGGGGGTCAGGGCTGTAGGTAAGTGGGGGGAGGGTACAGAAGTTGGGGGTCAGGGCTGTAGGGCATGGGGGACAGGATGGGAAGTTGGGGGTCAGGGCTGCGGGGAAGGGGGAGGGAAGTTGGGGGTCAGGGCTGCGGGGAAGGAGGAGGGAAGTTGGGGGTCAGGGCTGTGGGGAAGGGGGAGCAGGGGCAGGTTGGGAGCAGGGTTGTGGGGAAGGGAGATTGGGGCAGGCTGGGGGCGGGGGGGCGCTCTCCCCCCGCGGGCCGGCCCCACTCGTGTGCCGCGCCGCGGGGGGGCCGGGGGGCCGCCACACTCCGGCGGCGGATCAAAGCCCGGGGGCGGCGCCGGCGGGGCCGGGCCTGGGGCGGGGGCCGGCTCATAAAGGGGCCGCTGGGGATCAGCCGCCCCCCCAGCCCGGCCGCCGCCACCATGAGCAGCAACGCCCAGTGGGACAGCAAACAGGACAAGAAGGTAACTCCGGAGTCCGCTCGCTTCGGGTCTCATTCCGGATCCGGGGGCTCCCTCCCCGGATCTCCCCGCTCTTTCGGGGTGTCTCTTTCAAAAGCTGCCCCCCTTCCTTCCCTTTCCTCCTCCAGCTCCTGAAACCCTTGATGGAGAAGCGGCGCCGGGACCGTATGAACCGGAGCCTGGAGCGACTCCGGCTCCTCCTATTAGAAGCCACCCAGGACGAGGTAAGCCGAATCGGATTTCTTCCTCCCATTTCCCCGCCGCTGCCCCAAACCGAATGATCCAACGCATATTTCTCTTTCTCTCTTTCCCTCCTTCCCCCCGCTTTGTCCTTCCTTCCCTCCCTCTCTCTTTTTTGTTGTTGTTTTTCTTGCAGAGACTTAAAAACCCCAAAGTTGAAAAGGCCGAAATTTTACAAAAAACAGTTCACTTTGTGAGGACCCAGCCTCCTGCAGGTATCCCCTTCGGCGCGGCCGGCTACTCCTCTTCCTTGGCTCTAGCCCGGGGGGGCCCGTTGGCCAACCCAAGTTGGGCCCGGACCAGATACAACTACGGTGACCGGCTAGCAAGTGTGAAAAACTGGGTCCCTTTTCGGGGGGAGGGGGAATAGCGGGATGTTTGGTCACCCTAGACTTCCCTTCTCCCGGGGTGTTTCCCGGGCCGGGACCCGGCGAACGATGGGGTGGGTCTCCCCCGTCCTCGCACCTCTTTGGATGGAGCTCCGGGGTGGGTCCAGAGCTGAGAGATGCTCAGCTGGGGCAAATTGGCGTCGCTCCGTTGGGGTCCTCACTGGCTTTGGTGTAACTCTGGAGGATGTCCGTTGGGCGCCTGTGTTTTTACACCAGGGTGAGCGAGGGGGGAGTCCGACCCATGGGCGCCCATGGTGTTACTCCGGATTTGCACTGGATCGAGAGGACATAGCTTCGTTGGAGTCCAGGGGACTCATTCTGCCCTGCCTTTAGTCTGGATTTACACAGTTGGAGGTTCTCCTCTCTCTCTGGTGTAAATCGGGAGCGCCCTGTGTTTAGACGCTCCGTGGGAGCTCTGGGACTTGCTCACTTGGGAAGGGAAGGAGGGTTTGGTGCAAGAGTTTTGCCATGGACTCCTTAGGGAGTAGTTGGATGTGACTTTGATTGCCACCCTGAGAAGTAGGGGTGTGTGTCCCCCTGCTGCCCCCTACTGGACAGGATGAGTCCTGGTGTGTGTGTGTGTGTGTGTGTGTGTGTACACAACTCCATCCCATAACACCCATCACTCACCCCGCTCAGGCTTTTAAACTCTCACACTCCTGTCTGGGGTTGGCCCGGCCGCAGGGCCAGATCCTGATCTCAGGCCTGGTCCTGCACTAGGAAATCAGGTGGGTAGAACTACGTCGCTCAGCGGTGTGAACAGTCCAACCTCCCCGAGTGACGCTGTTACCCTGGCCTGACCCTGGGTGTAGACAGAGCTACAGATTTCTCCCCTCGACCTAGCTGCCACCCTTAAATGTAGACCTGGCCTCAGTTTCTCTGCTATAGATCTGGGCAGGAAATTAAGTCCCCCTCTCTGGACTCAGCTCCCACGCCGCCAGGCCCAGCCCTTTTCCAGCAGGAGCTCACCTGGGCTTTCTCTTCCCCCAGCCCCAACCAGCCAAATCCACCTTAGGTGACTTTTGGCTTTTGAATCCTGCCTCCGGGGTTTTGCATGGGGGTCAGGGAGAGGGTCAACGGATGTGGCACGCAGAAATACATTGCTTGGCTGCGAGACCTTCTTCCTGGGCAGTTTTGCTGTTGATTTCAACTGGGTCACACCCAACTGGTGGGGCCCAGTTCTGATTTTAATCACACCCCGGTGTAAATCCGGAGTCACTCCGCTTGAGTCCCGGGGGCTGATTCCCCTCTTGCTTATCCTGGTGTTAATCTGGAGTCAATCCACTTGAGTCATGGAGGCTGATTCCCCTCTCACTTATCCTGGTGTAAATCTGGAGTCAGTCCACTTGAGTCATGGGGGCTGATTCCCCTTTTGCTTACCCTGGTGTAAATCTGGAGTCAGTCCGCTTAAATCACAGGGGCTAATTCCCCTTTTGCTTACCCCAGTGTAAATCTGGAGTCAGTCCACTTGAGTCATGGGGGCTGGTTCCCCTCTCACTCACCCACTGGGGCAGGCTGGTTTACATGAGTAGAAAACCATTGTAAACAAGATCTCAATGAGGTCTGTAGTGTATTTCCCTGAAGCCACCTTGCCGGGGAGGTGCAACTCATCCAAGCTTTGCTCAGAAATTGGCATCCCTGGGTGGGGCACCCCTGTGTTCCCACGTGACCTTAACACTGGGGAGTCTACAGAGCACGCGGAACCATTTACACCAGCTGAGGATCTGGCCCTGTGGATGTTCCCCATTTAAAACTGGCTTCGGCCCAGGGTGTCAAATGCCACTTATTTCTGGGAACCCCCCACCCGCAAAGCCCCGGCCTTAGCAGACCCGGGGAGGGGAGGGGGTGGTTTCTCAGTCTGCAGGGCATTGGGTGTCCCGTCCCCAGTGGTTTGCACTTGCCCTGCTGTACCCTTTGCGCGCCCGCTGCTTGATGCCTCGCTAATTAGCCCCCTTTGTCGTTGGCGGTTTTTGCAACGCACCACAGAGCCGGCGAGGCGAGACGACACCTTTTTGCAGAGGTACCACAGCGGCTATCGGGAATGCCTGAGCCAGGCCACGCACTTCCTCCGCTCCAGTCCGGGCATCTGCGCGGGCAAGAAGGCCTACCTGATGGAGCGCATCTGCCACTGCATGGAAAAAATCACCGCCCGGGAGCTGCCGATGGGCAGCCCCTTCTCCAACCCGGCCTATGCCCGCGACGCCTTGCCCAGCTGCAGCCCGCCACTCGGGGACGCCACCTGCGTCCTGCACCCTGCTCCGGCCTTCCCCGCCGGCCACAGACTGCAGACCCTGGCGGCCGGCCGGCCCCAGCTGGGGAACTCCAGCAAAGGTGCTCGGGACAAGCTGAATGGCTCACAGAACTCTGCAGGCCAGCCCCAGGAGCTCAACGTCTGGAGACCATGGCCATAGGGGCCGGGGACCCCCTTGTAAATCAATAGAGTGTATATTAAATTCTCTATATATTGTATATTAGGAGGTTTATGGGGGTGGGATGTTTGGGGAGGGTTTTTTTTGGGGGGAGGGGGTGTGCGTGGTTACTGCAACTTCATAATATTTTCCTTAAAGACCCGGCTAGGATGGGTTTTCCTTTTAAAAAGAAAAATCACTTGCTCCCAGCATGGGGAGAAACGCTGGGGGGTCCCAAAGCAGCTGGCAAATCAAGATGCTGATTTTCTTCCCATCCCACCGTGATTTTGTTTATAATGCTGTTATGGGTCGGTTGATTTAATTGGGAAATGGTCCTGCTTTGAGCAGGGGGTTGGACTAGATACCTCCTGAGGTCCCTTCCAACCCTGATAGTCTATGATTCTATGAAACGGGGAGGGGGTTCGCGTCCCTTTTTTGTCCACCTCAGAACAACCCCTTAGTGACCAGCGGCTTAGCCAGCTAACCCTAGACGTTAAATAATATTCAAGAGCCAGACCTGGGGGGCAGGGAAGGGGAGAGGAGTGGGGGTATTTTTCCCCCTCCTTGTATATATAGATTTCCCGCCCCCCCCCTTTCCCCATCTGTGTATTTCTGAAAAATAAAAATTCGAATGTGGACTCACAGATCTTGGCTCTGCGTGTGAGTCTGGTGTCAAAACTGGGGTGGGGGGATGGAAGGGCGGCAAAAAGGGGGGTTGTGTTGCCCATTGAGTGGGCGTGGCAGCTCTTTGCGTGGGGCATGCATGGAGTCTACTCTGCCCCCCAAGTTCCCTGCGTGGAATCTACTCCCCCCACCCCACAGCCGGGTTTACAATGGCACCAGTGGTGCAATGGAGCCAGGCCCATGCTCAGAAGGGGCCCCAGCCTGCCCCGAGACCCCACTCCCCCCTACCCACAATTGCTTCTCTTGGCCTGCCCACCGGCTGGGTGAGGGCTCCTCTCCACCCCCTGGCCCCACTCCCCTGCTCCTCTCAGCCCCCTGGCTGGATCCCAGTGCACCTCCGGCTCCGGGCAGTCTCTGCTTCCCACCAGTTGGGGGGCCCCGCCTGTCTCCCCAGAGCTGAGCCACCTGGGACTGGTGCAGAAGCCTGGCCAGTCTCAGCCAGTGGGGGCAGACGGGACAGTATGGGGGGCTTGGCTGGGTCCCTCCGGGCAAGTGGGTCTTGAGGGAGCTTCCCAGCACGGCGTGGGGGAGTGGGTCTCTTGAGGGGTCTGTGGGGGGTGTTGGGCTGTGAGGGGGCAGGGAAGATCTGTGTGTTGGGGCACTAGGGAGTGGGGCTTCTGTGTGGGGTGCCGGGCAGTTGTGGTGGGGCTGTGGGCAGGGGGGTGCTGGGCAGGGGTGGTGTTGTGCAGGGCGCTGTGCATTTGTATGGGGGGGCCTGGGCATAGCTGGTCATGCAGTTCGAAGGCTGTAGCTCTGAGGGGACGGGGAGGGATCTCTCTAGCAGAGGGCTCTTGAATTCAGCGCCCCAAGGCGAAACCAGCTCCAGTCTCTGGACGCTGAAGGGCGACAAATGCCCTAAAAATATTGATCTTTAGCTGTTTTCCACCCAGTGATCTCAAAGTGCTTCACGAAAGAGCCGGGGGACTGTTGCCTCCCATGTCACAAATGGGGAAACTGAGGCGCGGGATGTGAAATAGGGTGACCAGATGTCCCGATTTTATAGGGACAGTCCCAGTTTTTGGGTCTTTTTCTTATATAGGCTCCTATTACCCCCCACCCCCTGTCCTGATTTTTCACACTTGCTGTCTGGTCTTTCTACCACCTCCCCTATACCCTCCCTCCCTGTGTGGATTTAAAAATTCCTTGCAACGGAGAAGCCTCCCCCAGTCCTTGCTAAATTGTTCCACTCGTTAATGACGCTCCCTGTTAAAAACACACATCTCATTTCCAACCTCAGTTTGTCTAGCTTCAGCTTCCAGCCCATGTTCTTTGCTAGATATTAAATATTTGCTCCCTGGGTACTTACATTTCTGTTCTCTATGTGAAGACAATGCAAGAAAAGCAAGCTAGATTTTTCAGTCGGCAAAGGGGACATTGGAGAAGCAACCGCAAGAAATCAGGGCGGTTTAGCCCAATGAGAGAAAGCACTGGCCGGCAGCCGCAAAGTCTGGCACTGAACCAGCAACGCTGCAGCTGGCGATCACAGGCCATGTTAACTACGGCCCTTTGTTTTCAGTTTAAACCGATCTTGACTGGAAAAAATCCTGGGTTTTACCAAAAGTATGATTCAGGGTTTTCACCCTACTTTTGTACCATTCAAATATAGCCCCCCCCCCAAAAGTAACTTGCTTTGCTAGGAAAATGCAACACACTGAAGGAGACAGATGTGTTACACTAACGTATCTCCAGGCTCTGATTACACTGGTGCTGTACAGCACTGCAACTTGCTGCGCTCAGGGGTGTGAAAACGCCCCCCCCTCCCGAGTGCAGCGAGTACAGCGCTGTAAAGCACCAGTGTAATCAGAGCCTGCAGCGCTGCACGCTCGCTCACTCGCAGCGCTGCAAGCTATTCCCCTCGGAGAGGTGGAGTACATACAGCGCTGTGAGAGAGCTCTCAGGCTTGGGACTTCCCACGGCAGCGCTGGGAAGTCCCAAGTGTAGCCAAGGCCTCTGTGTGTAGATGCAACGCTGCCTGCTGAAGTAATGCTGAGTATTAGGCCTTGGCTACACTCGCGGATTCACAACGCTGCCGCGGCAGTATAGTCGCGAGTATAGTCAGCTCTCTCGCAGCGCTGTAAGTACTCCACCTCTCCGAGGGGAATAGCGTGCAGCACTGCGAGCGCTGATTACACTGGTGCTTTACAGCACTGCACTTGCTGCGCTCGGGGGGGGTGTTTTTTCACACCCCTGAGTGCAGCAAGTGCAGCGCTGTGAATTGCCAGGGTAACCAAGGCCTTAGTCTAGAATCATAGAATATCAGGGTTGGAAGGGACCTCAGGAGGTCATCTAGTCCAACCCCCTGCTCAAAGCAGGACCAAGCCCCAACTAAATCATCCCTTAAAAACCTCTAAGTCTAGGCGATGCAAACAGGGGTGGATGCAGGTTCTGAGGTGGCATTGTGTTCTGAGTTCTGTTTTAGTTCCGCAGGAAACCACATCAAGCTCCCTTCATCGAAGCATTCATCTACTGGACGCTTTTCAGGCACCAAAATAAACCCCGCTATTGACCCAGAGATGTTATTTTTAGCACCGATTTTTTGGCGCGGAGTCTTAATAAACCCTGATAAATCCCCAGGAAAAAGTAAATAGAATAAAACACAAAAACAAAGGACCCGACTGATGGTGGGGAGGAAGAGCTCAGTGGTTTGAGCATTGGTCTTCTAAACCCAGGGCTATGAGTTCAATTCTTGAGGGGCCACTTAGGAATCTGGGGCAAAATCAGTAGTTGGTCCTGCTAGTCAAGGCAGGGGGCTGGACTCAATGACCTTTCAAGATCCATTCTAGGAGATAGCATATCTCCATTATTATTATAACACTGCACAGAAAACCTCTTCTTCCTAATGTCGCAAAGCCACCAGCACGGCCCACAGGTAAAACCCAACTACAGCTTGGCAAGCCCGGGGAGCCAGGCACGAGCGAAAGGATCTGGGATTCCCAGTGGAGTGGGGAGAGTGCTGTTACTCATGAACCCCGCAGTTTGGGGAAGCGAGCCCCTGGCCCCGCTCCTCCCACCTAAGGCCCCTCCCCTTCCACACACACTCTCATCCGCCGGATCCCCGAGCACCCCCCCCCACCACTGCAGCTAGAAGAGCCCCAAGCACTGGCTCGCACGCCCCAAGCACCGGCCTGCTGGCTTCGGGGGAGAGGGGGAGCATGGGTGGGGCCAAAGGATGGGTTTGAGGGGGGCCCAGCCACGTCTAGCCTGTGATACCTGCCGCCCAGGAGTGTTACTGGGGTTGACTGGGCTGGTGTTAGGGCCACCTGGGGAAAGAGCAAAGGGCAATCCTCTCATACACCCGCCTGCTTCTGCTAACCGTGTAGGCGGGTGGTGAAGATTTTAGCCCTGTTCCACCTTCGTTAGGTGATCCTCTCACACTATAGGCGATCACAGGATCTGTGCAAGGGTCCCCCTAACACAGAAAAAGAGCCAAGGCCCGTGGAACAAAGTGGGAGTAAATTTCAGACCCCTTTCTTCTGAGTCGAACAGTGAGGCAGGCCGAGAGATATGCAGCTCACCAGGCCGCATCTAGTCTCAGGCCAGCAGGTCCAGCTCCTAGGCGGGGGAGTGGGGGCTCCACACGCTGCCCCCACCCCGAGCACCAGTTCCCCACTACCATTGGCTGGGAACCGTGGCCAATGGGAGCTGGCAGAGCAGTGCCTATGGGCAAGAGCAACGTGCGGAGCCTCCTGGGCCCCCCGCCTAGGAGCTGGATTTGCTGGCTGCTTCCGGGGGGCAGTGTGATGCCAGGACAGGCAGGGAACCCCTGGCCAGATCCCTCACCCCCTCCCACATCCCAACTCCCTACCCCAGCCTGGAGCCCCCTCCCACACCCTGAACCCCTCTGCCCCACCCCCCAGCCTGGAGCCCCCTCCCACACCCTGAACCCCTCTGCCTCACCCCCCAGCCTGGAGCCCCCTCCTGCACCCCAAACCCCTCATCCCCGGCCCCACCCCAGAGCCTGCACCCCCAGATGGAGCCCTCACTCCATCCTGCACCCCAACCCCCTGCCTCAACCCACAGCCCCCTCCTGCACTCTCAATCTCCCATCCTCACATCTTAGCCTGCTCCCCCCACTCCAAACCTGGCATCCCCGGCGCCACCCCAGAGCCTGCACCCCCAGCCAGAGCCCTCACCCCCCCCACATCTCAACTCCCTGCCCCAGCCTGGTCCCCCCCCCCCCTGAACCCCTCTGCCCCATCCCCTAGCCTGGAGCCCCCTCTTGCGCCCCAAACCCCTCATTCCCGGCCCCACCCCGGAGCCCGCACCCCCCAGTTAGAGCCCAAACCCCCAGTTAGAGCCCACACCCCAACCCCAGCCCAGTGACAGTGAGTGAGGGTGGGGGAGAGTGAGCCACTGAGGGATGGGGGGGATGTAGTGAGCAGGGCCGGAGCTTCAGGGAAGAGGCGGGGCCAGGGTATTCGGTTTTGTGCAATTAGAAAGTTGGCAACCCTAGTGTTTGTGTCTGTGTATGAAAAAGAGTGTGTCTATTTCAAGTTATTGCGGGTCTGGTATGTGAGCATAAAGATGTGTGTGTTTATGAGTGTTTGAAGGTAGGGTGTGTCTGAGGGAAAGTGTCTGTGTTTTGCGTTAGCATGAGTCTGAGGGGACGTGGGTGTGTTTTGCGTTAGCGCGTGTCTGAGGGGAAGTGTCTGTGTTTTGCGTTAGCGCGTGTCTGAGGGGCCGTGGGTGTGTGTTGCGTTAGCGCGTGTCTGAGGGGCCGTGGGTGTGTGTTGCGTTAGCGCGTGTCTGAGGGGCCGTGGGTGTGTTTTGCGTTAGCGCGTGTCTGAGGGGCCGTGGGTGTGTGTTGCGTTAGCGCGTGTCTGAGGGGCCGTGGGTGTGTGTTGCGTTAGCGCGTGTCTGAGGGGCCGTGGGTGTGTTTTGCGTTAGCGCGTGTCTGAGGGGCCGTGGGTGTGTTTTGCGTTAGCGTGTGTCTGAGGGGCCGTGGGTGTGTTTTGCGTTAGCGTGTGTCTGAGGGGCCGTGGGTGTGTTTTGCGTTAGCGTGTGTCTGAGGGGCCATGGGTGTGTTTTGCGTTAGCGTGTGTCTGAGGGGCAGTAGTGCTGGGGGTTGGTGTGTTCGCTCTGTGTCTGGTACAGGTCTGACTCCAGATTTTCCCTGTGCTCCCTGGAGCAGCTGCTGCCTGACCTTGAGAAGAGCTGGAGCCCAGCCCCTTAGAGGCCATGTGTCCCAGACTCCCCTGGGGCTGGGAGTGTGTGGGGGTCTCCCCTGGGGAGCTGCTCCCCTTCCTGGCCAGGGGCTTCTCTTCCCCGCCCCTGGGGCTCCAGGTGTCAAGCCTCTTGGGCTCCCTTTGTAGCAACCTTGTCACTTGTAGAGGCTGGATCAAAGGGGGGAATATTGACACGCAAGGCGGGGCGGCCTTTCCCAGACTCCCACCGCTGGCCCTGGGGGGATCGGGAGCCTTATGCATGTGTGTGTGTGTGTGGGGGGGGGGAACGGCACACATTGCATGGATACGTCCAAAGGTGGTGTGAGGGTGTCTATTTGCAGGGCACCTCACACCATGGGACCCAGAGCCCTGCCCTGCAAGGGTATCCCCAACCACAGAGATACCTCTCCACAAAGTATGGCTGCAGGGACATTGGTCTGCCCTGGTGGAAGCCAGCATCTTCTGGTGGGGGGAGCACAGAATCACAGGACTGGAAGGGACCTCGAGAGGGCACCTAGTCCGGTCCCCTGCACTCAA
The DNA here is from genome assembly GCF_027887155.1 of Malaclemys terrapin pileata. Taxonomy (NCBI): domain Eukaryota; kingdom Metazoa; phylum Chordata; order Testudines; family Emydidae; genus Malaclemys; species Malaclemys terrapin. The sequence continues at coordinate 4,092,601 of NC_071519.1, read as the reverse complement.
GGCGGGATTAAGTATTTAAAAGCCAGGACTAAGGTTTTTCAGGCCCGTCTTGACAAAGCCCTGGCTGGGATGATTTAGTTGGGGTTGGTCCTGCTCTGAGCAGGGGGTTGGACTAGATACCTCCTGAGGCCTCCTTCAACCCTATGATTCTATGATCGAGACCATCCGGGACAGGTGTTTGTTCAACCTCCTCTTAAAAATCCCCGATGATGGAGATGTTACCACCTCCCTGGGCAATTTATTCCCGTGCTTCACCACCCTGACAGTTAGGAAGTTTTTCCTAATGTCCAACCTAAACCGCCCTTGCTGCAATTTAAGCCCATTGCTTCTCGTCCTGGCCTCAGAAGTTAAGGAGAACAATTTACCTCCCTCCTCCTTGTACCAACCTTTTATGGAGTTGAATGGGGTGGCCAAGTTTTTTTTTTTTTTTTTGGAGGGGGGAGGAGAAAAGCCAAGTAAGAAGGAGAGAAAAATAAGAAATATGAAGAAAGGAAGAGAAAATAAGAAAAGAAAAAAAACTGGGAAAGATGGAAAGACAAAAAAAATCAAGGAAATGTGAGAAAGAAAGAGGAAAATAAGAAAGATAGAAGCAAGGGAAGCAAGAGAATAAAAGGAAAATCTGGAAAAAGGCAGAAGAAAAATAGAGAAGGGAGGGAAAAAGGAGAGCCATGGGGTTGAACCAAAATAGTTGTTTTTGTATTAGCCGGGAATCGAACCTGCGCTTCTCGCGTGGGAGGGGAGAATTTTACCACCGAACCACCAATGCCACTACTGGCCGAGTTCTTGGCCCTGCACCTTTCACAGCTATTGTAACAGCTCTGCTTCCTTCGCACACGTGCAGGGCCGCCGCCCCGCTGTATGCATTGCAAACCCTTTCCCCTCTGACTTGCAAAAGCTTCCACCCTTTGGGCTGCATCTGCTTGGGCCTAGTCCAGAAATGCCCCCCGCCGGGGTTATTGTCTTCTCCCCAGGCAGGCGACAGCATCTTTGCACCAGAGGAAAACATTCTGCCCTTCCCACTGGTCTGGGGATGCTGGTGTTACTGGGATCAACTGGGCTGGGCTTAGACGCAGCTGCGAAAGGTATTTGCTGCATCACAGTATTTGGGTGGTAGAAGGAAAAATCAGCTCCCCCCCCACCCCCGCTTTATTGGAATCACGTTTTCCTTGGGAGGGGAGATTTTTGGCCTCTCAGATCTCCCAGTGCATTTTGTCACCAGTTGAGGTCTTTCTGTTTCTCCCCCAAACCCCATGTCCTCCTGGCCTTCTCATTCCTCCAGATAACAACGCCAGAAGATAGCACCGGCTTTCACCAGTAGAGAGAATCCAAGAGGGAACCAATGCCCCAGAGCAAGTTTCTACAGCCAAACCCTGTGGGGCCAAGTTGGACGGGGTGTCAGTCTCGGTAGGGGATTCTTGTAGGGCAGGGCTCTATTCCCATGGGGTGAGCCTGCCTGGGTACCCTACACATAGACACCCTCAGGGGATCTTTGCAACCCCCCATCCCGGGAGCTCCAGCAGCAGTTTCCCGATTCCCCCACCCCCGCCCCCTAGTCCAGCGGTGTGAGCCTGGGAACGCCTGCCAGGCGTGTGTGTGTCAATTTCCCCCTTTGATCCGGCCGCTGAAAGTGACAAGATTGCTCCAAAGCGCCCCAAGCTTGACACCTGAAGCCATCAAGGGAGGCACGGAGGGGTATCATTTGCTGTGGGTCAAAGAGGGGCAGTTGACCCCCCCCCAGTCCTTGGTTCATCTCCCCCCCCCCCAAACAACAACAACTTTTCATAGGTCATCTGGTCCTCCCCTCCCCCCCCCCCCCCGCCCCCAAGTCTTTACAGGTCCCGATATAATCACCGGTAATATCTATCTCCTGACACAACTTGGCCCCCCCTCACTGCCCAGTAATTTTTCTGAATTAATGCCAAGGCCGGTTTGGAGCAATCCTGTCACCGTGAGTGAGACAGAAAACCCAGGAAAGAAAGGAAGGAAGAGAAAATCTAAAAGAAAGAAAGAACGAAAGAACCGAACTAGACTGAGGCAGACAGAAGGGGCACGAGGCAGACTAAGGGCAAGAGGAAGGAAAAGGGGAAAGAGAAGAGCCACACACTGGCTTACGCTGAACCGGCCCGTGAGATTCCCGGGCGACGCTTTCCCTCGCTCTGAAAAATGGGCAACCTGTGCCAATGAGGCCAAAAGGCTCAGCCTGTGCATTGGCCGGGAATCGAACCCGGGCCTCCCGCGTGGCAGGCGAGAATTCTACCACTGAACCACCAATGCTACTGCTGGGGGAGTTTTCCACTGCCTTCCCTTTACAGCTGTTGGCACATCTGCCTCCCTCCAGTTCTTCCAGATCTCTGCCTTTCAGGGCAGACGTGTCACTGCATTCTCCCATGCTGCTCCCCTCCTCTGGGTAATCATCAAGTGATCCATCCTCTGTGACCCATTCCCAGCTTCTGGCAAACAGCGGCTAGGGACACCATCCCTGCCCATCCTGGCTAATAGCCATCGATGAACCTATCCTCTATGAATGTACCTAGTTCTTTTTTGAACCCTGTTATAGTCTTGGCCTTCACAACAATATCCTCTGGCAAGGAGTTCCACAGGTTAACTTTTGTTCGTTTCAAATCTGCTGCCCATTAATTTTATTGGGTGAGCCCTAGTTCTTGTTTTATGAGGAGTAAGTAACACTTCCTTATTTACTTTCTCCACACTAGTCATGATTTTATAAACCTCTATCATATCCCCTCTTAGTCATCTCTTTTCAAAGCTGAAAAGTCCCAGTCTTATTAATCTCTCCTCATACGGAAGCTGTTCCATGCCCCTCATCATTTTTGTTGCCCTTTTCTGAACTTTTTTGAATTCCAATATATCTTTTTTGAGGGGGGGCAACCATATCGGCTCGCAGTATTCAAGGTTTGGGCATACCATGGGTTTATATAGAGGCAATAGAATGTTTTCTGCCTTATTATCTATCCCTTTCCTAATGATTCCCAACATTCTGAGAGACGTGGGGTCCAGGAGGCAAGTAGCTTTGACTGAAATCACTGCGGCTCACCCGCCCCCCAAAACGATAATAATTATCACTCTAACACACACTCAGAAGCCCAGAGAAATGGGAGGATCGCATGTGTTTGAAGGGATGTGTATGAAAAGAAGGGTGTGTTTGCAATTGGGGTTGGGGGTGTTGTGAGTTTTGCATGGATCTGACTTTCAGAGAACTCTCCACAAAGACGCCAAGATCTCTTTCGTGAGTGGGAACATCGAAAGATGTCAAACGAAAAGGTAAGCGAGAACGTCTGAGCGATGAATTATGTACTGACTGACAAATAACCTTCCCCCGTAACACATCTCTGCACGACAGCATTATACCGAACCCAACAACGCAGGCACAGAACAACACGAGACACAGAAGAGTGCCAGGTGCTGAGGAGAAAAATGCATGCCACAGAGCAAGCCAACACAATGACTCATGCTGCCTTTATTGCATGGTGCAACCGAAGAAGGGACGCCAACGCTGATGACATGACACTACACATGTCTTCGACCAATAAGAAGGGTTAGAATCAGGGGTGGGTGCAGAGTCCCAGTTTAGCGGGCCCAGGAGGGTTGGGTTGGGTTGTTGGGGGGGGGAAGCAGTTGGGTTGTTCGGGGGGAAGGAAATGGTGAAGAGGTCATAAGAATGGCAATTCTGGGTCAGACCAATGGTCCATCTAGCTCCGTATCCTGTCTTCCAACAGTGGCAATACCAGGTGCCCCAGAGGGAATGAACAGAACAGGTGATCACTGAGTGATCCATCCGGTCGCCCATTCCCAGCTTCTGGCAAACAGAGCCTAGGGACACTCAGGGCTGGGGGAAGTGTGTTGCCTCCCTGCCCATCCTGGCTAATAGCTATTGCTGGATCTCTCCTCCATGAACATCTCTAATTCTTTTTTGAACCCAGTTCTACTTCTGGCCCTTCACAACATCCCCTGGCGAGGAGTTCCACAGGTTGACTGTGCGTTGTGTGAAGAAATGCTTCCTTTTCTTTGTTTTTAAGCTGCTACCTATTCATTTAATTGGGTGACCCTGGCTTTTTGTGTTATGTGACGGGGTAAATAACCCTCCCTTATTCACTTTCTCTACACCCATCACAATTTTATAGACCTCTATCATATCTCCCCTTGGTCATCTCATTTCCAAGGGGAAAAGCCCCAGACTTTTAATCTCTCCTCCTCCAGAAGCTGTTCAGGGCTGCAGGGATGGGCAGCTTGACAGATACTCCTGGTCCTACAGCGTCCCTCAGCCCACTGCTAGCTCTCAGCCCAGCTGTTCACCTCAAGCCCTGCGTATTGATACCATGTGTAGGGATGGTGGGCGCTGAGGTGGGTGCCTGGCTTCCTGCCCTATTGATGGCAGGCGCCACCCCTGAGTTACCAGGGGACGTTGTGAAGACAAGAATTAGAACTAGGTTCAAATATAGTTGTTGGAGGATAGGTCCATCAATGGCTATTAGCCAAGATGGTCAGGGTGTCCCATGCTCCGGTGTCCACAAATTTCTGTCTGCCAGATGCTGAGACTGGACAACAGGGGATGGATCACTCAAATTCGGCCTCCCTCATTTTGCAGGCCCTCCCAAATGGAGGGGGACACACTCCCCCCAACCCTGATGGTCTCTAATCTTGTCTGAAAGGCAGAGATCTGGAAGAACTGGAGGGAGGCAGATGTGCCAACAGCTGTAAAGGGAAGGCATTGGAAAACTCCCCCAGCAGTAGCATTGGTGGTTCAGTGGTAGAATTCTCGCCTGCCACGCGGGAGGCCCGGGTTCGATTCCCGGCCAATGCACAGGCTGAGCCTTTTGGCCTCATTGGCACAGGTTGCCCATTTTTCAGAGCGAGGGAAAGCGTCGCCCGGGAATCTCACGGGCCGGTTCAGCGTAAGCCAGTGTGTGGCTCTTCTCTTTCCCCTTTTCCTTCCTCTTGCCCTTAGTCTGCCTCGTGCCCCTTCTGTCTGCCTCAGTCTAGTTCGGTTCTTTCGTTCTTTCTTTCTTTTAGATTTTCTCTTCCTTCCTTTCTTTCCTGGGTTTTCTGTCTCACTCACGGTGACAGGATTGCTCCAAACCGGCCTTGGCATTAATTCAGAAAAATTACTGGGCAGCGAGGGGGGGCCAAGTTGTGTCAGGAGATAGATATTACCGGTGATTATATCGGGACCTGTAAAGACTTGGGGGCGGGGGGGGGGGGGAGGGGAGGACCAGATGACCTATGAAAAGTTGTTGTTGTTTGGGGGGGGGGGGAGATGAACCAAGGACTGGGGGGGGGGGGTCAACTGCCCCTCTTTGACCCACAGCAAATGATACCCCTCCGTGCCTCCCTTGATGGCTTCAGGTGTCAAGCTTGGGGCGCTTTGGAGCAATCTTGTCACTTTCAGCGGCCGGATCAAAGGGGGAAATTGACACACACACGCCTGGCAGGCGTTCCCAGGCTCACACCGCTGGACTAGGGGGCGGGGGTGGGGGAATCGGGAAACTGCTGCTGGAGCTCCCGGGATGGGGGGTTGCAAAGATCCCCTGAGGGTGTCTATGTGTAGGGTACCCAGGCAGGCTCACCCCATGGGAATAGAGCCCTGCCCTACAAGAATCCCCTACCGAGACTGACACCCCGTCCAACTTGGCCCCACAGGGTTTGGCTGTAGAAACTTGCTCTGGGGCATTGGTTCCCTCGGATTCTCTCTACTGGTGAAAGCCGGTGCTATCTTCTGGCGTTGTTATCTGGAGGAATGAGAAGGCCAGAGGGACATGGGGTTGGGCAGAGAAAGAAAAAGACAAAAAAAGGGGGAAATTGGGAAAGAGAAAAATGGGAAAGAAAGTGGAAAAAGTTAAGAAAGAAAGAATAAGAAAGGAAGAGAAAAGAAAGCAAAATATTAAGAAAGATAGAAAAGGGAAAGAATGAGAAAGAAGGAAGGAAAGAAAGGAAAAATAAGACAGAGAAAATAGGACAGAGAGAGAGCAAATAATAAAAAACTGGAAAGAAAGCAAGAAAGAGGAAATTAAAAGGAAAGAAAGAGGAAAACTGAGAAGGAAAGAAAGAAAACTAAGAAAAAGAAACTGTAGGATAAGTGGAACCAGCCAGTGAGATTTAAACATCCTTTGTAACTAATAAAATTCATAGCCTGTAATTTGGTGTTGACATTGTTTTTGACTGTCTCCCAGGGACAGCTGACATTACAGGGTGTACAAACTGGAAATCAGGAAGGAATGTAAACCTAAACACTGTACTTCTTCACTGGTTAGGAATTGAATTTGCAGGTGCCATGCAGTAGGCAGAAATTCTCCCACTGGGCCACCAATTCTACATTAGCCAGCCAGGCCAGCCCATTTGCAAACGAACACAGCTCACATGCATTCATTGCAAACCATCTTCTTTGTAAAGCTACAACACCATCCTAGCTTTCACCTGAGCACCCTTCTGCTGGGGGTAAGCCCAAAACTACCAGTCCAGGTGTTATCTTCTTCTCCCAAAGGGAGATGAGGGCTTCCTTGCTCCAGACAAAAGATATTTTGGGGATTCCCATTGGATTGGGGATGCTGGTGTCACTGGTATCATCTGGGCTGCGGTTAGGTTAGCCGGAGGGAGGCAAAGGCATTTGATGCATCAGATCATGTGGGTGGCAGAAGGAAAACCAGCTCCCACCAGCCTTGTTCCAATCAAGTTTTCCTCAGGAAGCAATTGATGGGAGGGAAGTAGGGCTAGCCTTAGGGAAAATGGCGCTCAGTCTGGGTGAACTTGTATTTTGGCATCCCCTGGCCCCCGCTGCCTCCCCCTCCATCCCTACCCATTCCCTTGGGCCCCTGTTGTATCCCCCAGCCCCTCCACCCATCCCCCTCTATTGCCTCCCCCCCCATTGCCGTGAGCACCCCAGGCCCGCCCTGCTCCTTGTCTCTTGACCATAGCCCCGCACTCCCTCCGATGACCTGGATGGTCACCCATGTGGCCTACCCATGGGGGAAGGAGGGAGAAAAATTTTAGGCCTGTTAGATCTCTCTGTGTGTTTCTCGCTGGTTGGGGGTGGTGAGGGAGAGAAACGGGGGCCAGGGAGGCAAGGAGCCTTGACCGAAATCACCCAGACTCCCCCCTCCATACCCCTTAAAATGATGATGAGAATAATAAAAGAACATGGCTGTAGAAGCCAGCTGAGAAGCCCAGAGAAATGGGAGCCTTGTGGGTACGTGGGAGGCTCAGGGCCTGTGTCACACAGAAAGACAGCGAGATGGGAAACCAGGCCAGGATAAGACAGACAGACTTAGCCACCTTGTGTAATGAAAATCGGTACACATGGCACAAAGTTGGCTGCATCACAGATGATTGCCGAATTTATGGTCATCCTGGGCTGGATAGATGGAGGGTGTTTATGGGAATGGGTGCATGGATGGATGGATGGAGAGAGGGGGGTATGGGGATGGATAGATTGAGGGTGTTTATGGGAATGGGTGCATGGATGGATGGATGGATAGAGGGGGGTATGGGGATGGATAGATTGAGGGTGTTTATGGGAATGGGTGCATGGATGGATGGATGGATAGAGGGAGGTATGGGGATGGATAGATTGAGGGTGTTTATGGGAATGGGTGCATGGATGGATGGATAGAGGGGTGTGTGGGGCTGGATTGGTAGAGGGTGTGGGAACGTAAAGAGCCAATCAGCATCCCCCCATCCCCTTTGCTGTTATAGGGTGAGCAGATGCCCCGAAATTAATGGGACTGTCACGATATTAGGGGCTTTGTCTTATATAGATAATGAGACCCTCCCCCATCCCTGGATTTTTCACACTTGCTGTCTGGTCACCCCCATCGCCATAGGAAAGAAGAAGGATGAGAGCTGAGGGTGGACACTGTTTTTGATTCTCTGTGGAGGATGCATGATATTTGGGAAATTAGAAACTCAGGAAAACAAAACGTATTCCATCCTTGCATTGGCCGGGAATCGAACCCGGGCCTCCCGCGTGGCAGGCGAGAATTCTACCACTGAACCACCAATGCAGATGTTACACTGTCTCCCTTCCCCGCTATTCCCCCTTACAGATGTTTGAACATCTGGCTCCCCACAGCTGTCCCAGGTCTCTGCTTTCAGTGCACAGGGTTGTGTTACCAGCTTTGCTGCCCGCCCCCGCAACATCTGCCCCCAGGCAGCCTGCTACAGCCGGAGAGCGGGCACAGGGTAAGGGAGATACATGCCCCAGAGAAGGGTTAGCAAATAAGGGGAACGTTATGCGGGGTTATAACCTAGATCCATCTATTTAGCTAACAGCAGTTTCTATCTTGATCTCTTTCGGTATCTTTTTATTATTTTCTGGCTAATTTTTGTCGCAGAATCATCGATGGGATCCGTACACATCCTCTGCCTATCTACCCACACATCCTCAGGCCCCTTCTATCCAGCCAGCCATGCACACTTTCCCATATACACCCTCTATCCACCCATCCCCCTACATACTCTTTAACTATCCATCCCCGTATCCCCCTCTATCCATCCATCCATGTACCTATTCCCATAAACACCCTCTATCTATCCATCCACCCATCCCTGTACACCCCCCCTATCCATCCATCCCCATACCCCCTCTATCCATCCATCCATGTACCTATTCCCATAAACACCCTGTATCTATCCATCCACCCATCCCTGTACACACCCCCTATCTATCCATCCATCCATCCATCCATCCATCCATCCATGTACCTATTCCCATAAACACCCTCTATCTATCCATCCACCCATCCCTGTACACCCCCCCTATCCATCCATCCCCATACCCCCTCTATCCATCCATCCATGTACCTATTCCCATAAACACCCTCTATCTATCCATCCACCCATCCCTGTACACCCCCCTATCTATCCATCCATCCATCCATCCATGTACCTATTCCCATAAACACCCTCTATCTATCCATCCACCCATCCCTGTACACACCCCCTATCTATCCATCCATCCATCCATGTACCTATTCCCATAAACACCCTCTATCTATCCATCCACCCATCCCTGTACACCCCCCCATCTATCCATCCATCCATCCATCCATGTACCTATTCCCATAAACACCCTCTATCTATCCATCCACCCATCCCTGTACACCCCCCCATCCATCCATCCCCATACCCCCTCTATCCATCCATCCATGTACCTATTCCCATAAACACCCTGTATCTATCCATCCACCCATCCCTGTACACACCCCCTATCCATCCATCCATCCATCCATCCATCCATCCATCCATCCATGTACCTATTCCCATAAACACCCTCTATCTATCCATCCACCCATCCCTGTACACCCCCCCTATCCATCCATCCCCATACCCCCTCTATCCATCCATCCATGTACCTATTCCCATAAACACCCTCTATCTATCCATCCACCCATCCCTGTACACACCCCCTATCTATCCATCCATCCATCCATCCATGTACCTATTCCCATAAACACCCTCTATCTATCCATCCACCCATCCCTGTACACCCCCCCATCTATCCATCCATCCATCCATCCATGTACCTATTCCCATAAACACCCTCTATCTATCCATCCACCCATCCCTGTACACCCCCCCTATCTATCCATCCATCCATCCATCCATGTACCTATTCCCATAAACACCCTCTATCTATCCATCCACCCATCCCTGTACACACCCCCTATCTATCCATCCCCATACCCCCTCTATCCATCCATCCATCCATCCATCCATCCATCCATGTACCTATTCCCATAAACACCCTCTATCTATCCATCCACCCATCCCTGTACACACCCCCATCTATCCATCCCCATACCCCCTCTATCCATCCATCCATCCATCCATCCATCCATCCATCCATCCATTCATGTACCTATTCCCATAAACACCTTCTATCTATCCATCCACCCATCCCTGTACACACCCCCTATCTATCCATCCCCATACCCCCTCTATCCATCCATCCATCCATCCATCCATTCATGTACCTATTCCCATAAACACCCTTTATTCACCCATCCCCCTACACACCCTCTATCTATCCATCCACCCATCCCTGTACACACCCCCTATCTATCCATCCCCATACCCCCTCTATCCATCCATCCATCCATCCATTCATGTACCTATTCCCATAAACACCCTTTATTCACCCATCCCCCTACACACCCTCTATCTATCCATCCCCATACACCCCCCTCTCTCTGTCTATCCACCCCATACACATAATCTTTCCAGCCCTGGCGTTCCCAGACTATCCATACTCCCTTCTGTTCTCCAGGTGTCAGAGCTCGGGTAGAGCCCCCCCTCCCCTCCCGCCCGCAGTTAGCAAATGGATCCACCCTTTCAGGCACGTTAGTTCCGGGCTGCTGGGATTTCTCAAGCCATAAAAACCCAAATGGCATCTCCAGCTTTGAGCTGAAGTGTGAGAACTTCCCCCGACACTTCCACGGGCCAGGACACCGGCTGTCCCAGCCGCATCAGCGCCCCAGGAAGCCGCAGGTGAGAAAGAAAAGGGATTTTCCCAGGGGAGGCGTTTTGCTTCTGAGTGTCACACCCATCCATCCCCATATACCCCCTCTGTCTACACATCCCCATACACCCCCCCCATCCATCCGTCCCCATATACCCCTTCTGTCTTCACATCCCCATCCACCCCCTCTACCTATCTATCTATCTATCTCCCCCCATCTATCTAGCTAGATAGCTCATTGATGTCTGATCTAAGGATAACATCTCCCTGCCTATTTCTCTCTGTCTGTTTAACCCCTGTGTGACCATTCTTTCTATTGTTGCTTTTTAAGAACAAGGAACCAAAGGCTGGATGCCAGATGGTAACCGCCTCCCCCCACCCCCCCACCCCCCGACCCCCGGTCACATCCTCTCCAGCAGGGGGCAGTGCACAAGAACACACACGGGAGAAACTTCGCATCCACGGGGAAAACAGCACAGTGTGAACACCGGACTGAGCTGGGTTTAGACTCCCATTTTCCTGGACCAAAACTCGCCCCCCTGGTGGCTGGGGCTGAACCCAGCCGGGAGGCCCAATCTGCCCAGCCTCCACCGGGGAGAGCCAGATGAGCTCCTGGGCTGGGCTGGCGGCGGGGGGAGAAAGGAGAAACCAATTTTCCTTGACCCTCACCACTTCGTTTCTGCCTCCCCCTCTCCATCTCCATCTCCACGCACCCAATCCTGCCCCCGTCCCTCTTTCCACTCCCCTCCTCCGTTTGGCTACCTCCTCGCAGGCGGCGGGGGGGGGGGGGGTGTCCATCGTGCCCGCCCCTCCCCGGCCCATTTTGGACGGGCATTCTCTCCCTTCCCCTTCCCCTGTGTCCCTTCCCTACTGATCATACCCCGCTCCCCCTCATCTCCTCCGGTTTCCTAAAGGCGCCAGCTGTGCCCCCGCTCCCAGCGCAGCCACATCTGTCGCGTGCGTCCTGGGCCGCGCCCTCCGCTCCAGGCGCTTGGCTCCGTGCGCCCACTGCCAGGGGTACGCGCCAGGCGCTTGGCCCAGTGCGCCCAATGCCAGGGGTCCGCACCGAGCGCTTGGCCCCGTGCGCCCAATGCCAGGGGTCCGCGCCAGCGCTTGGCCCCGTGAGCCCACCGCCAGGGGTCCGCGCCGAGCGCTTGGCACCGTGCGCCCAATGCCAGTGGTCCGCGCCAGGCTCTTGGCACCGTGCGCCCACTGCCGGGGGTCCGCGCCGAGCGCTTGGCCCCGTGCGCCCACTGACAGGGGTCCGCGCCAGGCGCTTGGCCCTGCGCGCCCATGCCAGGGGTCCGCGCCAGGCTCTTGGCACCGTGCGCCCACTGCCGGGGGTCCGCGCCGAGCGCTTGGCCCCGTGCGCCCACTGACAGGGGTCCGCGCCAGGCGCTTGGCCCTGCGCGCCCATGCCAGGGGTCCGCGCCAGGCTCTTGGCACCGTGCGCCCACTGCCGGGGGTCCGCGCCGAGCGCTTGGCCCCGTGCGCCTACTGCCAGGGGTCCGCGCCAGGCGCTTGACCCCGTGCGCCCACTGCCGGGGATCCGCACCGAGCGCTTGGCCCCGTGCGCCCACTACCGGGGATCCCTGCCATGTGCTTGGCACCGTGCGCTCACTGCCGGGGGTCCGTGCCATGCGTTTGGCAGCGTGCGCCCACTGCCGGGGGTCCGTGCCATGCGCTTGGCACCGTGCGCTCACTGCCGGGGATCCGTGCCATGCGCGTAGGTGGCATAATGCGCCCCCCGTCTCTCTTCCAGGCCTCAGCCCTGAGCCCGGGGAGGAAAGGGGAGGGGGCGCCCGGCCCGTGCCAGACTCGGGGTCAATTTGCTCTTCACACCCCGGGGAATTTTAGCAGGTTGGAGCAAAAACAACCCCAGCGAAGAGCAAAGGGCTGGTGGTGGTGGGTGGAGGGGAGGGGGCAGGTGTCTGGGGCGGTCGGTGGGGGAGGGAGGGGCCTGGACGGCTCGCTGGGCACCTCGCGGGGCGGGGGGGGGGGGATTATAAAAGAGGGGCTGACTGCGCGGCAGCGCCTTTGTTTCGCCCGGACACGGAGCAGGGCGCAGGGCCACCATGGTGACCAAAGGAGTCTCGGAACCCGCCGCGCTGAGGAAGGTGCGCTAGGGCCCCCGCGGGATGGAGGGGCCGGGGGGGCGGGTGGGGGCCCGGGAGCGCACGCGGGGCACTGCGGGAGGCAGGGAGGAGGCAAGTAGCGGGAGCAGGGGTTGGGGCAGCCGGGGGGAGCTCTGGGGATATTTAGGGGATAGGGTGTGTGTGTGAATCTCTCGGTTGGGGTATTGGGGGGGCAGCAGGGGAGGGCAGATCTCGGGCGGGGTATTTGGGGAGCAGGGGGGTCTCGGGCGGGTAATTTGGGGAGCGGAGGCAGGTCTGGGGGGGGATTGGAGGTCGGGGGGGCAGGTTTCGGGAGGGTATTAGGGGAGCGGGCGGTGCACGGGGGGGCGAAGCGGGTTCCCCAGCCGGGGGCTGCGGGGCTCGGGGGTCCGGGCGCCCCAGTGCCGTGGGGGGCTGAGTGGCTTCGCGCCTCCTTTGCGCTCTCCCGGCCAGATGCTGAAGCCGCTGGCGGAGAAGCGCAGGCGGGAGCGGATCAACAGGAGCCTGGAGGAGCTGCGGGTGCTGCTGCTGGACAGGACCCGGCACCAGGTCAGTGCGCCCCGGCCGTGCGCCATGGGGTGCCCCCTGCCCTCCCCCCCAGAGAACCCCCGGCACCCGCCCCGAGCCCCCCCAGAGCCCACTGCCCCCCATCCGCCCTGCCCCCTGCCCTCCCCCCCAGAGCGCCCGGCAACCGCCCCTCCCCCCTGCCCCGCATCCGCCCCCCTGCCCCCCCCAGAGCGCACTGCCCTGCCCTGCCCCCATCCATTCCCTGCCCCCAGACCTCCCCCACCCAGAGCCCCCTGCCCCCACCCAAAGATGCCCCCTTCCCCTCCAACGCTGGCCCCGAGCCCCCCCCCACTGCAACCCTCCACCCAGAAACAACCCGTCCCGAGCCACCCACCCCACCCAGACACCCGCTACCCCCCAGTGCCTACCCAGAGTCCCCCCAGTCCCTAGACCCCCCTGGCAAGAGACCCCGAAACTCCCACCCCAAACCCTCCAAACCCCACCCAGCCCCCCTGCACCTAGACCCCATCCCCCATCCAGAGACTCCTCCTTCCTCCTAGCGCCTGCCCGAGCCCCCCAATCTCCACCCAGACACAACCTGCCCCGAGCCCCCTGCCCCACCCAGACACCCTCTACCTCCCCAGTGCCAACCCCGGGTCCCCCCAGACCCCAGACACCCCTGCCCAGAGCCTGCTCCCCCTCCAGGCAGCCTCCACGCAGAGCTCCCACCTCCTCCCAGACAGCCCCACCCCGAGACCCCTGCCCCATCCAGACACACGCTACTCCCCAGTGCCTACTCAGGGCCCCTCCAGCCCCCCTGACACCCCACCCAGACAGCCCAGCCCAGCCCAGAGCCCCCTACCCTTCAGTGCCCTCCCGCCGCTCTCTGCCCTGAGCCCCCACGTAGACACTCCCTGTTACTCTCCAGCGCCCACCCCGAGTTCCCCGAATCTCCACACAGACACGCCCCGCCCTGAGACCCCCTACCCCCTCCAGAGAACCCCCACCCCGAGCGCCGTGCCCCACGCAGACAGCCGCCGTCCAGAGCCCCCCACCCAGAGCCCCCCAGCCTCACCCAGACAGCCCCCACCACCAACCCCCACCCAGACAGCCGCTGCCCAGTGCCCCCCAACCCACACCCAGACAGCCCCCGCCCAGAGCCCACCAGCCCCCACCCAGACAGTCCCCACCCTAAGCGTCGCCCAGAGCCCCCCAGCCCCCATCCAGACAGCCACCCAGAACCTCCCAACCCCCACCCAGAGCCCCCCAGCTCCCATCCAGACAGACCTGCCCCGAGCCCCATGTCCACCCAGAGAGCCCCCACCTCAGCCCCCACTCAGACCTGCCCTGAACCCCCAGCCACCACCCAGACAAGCCCCGCCCTGAGACCCCTACCCCCTCCAGAGAGCCCCCACTCTGAGCGCCTTGCCCCACCCAGACAGCCCCGCCCAGAGCCTACCGACCCCCAGCCAGAGCCCCCCAGCCAGAGCCCCCCAGCCCCCTCTGCCACCAGCCCCCTCCCCCCTCTCCCATTGATGCCTTCCCACCTTCTGCACCCCCCCTTCCCCGGTCACCTCAGCCCCGTCCGTGACCGCTTGTGTTGCAGACCCTGCAGAGCCGGAAGGTGGAGAAGGCCGAGATCCTGGAGCTGGCCGTGCGCTACCTGAGGGACTGGAGCGCCCCCGCCGGGCGGGGTAGGGCACTGCTGGCGGGCGGGCACCGTGTGTGTGTGTGTGTGTCCCATGTACAACACTACCCATCCCCTTGCCCCTGTGTGTGTCTCTCTGCCCCCCCATGCCTGACACTGACCCCCTCCCCCCCTGTATGTCTCTTCCCCCCCATGCCTGGCACTGACCCCCCTTGCCCCTGTGTGTCTCTCTCTGTCCCCCCCATGCCTGGCACTGACCTCCCCAGTGTGTGTCTCTCTGCCCCCCATGCATGGCACTGTGTGTCTCTGCCCCCCCATGCATGGCACTGACCCTCTCCCCGTGTGTGTCTCTGCCCCCCCATGCCTGTCACTGACCTCCCCAGTGTGTGTCTCTTCCCCCATGCCTGGCACTGACCCCTCCCCCAGTTTGTCTCTCCGCCCCCCCATGCCTGGCACTGACCCCCCAGTGCCAGTGTGTGTCTCTCTGCCCCCCACCATGCCTGGCACTGACCCCCTACCCCCAGTGTGTGTCTCTCTGCCCCTCTATGCCTGGCACTGTCCCCCTTCACCAGTGAGTGTCTCTTTGCCCCCCCATGCCTGGCACTGCCCCCCTTCCCCAGTGTGTGTCTCTCTGCCCCCCATGCCTGGCACTGACCCCCCTTTCCCCTGTGTGTGTCTCTCTGCCCTCCCCATGCCTGGCACTGCAACCCCCTTCCCCAGTGTATGTCTCTGCCCCCCATGCCTGGCAATGACCCCCCACCCCCAGTGTGTGTCTCTCTGCCCCTCCCATGCCTGGCACTGACCCCCCCTCCCCCAGTGTGTGTGTCTCTGTCCCCCCCCATGCCTGGCACTGCCCCCCCTTCCCCAGTGTGTGTCTCTCTGCCCCCCCATGCCTGGCACTGCCCCCTTCCCCAGTGTGTGTCTCTTTGCCCCCCCATGCCTGGCACTGCAACCCCCTTCCCCAGTGTGTGTCTCTTCCCCCCCATGCCTGGCACTGACCCCCCTTACCCCTGTGTGTCTCTCTCTGCCCCCCCCATGCCTGGCACTGACCTCCCCAGTGTGTGTCTCTCTGCCCCCCATGCATGGCACTGTGTGTCTCTGCCCCCCCATGCATGGCACTGACTCCCCCCAGTGTGTGTCTCTCTGCCCCCCCCATGCCTGGCACTGACCCCCCTTTCCCCAGTGTGTCTCTCTGCCCCCCCACCCCCATGCCTGGCACTGACCCCCCACCCCCTGTGTGTGTCTCTGTCTCCCCAATCATGCACTAACCCCCCAGTCTGTGTGTCGCTGTCCCCCCCATGCATGGCACTGACCCCCCCTCCCATGCTGCCCCCCCAGGAGCCGATCCGGCGGGGGAGGCCGACCCTCTGCAGCGCTGCTACCTGCTGGGCTTCCGGGAATGCCTGCTGCGGCTCTCCGCCTTCATCCGCGACGCCCAGCCCTGCATGCAGGGCCAGCTGCTCGACACCCTGAACCTCTACCTGGCTGCCAAGTGCCGCCAGGTGCCGCCGGAGCCGGCCTGCAGGCTCCGGCCTGGCCTCCCTCCCCCGCCTGCCTGCCCGGTCTCCCCCAGCCCTTCCTCGCCCGCGCAGCCATGCCACCGACCCTTTCACCGCCCCGGGGCCCCGGAGACGCCTCAGAGACACACGGACGAGGCAGCAGCTTCGAAAGGGGAGCCCCCGCAGCCGGCCGTCTGGAGACCGTGGCCATAGGGCTAGCAATGCAGACACTGTACCGAGCTCCGTGTATAGCACTCACCCCTCCCTTCAGGCCGTGTATATAATGTAAAGTTTATCTATATTGCCAGTTCCTTGCAAATCCTCTGCCCCCCGCAGGTCCCGTTTCCTGGCCTGAGCCGGGAACATGTCTTTTTGGTAGAGCCGGGGAGGAACTTGTTTAATCCACAACGTGTTTTCCGGTGAAAAATGCAGATTGGGTGACACCGAAACGGCTCGTGAAGCTGTGGCGGTTTGACCAATTTCCTCGCTTCGGGGGAGGGGTGCGTTTGTGTGTGTGGGGGGGTTGGATCTAAAATGAGACATTTTGATTTGTCAGGGAGAGCCGACTTTTTGTTTGGAAATTCTCTTCCGTGTTCTTTGTTTAAAAATATCCCCTGTGTGTTTAAATAGGGTTGAAATTATGAACAGGGCGAACTGTTTCATTCGGCCGGGTTTGAAATGAAAGCTTTTGATTCGTCAGTGACAACTGACTTTTCAGTTGGAAAATTTTTTGGATTTAAAAAAAAAAACCCTCCCCCTCGTTCAGTTTTTAAATGGGAAGCGGAGAAATGGCCTTATTTAAACCAGAGCAGATTTGTTTATGGACCCTACCCCGGCAGTTGAAACCTGGCTGCCAGGAATTGGTGTGCACGCAACAGGGGAAACTCAGCTTTTTTGCCCAGATCAAGTCGAAGTAGACAAGAAGGAATTATCAGCTCAGCTCTACAGTGGGTGAACTGTGGCATCAACTTAGGCCTGGTCTACACTTAAATGTTAGGTCAACACAGCTCCGGTGCACTGGTGTAGACGAGGCTAACTTGACGGAAGAATTCTTCCATAGATCTAGCTGCCATGGTAGGAAGTGTCTACACCATGACACTACAATGGCATAGTGGCAGTGTTGTACCTGGGACCCCATGGTGTAGACGTGCCAAGGAGGCCTTGGTAGACCCGGGAATTGAATGCAGATTTTCTGAGACCCTTATCATTATTGCTTATATTACCATATTATGTGAGGTGCCAGAGAAACACAGAACAAAAAGACGGTTCTGCTAAAAGCCCATCTTTGATGGCTAGCCACAACTTACCTAGTTCACATGCCCTGCCATCTGCGCAATCCTAGGTTCACAGGCAAAGATTTGCAAAAGTAAGTCATGATTGCAGGTAACCAACCTTAACAGGACCAGATTTTCAGAAGGCACTTTCTGACTTAGTTGGGAATTGGTCCTGCTTTGAGCAGGGGGTTGGACTAGATACCTCCTGAGGTCCCTTCCAACCCTGAGAATCTATGATTCTATGATCATGAGACTCTTTGGGTGGTGAATCAAGGTAGACACTCAAAACTCAAAACGAAGATGCCAAAAATCACCAGCTGCTTTTGAAAATCTCAAGGTCGGATTTGAAAGTGGTTCTGTCTGGAGCTGTTTCAATTTCGGGATTTTTCTGTTAGTTGGCCAAACTCAAAACTTGGGACAAATAATAATTTGTTGAATTGCCTGCTAACTGATTTAAAAAGAAAAATTTCCAGCAAACCGAAAGCAGAAATAAACCAACCCCCAAAATTGTTTCAGGTCAACCAAAACTTTTCGTTCGACTTGGTTCATTTTGGAGCTTTTACAAAAAACTACATAACTAAATAAAATAGAAGTGAAATGTGAAATGAAAAGTGCTTTTGAATGGAAATGTTTTGTTTTGACCCCGTCACAATGACACATTTTGAATCCCCACCCCCCAAACTGAAACAATTCATTGAATTCAACACAAATTTGCCAAAATATTTCGGTCGATCCCCAAGCTGCATTTTTTTGGTGGAAAAAAGTGTCATCCGAAGAATTTCGCCTAGCCCGAATTCTGATTATCTAGCTCTATTGCCCGCTTGATGCTTGCCAAAGAATTCCAGCTCCTAGCATCCACCAAAAACCATCTTTAGCCTGGTATCCCTAAAGCTAAGCAATAAGTCCTGGAAAGTCTTGATTTCTGTAGGAATCTCAATAATTTTTTTTACAGGTAAGTAGCAAAAATAAGACTTGAAATCTGGTTGGATTTGAACCCACAACCTTTTAATGGCTGTTTTGTATTCTAAAAGGCTAATAGGCAAACTGTTGCACCACCAAGCTTGCTATGAATGTTTTCTGTTAATGGATAGAGGTCTTTGGTGTCTGCACTGGTGTTTTATATCAGACTCTATTAAAAGCTCTGTGTTTTATAAACTATAATCTTGAATTCCAACCGTGTGAACCACCCACAAGTTGTGGGCTTTGTCGTGGGATGCCGAAGCATGAAGGAAATTGTCATGTTCTAAGAGAAGAGGACGATTTCCTCCAAATATTCTCCCATCCCTGCACAAAGGGAAAAGCGTGGAAGTGTATTTTTGTTCCATTGTGTGCATTTGTGTCTGATGTCCGTTTGTAATGTGGTACCCAGAATTTCTGTTTTGTTAGAAATTCTGCAATTTCAGGGGCGGGGGGGGGGGGGAATTCATTCCAAATTGGAACACCGACAACAAATGGAAATTCCACAGAAAATGAAATGTTCAGGGGAAAATAAAACCTTCTTGGCCCAATCAGAATGTTCCATTCTGGTTTCACTGCTTATGATATAGCCCTGGAAATGAAATTTAAAGTAGAAGTGCATTTTGAAACGCAAAGTCGCTTCAGAATGAAAAATCAAAACTTTTCCAGGCGGATGGTTAGTGAAACGCTTCCTTTTGATTATTTTGCCCACGCAAAAGGTCACTGAAATGGACATGTTCCCATGAAATGTTAGTTTTCGATGAGCTGGCCAATTTTCCAGTGGCAAACTGGTAGGTTGAAATTTTTCTGACTTGCTTTCTATGTGTCTGTGTCCTTTGGGTGTGTCTCTGTATAGCTGTGTCTTTATTTCTCTATATTTGAGTTGTGTTTCTCTCTCTCTATTTGTTTGTGTGTGCACCTCTCTATAGCTGTGTGTGTGCTTTTAACCCGCTCCAAGCCCTTTGTGGGAAAACATTGCTGTACGTGGAAAGTGCATCCCACCGCTAACACCAGCAGCGCTGAACTTCTTGATGCCCATCTGACTTTGCACAGGCTTCTAAGCTTTGTTGGGCTCCTGCTTCACCCCGTCAGCTCTGCCCTGTGAGTCCAGCTGAGATCAACCCCTGGTCAAAGTCTCTTCAGGGACCCATGCACCTCAGCAGGTATCTGCAGTGACTCCCGGCTGTACAGAGTTGGGTTTATTAGTCAGCTGGAATTGTGAAGTCCTTAGGTTAGCATGGAGGAGCCAAGCTTAAGACATCAAGTCAGCCAAGCTGCCTTGGGCTGTCTCTTCATCCGTCCCAGGTGAAAGCCAGATCTTATCCCCCCTCCTCTCCCCTCTTGGCCCATCACTGTCCCTTCCTCATTGAGCTCACGTGTTCTGCTTGACTATGTTTCCCATCCTTAGATGTTAATTGATCTGTACTTGGGGTGCCCACTGTCTGTCCAGATCCTCCACTGGTTAGTTACTGCCCCATTTATTCACTCCAGCCAGTTCCGAGACCCCAACACCTCATGTCTCCTGGAAGAGCAGGTCCATGGGTAGCCAGCCCTAGGCCTGGTCTACTCTAGAAAATTAGGTGGCATAACTATGTTGCTCAGGTGGGTGAAAAAATTGACGCCCCCCCCCCGAGCGGCATAGTTAAGCCAACCTAAATCCCTGTGTAGACAGCAATAGGAAATCTTCTAGGTGGATTATCCAGACAAATGTGCCGCTGTAATGTTTTAAGTGTAGACAACCCTTCATCAAGTAAGTCACTGGTAGGCCTAACGTTCACAAAAGCCCTACAGAAAAATCCCGCTTCAGGGTAAGGAGGATCCCTGAACTTTGTGAAGGCTGGACTGGGTGAAATTTTTCAGCTGAAACTTTTTTGGGGGGGCTCCATGTGTGAAAAATATCATGAACTTGGGTTGATTTCACCCACTTGGTCATTTAAGGGGCAAAGCAAAAGAATACTGGAATATTGGAAACAGTTGAAAAGAAACATTTGGACATTTTAAAATCCAAATGTTTCGATTTTTCCCAGTGCAAGGGCTTTTTGATTGGCCAGTTCCCTCTCCTTCCATTCTTTTCTCAAAAACAGACCAAAGAAAAATGTGGAAAAACATTAATGCTGAAAGTCAAAACGAAATGTTTAGTTGCAGGGTGAACAAACCATTTAGTCCGGCCCGAATCAACTTGGGTTTTTGTTGTTCGGATTTGCCGGCAATGTGAAAAAAAAATCAGTTTGACCCGAAACAAATTTTTTCCCGTTTTTCGGAATCAAAATAGCCATTATTCACCAAGCTCTTCTATACCCTGGTGGGCTGTAGGAGTCATGAAAACTCTGTGTTTGTGTGTGTGTGATTTTCCATCACTGTAGGAGCCATGAAAACTCTATGTGTGTGTGTGTGTGTGTGTGTGATTGTCCATCATGTAGTTTGTACAATTAATGCTTCATTTGCTAATAAAAATAACTGGTAAAAAGTTGACAGAAGTGAATCAAATTTTTTCCATGCCCACCTGTCTTTTCGGAGGGTGGTGGGAAAAAGGCTGTGAAATTTCAGCCCCAAGTGTGGTTTGTGAGTGTGTAATTGCATGTCTGTGTTCACACGTGACATGCATGCATTTGCACAGGCACGTTCCCACATGTACATGCATAGTTTGGGTTTTTTTTTAAAGGGGCTGGTGGGGAAATCTGAGACTACTTGATTCACACTCCCCAGCCCCGCTGCTGTTGTATGGGTCACACCGGGCTTCCTGTCTGTTGGTGAGGCCACGCCAGGAGTCTACAAGCCCCCAGCCTCACGTGTGGCTGTCATGGGTCTCGTGGTCCTTGGCTCTGCGGGAGGACCCCTCCTTTGGCGTGACGCCCCCCCGTGAAGGTTGTCCTCTCTTGCTGTGGGCCCCTGGGCCTCCACCCCTAGAAGGAGAAATGCCCCCCCATCTCTACCCTACATCCTATATCATCTTCCCCAACAGCTTCTCCCCTGTCCTTTCTCTTCCATCCCAGGTAAACAGGTCGCTGGGCCCTCTCTCTTCCGTCCTTTGTTCCCCTCTGACTGGAACTGGTTGGTCAGGTCACCAGGGGCCTCTCTCCTCAGCTCATTGTCTTCCCACTGGCCAGAACCGGCCTCCCGGTCACCAGTCACTAGGGTCCCCCATCTCCAGGCTGACATCTGGGGTCCTGGCTGCTAGGTGAGGTCACACCTCGTCCTCTGCACCAACAAACCAACTTGCCCACCACCCTGTTAAACATGCAGCACACATGTTTAACAGGGAAACTGAGGCACACACAGTGCTCACACAAAACACTAAGCAACCCCCCCCGCTTCATCACAGTGGCTCCCTCCCACCGTGGCACCAAATGGAAAAACACTTATTTGGGCACCCCGGCGAGGCAGAGTGCCCCAGGCATCGCAGCAGCCGGGCCAAGCTGGAACCACGAGTGCATGTCATAGAAAGTCCACGTGTGTCCCTGCCCTCACCGGGGAATCGGGGCTGAGATCTGCAACTCGGCCCCCGGGGTGTGTGTGTGTGGGGGGGCGCTCCCGGACTCTCAGGGCCAGATTTGAGGCCTGCTGCTTTTTGATAGCAGCGAGAGAATGGGGGGAAGGTGACTGTGACAGGTTGGATCACAGAAACCCCCTTGGGAGCTGCCACCTGATGTGCCAAGACTATCTCTGCTCCTGTTTTCCCTGCCAGTTTAGGACTCCAGCACCCTGTCTTGCTGAGCCAGACTCTCCCATCTGCTCCAACACGGACCCAGGGTCTGAATCACCTGCCCCAAAGCTGCAAGTTTACCTGAAAACAGCTCACAGAAGTGTGCTTGTCTCTAGCACTCAGATGCCCAACTCCCAATGGGTCTAAACCCAGATAAATCCGTTTTACCCTGTATAAAGCTTATGCAGGGCAAACCCAGAAATTGTTCGCCCTCTATAACACTGATAGAGAGATATGCACAGTTGTTTGCTCCCCAGGTATTAATACATACTCTGAGTAAATTGCTAAATAAAAAGTGATTTTATTAAATACAGAAAATAGGATTTAAGTGGTTCCAAGTAGTAACAGACAGAACAAAGTAAGTCACCGAGCAAAATAAAATAAAATGCGCAAATCTATGCCTAATCAAACTGAATACAGATAATCTCACCCTCAGAGATGCTTCAGTAAGTTTTTTCTCAGACTGGACACCTTCGAGGCCTGGGCACAATTCTTTCCCCTGGTACAGCTCTTGTTGCAGCTCAGGTGGTAGCTAGGGGATTCTTCATGATGGCTCCTCTCTCCCCTTTGTTCTCTTCCACCCCTTTATATATCTTTTGCATAAGGCGGGAACCCTTTGTCCCTCTGGGTTTCCACCCCCCCTCACTGGAAAAGCACCAGATTAAAGATGGATTCCAGTTCAGGTGACATGATCACATGTCACTGCAAGACTTCATTACTCACTTGCCAGCACACACATATACAGGAAGACTCACAGGTAAACACAGCCATCTGCAGACAATGGGAGTCATCAAGATTCCAAACCATCATTAATGGCCCCACACTTTACATAATTACAATAGGCCCTCAGAGTTATATTTTATATTTCTAGTTTTAGATACAAGAGTGGTACATTTATACAAATCGGATGATCACACTCAGTAGATTATAAGCTTTGTAATGATACCTTACAAGAGACCTTTTGCATGAAGCATATTCCAGTTACGTTATATTCACTTTTAACCATATTTTTCTAAAACTATCCCAGTTACATTATATTCACTTATTATCATGTTTTTATAAAACCATATAGACTGCACAACATCACAGTGTCTTCCAGCCGCGGGCCAGCAGCTGCCTGCCCATCCCCCGATGCAGCATGGACACGAGCTAACGACCTCTGCAAAAGGGACCCCTGGCTCAGATGCCCTCCTGGTACAGTACCTGGGGCACCAGCTCTCTACCCCTCCCTCTATCTGTTCCCACCCCTCTGCCCATCCATCCTCATACAGACCCTTCGATCTATCCCTTCCACGTCATACATCCCATTTCCCTACTGACCCCCATCGCATTAATCCTCCTATCTCTCCCAACCCCCACCATCCACCTTCCCAATTCACCCCCCGCCTGCCCCATACACCTCCTGATCCCCATCCCTGCCGCCCTCTGTCCACTAGCCATCCCACACACCCCTCTGTCTAGCCATCCATGTGCACATCTGTGACGAAGCGGTTCTGGCGGGACCCAACTGAGAGTGCCAACTCAGGACAAATTGCTTAAACAGGGCAGTTACAGCCCAAGCCTGGGGTTTTTCCACCTCTAAGGCAAACCAAACCAGCCAGACTAAGAGGACTTCGGTCTCACCCCACTGGCTAACCGCAAGTCTCACAAGCAATCTCCTTAGACACTCCAGTTTCCCAGTATCACCACCAGTGCCACTCATTATGGGGACAAATGGTTATGAAAACCAATACCGCGCAATAAAAGAAAAATAGGTTCTCCCGATCCCAAAGGACCAAGCCCCAGACCCAAGTCAATATACAAATAGATCTTACCCACAAATCACGCTGTTGCCAATCCCTTAGAATCTAAAATCTAAAGGTTTATTGATAAAAGAAAAAAGATAGAGATGAGAGTTAGAATTGGTTAAATTGAATCAATTACATCCAGCAATGGCAAAGTTCTTGGTTCAGGCTTGCAGCAGCGATAGAAGAAACTGCAGGTTCAAATTAAGTCTCTGGAATACATCCCCTGCTGGGATGGGTCCTCAGTCCTTTGTTCAAAGCTTCAGCTTGTAGCAAAGTCCTTCCAGAGGTATGAAGCAGGATTGAAGACAAAATGGAGATGAGGCATCAGCCTTATATAGTCTTTTCCAGGTGTAAGAACACCTCTTTGTTCTTACTGTGGAAAATTACAGCAAAATGGAGCCTGGAGTCACATGGGCCAGTCCCTGCATACTTTGCTGAGTCTGAAGGCATATTTGCCTTCTCTCAATGGATCCATTGTATAGCTGATGGTCCTTAATGGGCCATCAAGCAGGCTAGACAGAGCTAATCTCAGCTTGTCTGGGATGTCACCCAGAAGCTTAGCATAAGTTTGCCATACAGACAGTATAGAGCCAATATTCATAACTTCAACTACCAAACTGATACACACATATAGACAGCATAATCATAACCAGCAAACCATAACCTTGTCTTAGACACCCCATTTGACCCCCTTTATACAAGATTTGATGCCACTGCAGGACCTTGGTTGCAACAATGATCTATATGGTCCCAGTTTATGTCAATAACGTCACAACATCACCTGTCTATCCCCAGACTCACCCCTCTATTCATCTATCAATCCCGCTGTTCCTCTGTAAACCCCCTCTTGATTCGTCCATCAATCCCCATCCACCCCTGCTATCTATCTATCCCCATCCACCCCCTCTATCTATCTATCTATCTATCCCCATCCACCCCCTCTATCTATCTATCTATCTATCTATCTATCTATCTATCCCCATATGCCCCTCTATCCAGGGCCGGCTTTAGGACCTGCATGGCCCGATTCGAATACCCGGCGGCGGTCCAGGTCTTCGGCGGCACTTCGGTGGCTGGGGGTCCGCTCCGGGTCACGGCACTGAAGGACCCCCCCGCCACCGAAGGGACACCGAAGACCTGGAGCGGACCCTATGCCACCGAAGACCCGGAGCGGACTGCCGCCGGATGAGTAAAAAAAATTAAAAAGGTGCCTAAAGCCAGCCCTGCCTCTATCTATCTATCCCATACACCCCCACCAGCAGGATATCTGTGCACACACTGTAATTGTGGATGGCAGGCAGGTCTGTCTCACTGTCCAATGTGTTACCAGTTTGCCTATATGGACCGGCTCAGAGGTTGGTGGGGGCAGAGGTTGTGTTGCTGTCCTATTCAGGGTATCGGGGCAGGGTAGGGGTACCAAAGGACCGAGCTCCGCACTGAAGACACTTGATTCTACTGGGATTTGAACTTATGTCACTGGACTCAAAGTCCAGAGTGCTAACCATTACACCATAGACCCCTCTAAAACACAGCAGCCCACAAAGATGAGGTTGTGTTGGGTTTTGGCATTGGGAACACACTCCTGTACCATGAATACTGCTGCGGTTCAGGTCGCCCCATCTCCAAGAAGATCTGTTAGAACTGGGAAAGGTCCAGAGATGGCCTAGAACAATGATTAAGAGCACGGAGCAGCTGTATAAGGAGAGATTAAAAAGACTGGGACTGTTCATCTTAGAAAACAGACAACTGAGGGGGGATATGCTAGAAGTCTATAAAATCCTGACTGGGGTGGAGAAAGTCAATAAGGAAGTGTTACTTACGCCTTCCCGTAACACACAAACCAGGGATCACCCAATGAAATTACTAGGCAGCAGGTTTAAAACAAACGTAACGAGGTATTTCTTCACAGTCAACCTGTGGAACTCATTGCCAGAGGATGTTGTGATGGCCAATAGTATAACAGAGTTCAAAAAAAGAACTAGATAAGTTCCTGGTCTATGAATGGCTATTAGCCAAGAGGGCCAGGGACACAGCCCCATGCTCTGGGTGTTGCTAAACCTCTGACTGCCCCAGCTGGCACAGATCCACAGGGTCTGGTCTATGCCCCAGGCCCTTGGGAGTGACCCCTTTAGTGCATCAGGCTTCAAGGACCCATACCGCTCCTGCCATACTTGGAAACTGGGCCTTCAAGCAACCCCTCTCTTTCTCTTTGGCTCCTGGTGTGTGTGTGTGTAGATTGGTTTGAGCCAATCCTTAATGACCCATTCATACCACTGCAGACTGTCAGGTGACACAGTACCCACCCCATCCCTGCTCTACCTCCACAGCAGCTTTAATTCTTTGTGTGCTGCACACAGCAATGCAAAGCACAAAGGGAAACTGAGGCACGCACCGGCTTCCCCAAAACACTACCAAAATTCCCAATTCATCACCCCAGGATCCACAGGTTCGGTCCCGTCGGGGGTGCCATCAGTGCTTAATTTGCGCTGGGGCCAACCCCTCGCACCTCTTGGCTTGGCAATTCACAGCGATGGCACCTCTGGGCTCGTGGCCAGCAGCTGCCGCTCTCTGGCCGCCCAGCTCGGAAGGCAAAGCGCAGAGCTGCAGAGGCAAGGGTGGCACGGTACGGCGTTGCCTCCCTTACTTGTGCACTGCTGCTGGCGGCGGCGCTGCCTTCCGAGCTGCGTGCCCGGCCCGCAGCCGCTGTTCTCCAGTGGTCGTAGGCAAGAGGAGTGGGGCTGGCCTGTGTGGGGAGGCTGGGATAGGGAGCTCGGGGCAGTGTGTGGGGAGGCAGTGGTGCCAACATACCAGTTCCCCAGGGTGCCATTTCCCCAAAGGCTGGCCCTGCTTGTGGCCCTCCGACCTGGACACATTATTCCAGCCGCGGTTGCACCCAGGTCACCGAGAGTCGGGGAGGTACTTGGGGCACACGGTGTCTGGGCAGCACGCACTGGGTAGTGGTTTAGATCATTGTGCTTCGTTGTCTTCAACTCCAGGCTTGGGCCAACCCCTGACAAAGCACCTCAGGGTGACTGGTACCCTGGCAGTGCGGTCATTACAAATGCTCTGGAAGGGAGTTCAGTCAGCTGGTTCCATGGTGTAATGGTTAGCACTCTGGACTCTGAATCCAGCGATCCGAGTTCAAATCTCGGTGGAACCTGGGCTATACGGCTTTTTATTTTAACAGTTCATCTTTCCTCATCTTTGGTGCAAACTTTTCTTTGAGCATTTTACTTCGATGAGCCATTCTTCACCCTCTAGAGTTCCCTGCCTGATGGTTCTGTTCGCTTTTCTTTTCTCTGCTGTGTTTTCCTTTTCTTTTCTCTTTTTCTCTCATATGGGGACTGCAACAACAGTTTTTCTCAGTTATATACAAGGGGCCTACATCCTAAAGTGATTGATAGATGAGAAATAGAGAGATAAGATCCCATCAGAAATAGATAGATAGGTGCTAAGAAAGAAAGAAAGAATAGATAGATAGATAGATGGGGTGTATGGGGATAGCTAGCTAGCTAGATGAAGACAGCACAAGAAAGAAAGAAAGGAAAGGCTGTGATAGATTATAAACTGATAGCTAGAATAGACATCATTAGAAAAAGATGGTTTAATAATATGTAGATTGATAGATAAATACCATCAGCAATTGATAGATGTACACTATCACGGAGTGTAGTGGAGTCCGGGCCCTGCACCCCCACTTCCTGCGATTCACTGTGACTCTCAGCCAGCCAGTAAAATGGAAGGTTTATTGGACGACAGGAACACAGTCCCAAACAGAGCTTGTAGGTACAACCAGGACCCCTCAATCAAGTCTTTCTGGGGGGCAGAGAGCTTAGACCCCAGCGCTAGGGCTCCCTCTGTTTCCCCAGCCAGCTCCAAACTGAAACCCCTTCCAGCCGTCTCACACCCCCTCCCCCTGGTTCCTCCTCCAGCCTTTGTCCAGTTTCCCAGGCAAAAGGTGTCACCTGGCCCCAACCCCCCTCCTGGGCTTGTTACATGCTCAGGTATCTTCCCTCAAGGAAAGTCTCCCATCCCACACACAGTCCCAGTAAAACTCCCCTGCAACATTCCCAGGTCAATACTCCCCACTTCCTGCCATCAGAGAGACATAGATAGATAGATAGATAGATAGATAGATAGATAGAGGGGGTGGATGGGGATAGATAGATAGATTGACAGATAGATAGATAGATAGATAGATAGAGGGTGTGTGGGGGGATAGATAGATAGATAGAGGGGGTGGATGGGGATAGATAGATAGCGGGGGTGTACAGAGATAGACAGTTAGAGGGGGTGCCTGGGGATGGATGGATAGATAGATAGATAGAGGGAGTGTATGGGGATAGATAGATAAAATACTATCATAAATAGAAAGAAAGAAAGAAAGAAGTGATAGATTATATGCTGATAGATATAATAGACGTTGGAATAAGGTGGCTGATAGATATATGCCTTCAGAGACAGATAGAAAATGAAGCGAGAGGACAGATGCTGATAGAAGAGATGCCATTAGAAAGGGATAGATTGGTAGATAGATTAAATACCACCAGAACTAGATAGATATAAGGCAGGGAAGAAAAGACACAAATGAGATGCTGATAGACTAGCTGGCATTAGAAAGAGATGGTCAGATACAGAGATTGAGACACTGTCAGAAACCTGGACCTGCCATCAGAGAGAGGGGAAGTGGATAGAGCAGATGCCCTTAGAAAAGGCGAGACAGAGACCCTCAGAGGGAGGAACTGGCTGGATTAGCTGCAGCCAGCGAAGGAAGGGGGGGCTGGCTCTCTAGCTGGGCTGGGCAGACAAGCGAGCTGCAGGGCGCTAGATGAGGAGCCCCTGCTCATTCAGACACACGGAAGAGGACAAGGGCTTGGTGAGCGGAGCCCCAACAAGAACAGCTGCTCAGGGGCTGCGAAAAAGCCAGTGTGTTCCATCACTCTCCTGCTGATCCCCCAGCAACAGGGAGCCCGGATAGCTCAGTCGGTAGAGCATCAGACTTTTAATCTGAGGGTCCAGGGTTCAAGTCCCTGTTCGGGCGAGTCTCACTTTTGGCAAACGAGTAAATTGCGGCATTTTGAGTGGTTCAGAAACAGCGGCTTAGTTTCTAAAAATGACTCTTTTAAGTGTGTGTGTGAAATGGCTGCGAGCCCCAGGGACTGATCACAAGGGGGTGTGTATGAAATGATTGCTTTCCCCGGAGACTCTTTGTGTGTGTGTGTGTGTGTGTGTGTGTGTGAAATGGTTGTGAGGCCCAAGGACTGATCACAAGGGTGTGTGTGTATGTGAAATGATTGCTTTCCCCAGTGACTCATTTTGTGTGTGTGTGTGTGTGTGTGTGAGAGAGAGAGAGAAATGGCTGCTTGCCCCAGTGACTGGTTACAAGGTGTGTGTGTGTGTTAAATGGCTGCTCGCCCCAGTGACTGATCACAAGTGTCTGTGTGTGTGTGTTAAATGGCTGCTCGCCCTACTGACTGATTGTGTGTGTGTGTGAGGGAAGAGGCAAGGGAGGTAATATCTTTTATTAGTCCAACTTCTGCTGGCGAGAGAGAGGCTTTCGAGCTGGCGGAGCTCCCCTTCGGGCCCGTGTGGTTAGGTAAAACAGAGATCAGTCACACACACGATACCACCCGGGTCGGCTCTCGCACACTCGCTGTAGTGCAAACAGGAAGTCAAGCTACATGATCACAGTCGCCTTAGAAGCTGTGAACTCACCAGGGGCTGCCGAGGTGGCTGTGCAAGACAGCCCAGCCGGTGGGCCTGATGCAGGGGGCGGGGCATTAGGTTTGTGTCATCCTGAAGTTTTAGGACTTTTTGTTGAACCCCAAAAGCTTGAAAAACCCAAATCATGTTGTGCCAAACAAAATGTTGTGCTGTTTGGTTTTTAAAAAAGGTGTTTATAGTTCAAAAAATAAAATCAGAGTAAATGTTGAACCCAACAGTCATTTTGAATAAAAAAAAAAATCCAAACCTTTCATTCTGAAAACGGCGAAACAAAACGCCTCTCTTCTTTTTCCTTTCTGATTTTGTTTGCAACCAAAGTTGTGAAATATTTTGGTTGACCCGAATCTGCATTGACTCTAATCAAAGCAAACATATATAGTATATTCTTATATATATTCTATGTGTATATCGATATAATATAGAGAGAATGTTTTGTATTAGAATATTTTGACATTTCATTTCAATAATGCCAAAACATTAGAATAGAATAGAAAATTTGGATTGGAAGAGACCTCAGGAGGTATCTAGTCCAATCCCCTGCTCAAAGCAGGACCAATTCCCAACTAAATCATCCCAGCCAGGGCTTTGTCAAGCCAGGCCTTAAAAACCTCTGTGGGGAAATAGAGCAGGGGAGCCTTCTTTTCAATAGCCAGAGCTGTGAATCTGAAGGCCCCAAAATAAACCCCCCACCAGAGATCTGTTATGCTAACTACCCTTACAGAAACCAGTACAGGCCAGGGCCCAGGCCAGGGCCTGAACTAGACTAGACTGCACAATTCCCTGCCAAGGATCATGACCGGGGGGGGGGGGGGGCAAGGAGGGAAAGAATAGAAGAAAAGCCCCAGCAGCAGCACTAATGAACTATGTTCATAACTAATGAAATAGCATAACCACTTGTGTGAAGCAATAGGTAACTTTAGCTAAACGCAATTTCTTGACTCATGCAGCTTCTCCTTTGGGTGATCTGTGACCCACGCCGTGATTCCAGCTATCTGCAAAAATAGCCAATCATAGATCCTCTTTAGGCGTCCCATGGAACCCCCCCCCCCAATCTTTAACCAAAAGACCCCGGAAAATAACATGTGTCTTGAGAAATGTACCAAAACTGGTGCCAAGTACCACCCCTGGGGAAAACCACCAAGTGCCCCTCTACCCAAATAAACATCCAATTCTCGGAAAAATGAAGAAGGTACCTGGGGGGGGGGGGGGGGGAAACTGACCCCGACCCAAATTTCTTAACTCATGACGTGTTGTTTGTACTTTACTTGCAGTTTAATGAAATAAAAACCCACCTGCGAGCGGCCCTCGGGGTGTCAGTCTTCGGACTGCACCCCAGTGCACCGGTATGTATGTCAATAAACTGGCCTCAGGCTTGAGTCTTTGAACTAAAATCATTGCGTGGGTGTCTTTGACCACAACACCTCTAAGGAAGGAGGCTCCACCACCTCCCTACGGAACCCATTCCAGTGCTTCACCACCCTCCTAGGGACATAGCGTTTCCTGATATCCAACCTAGACCTCCCGCACTGCAACTTGAGACCATTACTCCTTGTTCTGTCATCTGCCACCACTGAGAACAGTCTAGATCCATTCTCTTTGGAACCCCCCTTCAGGTAGTTGAAAGCAGCTATCAAATCCCACCTCATTCTTCTCTTCTGCAGACTAAACAATCCCAGTTCCCTCAGCCTCTCCTCATAAGTCATGTGCTCCAGCCCCCTAATCATTTTTGTGCCCTTCGCTTGACTCTTTCCAATTTTTCCACATCCTTCTTGCAGTGTGGGGCCCAAAACTGGACACAGGCCTCACCAGTGCCGAATAGAGGGCAATGATCACATCCCTCGATCTGCTGGCAATACTCCTTCTAATACAGCCCAAAATGCCGTTAGCCTTCTTGGCAACAAGGACACACTGCTGACTCATATCCAGCTTCTTGTCCACTGTAACTCCTAGGTCCTTTTAATATAATATAATATAATATAATATAATATAATATAATATAATATAATATAATATAATATAATATAATAGTTTAAACAAAAGAAAACAAGATTCTCCAGTCTGAATAGTTTTCAATTTTTTCCTATTGAAACTGACACGTTCCCACTAAATGTAGGTCTAAAGTTTCCTGATTAAGTGCTGGCAGTGCACAGCACACTTTGGCTTTCCCGATCTCTCTGCTCCCCCTGATCTACCACCAGCACCGATTAGGACGCCCATGGTTATTTTTTCTCCCCTTTGTGGCTAATGGTCACATCCCATCGCCGAACAGGGCTTGTGGGACAGGCGAACTCAGAGCATCTTGCTGGAGCCGCGTGGACCTTTATTCCTCCCCCCATTCATCGAAGCGTTTTGTTGCAATGCCTGTTTGCCGTGTCATTTCCCGTCGTACATTTCAATGAGTGAAGGATCTGCAGGATTCTCCCATAGAGGTGGAGTGAAATTCCGTAGGGCTCCTCTATGGACAGTTTCCTCTGTGTTTTTCCATCAGACAGAGCTTATTTTGCACCCTCGGAGCCGTGAGAATGATATCTGGCTCCCTGAAGACTTGCCTAGCTTGTATCAGCGGGTTTTCATTGTGGTTCTAGCTTGAGCGGGGTTATGGGGCAGCGTTGCGTCCTTGCTAATGCGGTTTGTTCGGTGGCACTCAGCAATCCCTCTAGCTAGGGAAGGTCCGGAAGCAAATAACTGCTGGGGTCTCCCGGGAAATGAAAAGTCTCTGCCCCTAAAAGGGACGTGGTTGTGGTGGGCGTGATCTGTAGCAGGCAAACTCACTCTGGGTACGTCTACACCGCAGTTAGACACCCACCGCTGGCCTGTGCCAGATGATTCGGGCTAAGGTGCAGACATGGGCAGCGCGTGATTCCACACACACACCCCCCGCTTTGGGGAGCTCCAGCTCCGCCCCTTCCGCCCATAGCCCCACCCACCAGAGCCCCAAGCACATTCCCCCCTCCCCGGGGCCCACCCAGCCACGCCTCTCGCCTTGAGTCCCAGGCCGCTGGCCAGCGGAGCCCCAAGCTCCAGGCTATCGGCCTGAGCTGAGTCCCCTCTGGCTTCAGGGGAGGGAGGGAGGGCGGGACCTCGGGCGGAGTGTGGGCAGGGCCACAGCCTGGGTTTGGGAAGGACTAGCCTCCCCTGGCCTATTATACCGGCTACCCCTGCATCATGAGGGTGCAACCCCTTAGCCTGAGTCAGCCGGCCTGCGGGTTTTTACCTGCAGTGTCGACACACCCTGAGCGTTAAAGAGTCACGCCTTTGTGGTTCTGGCACTCTGATGCTGCATGTATCGATGGGGCTACTTTATCTCAACAAATAATCACCAGCCCAATGTCTAACGCAGACCTGGTAGGATCCAGGCAAGGCGTAAACACAGCAAAGCGCTCTCCGTGACTCATCCCGGTCTCTAAAACTGTTACGGACGCACAGATCGTGCCCACTCTTAGCCCCGTGCGGTCCGTTGGGGGGGGGCCCTTTCAGTGCGACAGTCCGCTCTCTCTCGGGGTCAGGCCCCTCCACCTCCTGAAGCCCCACTTCTCTGAGCCTTAGCACACCTGGTTCTCACCGTGGGTCCCCTCAGGGAGTCCACTCGCTCTGGACCCCCGGGGCCTCCACCCCCGAAGGAGTTGATGCCACCCTGTTCTCTAGCTTGGAGCGACTCTCAGCCAGCACAAAACAGGAGGGTTTATTGAGCATTTGAACACAGCACGGGAAACTCTCAGGGCCTCAGGCCTGGCCTCCCTCAGCCCAGCACATCCCAGTCCCCCTGCATCCAGGTGGGCATCTGAACTCCCCGGCTCCAAGCCCCGCCTCTGTCCATTGTCTTCTCTCCAGGGAAACAGGGTCGCCTGGGTCTCCTCTCCTCTCTTCTGTTCTCTGGCTGGAACTGGCTGGAACCGGCTGGTTAGGTCACTGGGGTCCCCTTGTCACAGCCCGTTGTCCTCCCACTGGCCAGAACCGGCTGCGACTCCTGAGCTGGGTCTCAGGTCACCAGTCGCTGGGGTGTCCCTCCTCCAGGCCATTGGCTGGGGTCCCAAGTTCCCTCTCCGGTTCTCTGTAACAACAAACTCCCTCTCCCCTCCCCTTGTTAAAGCAGTAACACTCAAGGACACTGACACTGAGTGAGTCCCTCTGCATGAACCCACTGGAAAAGATGAAAAAAAAAAAAACAAGAAACCCCCCCACTTCGTCACAAAAGCCCACAGCCTCAAAGGCTTTAACAGTCATTATCTGGGCCCAAGTACCACGTGGGGAACACAAACAGAGGCGTTTCAGTGTAGGAGATTTTAACAGGATCCCATGGCTGGAAGTCGAAGCTAGACAAAGCCAGACTGGAAAGAAGGAGCCAACTTTTAACAGAGCAGGTGATTAACCATTGGGAAAACTCCCCCAAATGTGGGGTGGGGGAGAGGGGATTCTCCAACATTGTGTTCGTGAGAAAGGCTGAATTCGACCCAAATCTTTATTCCCGACAGCGCTGGCTACTGTCTCTGCGATGCGAGGAAAGACAAAGGGGAACAGGGAACATCAGATGCTGAGGCTGGGGGTTCATATGATGCTCGCAAATCGGGCCCGGTCTGTTACTGAAGAGGTGATATTAACAAGGGGCTGAGAAATTCCATTCCTCCCCCCGTTAGCCACAATCATTAATAGAAAGAGCACGTGATGGTTACCTGTTCTGTTCATTTCCTCTGAAGCACCTGGCCTTGGCCACTGTCAGAAGACAGGACACTGGGCTAGATGGACCTTTGGTCTGACCCAGTGTGGCCGTTCTTATGTTCTTATGACTCAGAAGGGCTGGGTTTTTATTCCTGGCTTTGCCAGGTGACTTGAGCAAAAGTTTCTCCCCCTCCCCACAATGCCTCACTTCCCCCATCTGTGAAATGAGGGTAAGGTTATGTGCTTTGAGATCTCCGGAGAAATCTTGGTGCTGGTGGAATCCCTGTTTGTTGGCGAGGTTCTGGAGGAGCCTGTAGGAGGCGTATGTGGGGGTCAACAGGCTAACTCGCTTGAAGATGAAGCTTGAAAAGTTTATGAGGGGCTGATATCATGGGGGTCACCTGTGATGATTTAGGAGGTTCCTTCCAGTCCTACACCCTTTTCAGGGGTGGTGAAAAAACATTGACCAAAAATCCATCTGTCTTGAAAACTTTTGATCGGGAACCCTCCCCTCCTAAATTTTAGTTTTTGAACCTATTTTTACATTTTTTTCCAGTTTGTCACTGGGAAAAGGAAGACACAAACAAACAACAAAGCAATCAACGGACCACTGGAAAATGATCACTTGCCATTTTTCAAAAGCAATTTTATTTTAAATTTTTTGGCCAAACTTTCCCCCCACCCCCAAAATATCCCCTGAAAATTTTTACTCCTAAAAAAAGACTGTTTTTCATTTCAAAAAAGTTTTAAACAAACAAGCATAAAATTCTACCAGCTCTACAATTTTTGGGAAAGCCACTCTGAAAGACAGAGACATGGGGGAGAAGGGAGAGCGAAAAGGAAGGTAACAGCAGATGGAAATGAAAATAAAGCCAGGTCAAGACAAGGAGGAGTAAGGGAGACAGGAAGCGGGGCCTCACCGCATTTTGAACGGATACTATCGGAATCCAAATCTTTCCACCTCGGCCAGTTGGGTTTGCAGCCGGAAATTTATTTCTCTAAGAGATTGGAATAGAGACGGGGGGAAATGAGGCAAGTCGCAGGGTGCTGGAGTAGGGAGAAGGGGAGGATGGGGCAAAGGATGAGGGGCGTAAGGTTCTCATACACCCAGCAAAGTCCAAACTGCAGCCAGTGAGAGGGGGCTGGGGGGGGGAGTCGATAAACAGACAGATTTGCCTTGTCAGAGCAAGCCCCGTGCCCTTGAAAGGTCCTTTGGCTCAGGACGCTGGTTGGCCTAGTGGAAAGCACTCCAGTTGAGACTCAGAACCCCTGGATTTTGGACCCCAGCCCTGGCCTGATGGATAATGTCACACAAGTGGGAAACAGCTGGATATTGTTGCCGGCCGTGGCCAGGTGGTTAGTAAAGCCCGGGGGCCTTGGTTTCCGAGTGTCCCAGCTGGGTTGGATGGGACACAGTTCTAATCCGAGTCTGGAGCGACACACAGACCCGAAACTCAGTGGGCCCCGCTGGGCCCCAAACCTGCCTCTCCGTGAAGCTGATTTTATTGGGAGGGCTCACAATATGGGCTCTCATCTGGAAAGCACCAGCTAAGTGCGAAGGCCAAGGCCTTATTGGAGTAACTGGAGCCAGATCCCAGCTGGTGACAATGGGCGTCTCTCTATTGGAGTCAGTGGAGCCAGATCCCCAGTTGGTGTAAACTATCCACAGCTCCATTAGGATAAAAGGAACCAGCTCCTATTAAAGCCCCACTGATTTATCCCAGCCCAGTGCCTGCCCCAAGATCCCGAGCTGCCCCTAGGAGGCTTGGCTTTGCAGGTAGGCGCACAGCGCGTCCCTGACCTGGGCAGCTGCCCCGCCCGCCTCCCCCTCCGCCTCCGGCGTCTTCTCGGGCTGCTCGAAGCTGGCGCCCAGACGCCGGGCTTCGGCACCCCAGGCCTCGTCAAAGACCTCATCCTTGCGCTCACAGATGTTGTGGAGGATGCAGCAGGCCGAAATGAGGCGGGGCAAGTTGTCCACCGCGCAGTCGTTGCGCGTGGTCAAGCAGCGCCAGCGCCCCTTCAGCCTGGCCACAGCCTGTTCCACTGGCTGCCGGCACCGGCTCAGGGCCTCGTTGAACCGTTCCTGGGCCCCGCCCGGCTCCCCGGGGTAGGGAGTCATGAGCCAGGGCAGGAGAGGGTAGGCCACGTCTCCCAGGACCACCATGGGCACGGACACCCCGTCAAGGTCCAATGTCTCCGGGGGGAAGAGCGCCCCCTCCTGGCCTTTCTTGAAGAGGGTGGATTTCCGCAGGATCCGGGCCTCATGGGCTTTTCCCGGCCAGCCGGTGCTGATGTTGGTGAAGTGGCCCCGGTGGTCCACCAGGACCTGCAGTGCCATGGAGTAATAGCCTTTGCCATTGATGTACTCGGAGGCCTGGTGCGGTGGGCACTGGATGGGCATGTGGGTGAGGCCGAGGGCCCCGGCGCAGTTGGGGAAGCCCATCTCCCGGAAGCCGGCGGTGATCTCCCGGGCATCGCCCACCTCAATGGCCCGGCGCAGCAGCACCCTCTGGATGGCCCGGCAGACCTCCAGCACCACGGCGCCGGCTGTGGAGCGCCCCACCCCGAACTGGTTGCCCACCGAGCGGTAGCAGTCAGAGGTGGCCAGCTTCCACAGGGTGATGGCCACCCGCTTCTCCACGCTGAGCGGGATCCGCATGCGGGTGCGCTGGCGCTGGAGGGCGGGCGCCAGCTCAGCACACAGCCCCACGAAGGTGGCCTTGCGCATCCGGAAGTTCTGTAGCCACTGCTGGTCGGCCCAGGTCTCCAGCACGGTCCGGTCCCACCATTCTGTGCTGCGGGGCCGGACCCACGGGCGACGCCCGGCCGGGCGCTGGCGGGGCCGAGGCACCGGGACGTTGGCCCGGCCCTCCTCAGGCGACTCGTTCCCCGACTCCTCCTCCTCCTCGTCTTCCTCCTCCGCCTCTTTCAGCCGTCTCTCCAGAGCCTGCAGGAAGGCCCAGCCCCTGCGGGCCGAGGCTGTGGCAGAGGCCTCGCTGCGGGCACGCAGGTACCACATCATGAGGGTGCCCGTCTGCATCAGGGAGAGGATTACCGCATCCCTCCGGGAGGCCTCCATGCTGGAGAGGGAGGAGGCCGGCCTGCAAGTGCCAGGGGGTGGCTTGGGCCTGGTTCGGCTCCCCTCCTGCCTCCCTAGGCCCGGAACCAGAGATCTCCCACAATCCCGAGCTCAGAAGCTGCCCCACAATGCAGCAGGCTTGGGAGCCGAGCCAGCAGGCAGGGCTTTAGCCGAACACCACACGTGCCGTTGGATGGAGCGACACAGCCCCAGTGTGGACACTTGGCAGAACTGCACCAGGACCGGCCTGATTATTAGGGGCTTGGTCTTATGTGTTCACTGAAGGATCCTCGATCCGGTGGACAAGGATCTACTGAGATCCGACGGCCGGAAGTTGGAAAGAGACCAATTCGGACTGGAAAGGAAGGGGCAAATTTTTCCCAGCGAGGGGAAGGCACTGTTGGAACAGCAGAAGGAGGCCTGTGATTGATTCTCCAACCCTGGCAATTTTTCAATCTGGAGAGGATGTTGTTGTTTTTTTTCCTCGAAAAGATCTGTTCTGGTCCCAACAGGAATTAATTCAGGGAAGAATGTGTTATACAAGAGGTCAGACTGTATGAGCCCAGCGGTCCCTTCTCCTGTCCTAATCCCTGAATCCTGAAATCACGATTTCAAAACGGTTATTTTCTCCTTTCGCTTCGAATTAACCTTCTTAATCTTATTTGATTGCAAACTTAATGCAGTTCTCGCTTCCCTTCCTCCCTCTCGTATACTGAATAATTATTTTAAACATTTTTGTCCTCCATCCACAGGGCAGGACAAGCCTAGGAAAGGAGAAATTCATCAGCAATGAGTTTTTCTAACCGATTGCAGCATTTTTATCCACCTCCCTTTCCGTGTTTAAGGACACGCAGAGACATTCTCACCCGTGGGTTGGTTCTGCTTCCTGATGCGGTCTGTTCGGTAGCCATGGGGAAGGGACATAAGTGCAAAAAATATCCAGCCGAACATCTCCGGAAAGAGGGAAGAGGCCCAGAGACTCCCTGAGCATTTATTCATGGCTCCGCTCTCTACCTAGGGAGGTGGTGGAATCTCCATCCTTAGAGGTTTTTAAGGCCTGGCTTGACAGCAGGGCTGGCTCCAGGCACCAGCCCACCAAGCATGTGCTTGGGGCGGCGGCTCGAGGGGGGGCGGCGGGGCGCTCCGGCCCGAAAGTGGGGCCGCGACTGGGCTCGCCGCCTTCCCCCCGGCGCTCTGGCCGCCGGGGAGAGCGGAGAGCCCCGGCCGGGCTCGGTGCCCTCCCCTGCCGTGCTGGGAGGGGGAAGAGGAGGGGTGTGTGTGGCTTTTTTGCCTAGAGCAGCAAAAAAGCCAGATCCGGCCCTGCTTGACAGAGCCCTGGCTGGGATGATTTAGTTGGGGTTGGTCCTGCTTTGAGCAGGGGGTTGGACTAGATACCTCCTGAGGTCCCTTCCAACCCTGACATTCTATGATTGTATGATTCTGGGCAAACTACGGCCGGGGGGCCACATCTGGCCTGCGGGACCCTCCTGCCTGGCCCCTGAGCTCCTGGCCTGGGAAGCTCGCCCCCGGCCCCTTCCCTGTTGTCCCCCCTGCCCCGCAGCCTCAGCTCACTGCGCCGCCAGTGCAAGGCTCTGGGTGGCCAGGTAGCGCAGCTGCAGAGCCGTGGCCTGACCCGGTGCTTTGGGTGGTGTGGCTGTAGCGCCGCCAGCCACCGGAGCGGTAAGGGGGCAGGGAGTAGGGTGGGGTTGGATAGAGGGCAGGGGAGTTCGGGGTAGTGGACAGGGGGCGGGGGTGTGGATAGGGGTCGGGGCGGTCAGAGGGGTTGAATGGGGACAGGGGTCCTGGGGGGCAGTCAGGAAGGAGGGGGGGTTGGATGGGGTGGCGGGGGGCAGTCAGGGGCGGGGGGTCCGGGGATAGTCAGGGGACAGGGAGCAGGGGGTGGTCGATGGGGCAGGAGTCCCGGAGGGGCTGTCAGGGGACATGGAATGGGGGGGAGGGTTGGATGGGGTAGGAGTCCGGGAGGGCACATCAGGGGGTGAGAAGCAAGGGAGGTCGGATAGGGGGCGGGGGCTGGGCACAGCCTCCCCTAACCAGCCCTCCATACAATTCTGGAAACCCGATGTGGCTGTGGAAGCAGAGAAAGAACTGACAGGAAGGGGATGCAATGCATGACAGTTTGTTAGCAAGAGTCAGGCTAACTGTAACCCTAATAACGCGGGATTTGTAGAAGCGAGGATTGTGTGAGGCGAGTGGGAAAGAACTGTGTGAGAAGTTGTTGCGACCTTGTGTAGAAATATGGAATGTAAGAGTCTACATTAGTGAGCAAAACAAGAGATCAGAATGACCTATGTATAAACAAAATGCAGCTGTTGCTCATTACTGTCTGTAACAAAAGGTATAAATGCTTGTTGTAATTGTTTACCTGGGAGAGACCTGTTTAGCTCTCTCCCTCTATGCAACTGATAGAGAGAAAATAAAGTATCTGATTTGCTGTACCCAAACAAAAAGTGAGAACTCTGTTATTCTCCGACATGGCCCTCAGGCAAAAAGTTTGCCCGCCTCTGTTCTATACTGTAATCATCAGCAGGCCGGACTTTGACTCCTGCAACCTGAGTCCAAGTCCCCGTGAGTACACTGGATTTCCCCCCGCCTGATCTGCTTTCTCTCAAACAGAAGTTACGGGTTTCATGCGGGGATCGTGGTCCAAAAGTGGGTTATGGAGGAAGCCAGCCTAGATTTCCGGACTGGTCTCATCTGGTCTGAAGACCTATGAATCTAGTAAATAACAGAGATGAAGAAGCAACGCTTCAGACTTTGATTTTTTGCCTTCTCCCCCACCAGGCAGTCGCAGAGATGAAGGTATCTAGGGTTGGTGAAGGGGTAAAAATGATCATAAGGGAAAATGCAGCCGCGAGACATTTTTTTGACCAAAAACGTTTGTTTGGGGGGATGAAATGTGCAGTTTTGTCCCACTGAAATGTTTCATGAATTTGGGTTGATGTTGCCTAGTTGTTCGCTTTGGGGAGGGGAACCCCGCCCCCGGGGAGCCCCTCCCCAATGATTTATTTCAGCACTTTTGAAATGAAGTGTTTCGCTTTTTCCCTTTTACAACATTCCTTTGATCTTATTTCACTTTTTATGTGATTTCTTTTGCAAAACCTCAAACTGGTGGAAATGGAACAACCAAACGTCGCAAGTTTGTCAAGGCAAAACATTTTCTTTGAGTCAAAAATGAACTTCTCTCCCAGCACATCAATGGTTTGATGTGAAACCATTTTTTTTTTAATTGCCAGTGACCTGAAGAAATCTCTGTTGATCATGCTCTTCTCACAAGTGTGGATTGCCACGGGCACGCAGGGGCGAAAGAAAATGCAGGCCTGTTATTTACCAGGCTGCACGTGGCAATAGACTATATTGGTAAGGGATGCAAGGAGAGTATGGGTCACGATGCAAACTGCAGACACACACACACAACGAAAATGAATCAATTTAAAGTTTTATTGGGGATAATTACAAGGGGTAAGGGAGCAGCGTTTGATTAGCTAATAGAGTTAATGAAACTTAAAACACACAATGACTAAAATATCCACTAACAATATTTATAAACAAAGATGCAGCATTTAGTAATAACTGATACTTACAAATACCAACCAACGCATAACGACCGGCAAACGTAGACACTCTGTTTGAAACACGTGAGCTGAGAGAGAGGCTTCGAGGTGATCAGGCTCGGTTACGGGTGTACACAGGATACACAGGATTCGTTTTTCTTTCTCCTCTCCCTGCCTGCACATGGCAGGCAGCCCATAAAGTACCAACTATGACATCATAGAAGTGTCATAGGGGACGGGGCCCAAAACCTGTTTGTGTTCGTTTCTGATTGGCACAAGCAAAGTTTACACCAAGTAGGGGAGCAGGTGCCTCAAAGTCTGGCTTCGCCCCCAAAAGGTGAGGAAATGCATATTGTTTTAGAATGCGTGCAACACTGAATGACAAAAGAAGAGGCCAGGGCAATACCGGTATGGGCAAGTTTTACAGGATGCAGACAGGAACTCATCTCAACAACAAGTTCTTCCGGGTGGACACTACTTTTCTGTTCTGGGTTTGTGCAATGGGGGCTGGCCCAAGACTGGACACGACAGACATTGCTACAATAAAAGCAAACGTTAGTGACTAGATGAGATAAACCCCTTCTCCTAAACCAGAGGTGGGCAAACTATGGCCTGCGGTAGGGTTACCATATTTCAGCAAGCAAAAAAGAGGACGGAAGGAGCCCCGCCCTAGCCCCGCCCCTGCCCCTCCCACTTCCCGCCCCCCCAGAACCCCCAACCCTCCCCCCGTTCCTTGTCCCCTGACTGCCC
The DNA here is from genome assembly GCF_027887155.1 of Malaclemys terrapin pileata. Lineage (NCBI taxonomy): Eukaryota > Metazoa > Chordata > Testudines > Emydidae > Malaclemys > Malaclemys terrapin. The sequence continues at coordinate 4,050,863 of NC_071519.1, read as the reverse complement.
CCTCCTGGGACCCCTGCCCCTAACTGCCCCCCAGGACTCCACTCCCTATCTAAGCCTCCCTGCCTCTTGTCCCCTGACTGCCCCAACCCTTATCCACCCCCCCACCCCCAGACAGACCCCTGGGACTCCCACGCCCCATCCAACCACTCCCCACCCCCTGACAGCCCCCCCCCGAACTCCCAACCCATCTAAACCCCTCTGCTCCCTGTCCCCTGACTGCTCCGATCCCTCTCCCCACTCCTGCCCCCTGACAGCCCCCCCCAGAACTCCCAACCCATCTAAACCTCTCTGCTCCCTGTCCCCTGACTGCTCCGATCCCTCTCCCCACTCCTGCCCCCTGACAGCCCCCCCCCCAGAACTCCCAGCTCCCCACCCCCCTGCTCCTTGTCCCCTGACTGCCCCTTCCTGGGACCCCTGCTCCTAACTGCCCTCCAGAACCCCACCCCTAAGCCTCCCTGTTCCTTGTCCCCTAACTGCCCCCTCCTAAGACCCCCCCCAACTGCCCCCCAGGACCCTACCCCCTACCTGTACCCTGACTGCCCAAAACTTTCTCCACCCCCCCCAAAAGCCCCCCCCCCGTTTCTTGACTGCCCCCTCCAGAACCTTCCTGCCCCCGGTCCCCCTTACCCTGCTGCTCAGAACAGAGTGTTGGGCTCTGTGCAGCCGAGCGGGACACGTGGCTGCGCTCCCCAGCACAACAAAACCCGGTCCCTGGCCCTGCACAACAAAACCCGGTCCCTGGCCCTGCACAGTGCTGCCGGACCGGGTTGCAGGAGAAGCCAACTCAGAATGCAGGGCGGCTCCGGCTCCTCTACAGCTGCTCCGAAGTCCAGCCCGGGATTTTTCTGCAGCCCTCCCAGCCGCTCGCTCTGCCGGGGGAGGGGGAAATCCCGGACATTGTGAGTGCTTTACAAATTCCCCCCGGACGCTATTTTTAGCGCGAAAAGGAGGACATGTCCGGGTAAATCCGGACGAATGGTAACCCTAGCCTGCGGGCCACATCGGGCCCATGGGACCATTCTGCCTGGCCCCTGAGCTCCTGGTCCGGGAGGCTTGCCGCCGGCCCCTCCCCTGCTGGCGCAAAGCTCTGGGCAGCGAGCTCCTGCCAGGCAGTGCAGACGCAGAGCTGTGGCCTGACCCAGTGCTCTGTGCTGCACGGTGGTGGGGCTGGCTCCAGCTGGGCGGCGCGGCTGCCTGTCCTGGCGCTCTGGGCAGCGCGGCTGTAGGGCCGTCAGCCACCGGAGCTCCAGGCAGCGCGGTAAGGGGGCAGGGAGTGGAGGGGGGGGAAGAGTTGGATAGAGGGCAGGGGAGTTTGGAGTGGTGGACAGGGGGCAGGGGTGTGGATAGGGGTTGGGGCGGTCAGAGGGTGGGGAACAGGGGGGGTTGGATGGGGTGGTGGGGGGCAGTGGTAGGGGGCAATTAGGGACAGGAGGCTTGGGGGCTGTCAGGGAGAAGAGGTGGTTGAATGGGGCAGGGGTCCCGGGGGGGCAGTCAGGAAGGAAGAGGGGGGTTGGATGGGGCAGCGGGAGGCAGTCAGGGGCAGGGGTTCTGGGGGTGGTCAGGCGACGGGGCGGGGGGGTGGATAGGGCAGGGGTCCCAGGGGCAGGGCCAGGGCCGGCTTTAGGAAGTGCGGGGCCCAATTCAAACATTTTCGGCGGGGCCCCGGCAGGGATGACTAAAAAAAAAAAAACGTGTAAAAAAAAGCCTGTGGAAGCAGAGAAAAGAACTGACAGAAGGGAACTGTAATGCATGACGTTTGTTAGCAAGAGTCAGGCTAACTGTAACCCTGATAACGCGAGATTTGTAGAAGCGAGGATTGTGTGAGGCGGGTGAGAAAGAACTGTGTAAGAAGTCATGATGACCTCAGCATAGATAAAGTGTAGAAGACCTTGTGTAGATAAGGTAATAGAAAATAATTGTATGTTGGCAAGAGTCAAAACAACTGAGGAAATGAGATATCAAGATGGCCTATGTATAAACAAAAATGCTGCTGTCCCTCATTATTTTTGTAATGAAAGGTATAAATGCTTGCTGTAATTAGTTACCAGAGAGAGACCTGTTTAGCTCTCTCCCTCTGCACATGTGAGAGTTAATAAAACATCTGACTTGCTGTACCTAACAAAATAGTGAGAACTCAGTTTTTCTCCGACAATTTGGGGGCTCGTCCGGGATGGCAACGCCCACTGAGGCAACGGCAGCTGCTACGGATCGTTCCCCTTCGAACCCCATGGCGCCACAATAGAGGTAAGAGACCTTTTGAAATCTCTATTGGGGTGTCGGAGGAGGACTGTCCGTGGGGCCGTCTGCCCCTGTTGGGCTCACGCCATCCGAACTTATTGACTGTGCAGCAAGGTCAGATGCTGAGCGGCGTAATAGGGGAATTGTTTGCCGCCCCCTGTAAGCATATGCTAGGTGCATAGGGTTTGCACCTGTGTTGAGGGGTTGTTACCGCCTCAAGAGGGGTTTTTACCGCCTCAAGTGATGCATCGAGGTACTTGGGAATAGTACCTGGAGGTACTCAGGAGTAGTACCTGGTAGAAGGCCTTGGTGTGTGTGTGGTCTGTGTGTGTGTGTACACAGTGTGAATTGAGTGTTACCGGAAGACGCCCAGAGTACTCTGCGAAGTCTTTTGGCTCGTGACCAGAACTACTCTAACGCAAGCCCGGTAACTAGAGGATCTTTTAGGAGATCCGACCCATGTAGGTTGACTCGGCCTGGCATCGTCCGGCGAGGAGGCTACCTGGGTCTAGGAGTGTGTGCACCCATCTTCCCTCCCCTTTTCCTCTCCGTGTGAGCCACTGACAGTCTGACCATCTCACTGGATGCAACAGAGTAAGCGGCGCTTTCTCTCTGAGATTAGCCGACGCTCTTTGCTGAAGGGAGGTGTAGGGGGTCATGGCTATCCTCGTTAGTCACTCCTGTGTGAATACCCTGTAGGGAGAGTCCTTAGTTTATGAACCGCTAGCGCGGACAGGGCATCCTTCCCCTTTGAGTGTGTGATTGGAAAATGGGTGGGGGACAGTCTAAGTCTTCCCTTTCACCCCCTAAGGGTACCCCAGCTTATTTCATGTACGTACATTATGGCCCGAAAACCTGCAGGTATTTAAATAGTTGGAATCTTTACACGCGTGCAAATCCATCTAAACAATGTCCACTAGAAGGTACCTTTGATTTAGACAAACTTAAATACCTTAAAGAAACTCTGGCTTCACCAAAAGCCTCTGATGCACAGTGGGAGCAATTTGTCTGTTGGTGGGAGGAAGCAACAAAGAGACTCCACGAGTCTCGAGTGCGGAGTCTAAAGGACTCCCAGGAAAAGTTAAAGGCTCAAGTGCAACATTTACAGCTTAAATGCAAGGCATCCAGCCGTCTTCCCCCTAGGGTGATTCCTTCAGCTCCTGTGTATCCTCTTCCCGCTCAAGCAATTCCTTCTACTCCCCTTTATCCCCAATTAGTTAGATCTGACAGTGAGGAGGAAACTGCTGAGGATATTTTAGATTTCTTCAGTAACATTCAGCAGCAGCAGCCCGTGCTGCCTCCTCCCCCTGCACAGCCTGGGTCTGCTAACGAATCTCACCCGGCAGTGCCAGTTTCACCACCGCATGTATCAACTGCACACATTGTTCTCTCTTCCCCTGGGAGAGAAGCCTCCTCTTCACCACAAAGAGATGATTCTAAGCCTCCCAGTAGCTCCCCTGATTCTAATCCCTCTGAGGAAAGTACCCGTTATCTTACTAGAAGTGTGGCACATGCACTCCAGGTTCCTTTAAGAGGCCTGGAACTATTTCTCAAATGCGTACTTTTCTTGGCATGACTGGGTACTGTAGACAATGGATTTTAGGCTATGCAACAATGATTAAACCCTTACAGGATCTGACTAAGTCAGGTACCCCTGAGCCTCTTCCTTGGTCTCCAGAGGCTGAACAAGCTTTTGTTGCTATCAAGCAAAGTCTGTCCAGTGCACCAGCCCTGGGACTTCCTGATTATGCTAAACCATTCACTCTTTTCTGTCATGAGCGTAATGGGTTTGCTTTGGCTGTATTAACGCAAAAGCACGGAGACAAACACCGTCCCGTTGCTTATTACAGTACTGCCCTAGACGCTGTGGCAGCTGGATTTCCCCCTTGCCTGCGTGCTGTAGCTGCAGCAGCTCTTGCTGTACAGGTATCTGAATCTATTGTCTTAGGATCTCCTTTGATTGTTGCTGTCCCTCATGCTGTGGCTGCTCTCTTGTTAAAATCTAAGACACAGCATCTATCCACGTCTCGTCTTACAAAATATGAGCTTGTCTTGTTGTCTTCATCTCATATTACTTTGGTTCGTTGCCCTGTTCTAAATCCTGCCTCCTTGTTGCCTGGGCCCGAAGACGGAGACCCACATGACTGTGTGTCTGTGACATCGGTTCTCTCTCGTCCAAGAGATGATTTACTAGATGTGCCTTTGCAAAATCCTGATCTTATTTACTTTGTAGATGGTTCGTGCTTGCGAGATTCTAAGGGCAAATTGGTTGCTGGTTATGCTGTGTGTTCTGCACATGCTGTTATTGAAAGTGCTTTTCTTCCTTCTGTGTTTTCTGCTCAAGTGGCCGAACTTGTGGCTTTAACTCGAGCCTGCATTCTAGCTCAGGATCAAGCAGTTACCATCTATACAGACTCTCGTTATGCTTTTGGAGTGGTACATGATTATGGGTTGCTCTGGAAGTATAGAGGTTTTCTTACATCCACTGGTTCTCCTATTAAGAACAGTCTGTATGTCTCTGCTCTTTTAGATGCCCTTTTATTGCCCAAAGCTATAGCTGTCGTGAAATGTACAGCTCACCAGACCCCTCATGATGAAGTTACCCGTGGAAATGCTTTGGCAGACTCTGCAGCCAAAGCCGCGGCCCTTTCTGCACCTCAGGCTGAATATACTTGTGCTTTGATTGAACAGCCTCCACTAGCCTCCCTTGAGGATCTGGCCAAGATCCAGGAAGCTGCACCGGCAGCTGAGAAACGTTTTTGGAGTGCTAATGGCTGTATTCTACACCCTGATCATCTTTGGCGTGCCCCAGCTGGTCGCCTGGTTGCACCGAAGATGCTAATGCCCTATCTTGCTCGTGTATACCACGGAATGGCTCACGTGAGCAAAGGGGGGATGGTTGCTGCAGTTAACCGAGATTGGTGTGCATTCGGGTTCCCAGTCATTGCACATCACTACTGTCAACAATGTGTGATTTGTCAGCAGCATAACATTGGTAAAGCTGTTAAAGTTAGGCAGGCAGCTCACCCTCCCCCTTGGGGACCTTTTGTAAATATTCAGATTGATTTTATTCAACTGTCTAAATGTTGTGGCTATGAATATGTATTGGTTTTGGTGGATGTATTTTCAAATTGGGTTGAAGCTTTTCCCTGCAGGAAAGCAGATGCCAGGACTGTTGTGAAACTTCTGCTTAAAGATTTTGTACCACGATTTGGCATCCCTGTGAGTATCAACAGTGACCGTGGAACTCATTTTACTGGACAGATTGTAAAAGAGTTATGTGCAGCTTTGCAGACTCAACACAACCTTCACTGCCCCCACCATCCGCAGTCTGCTGGAACAGTGGAACGCCAGAATGGAATTCTGAAAAATAAACTGGCCAAGATTTGTGCTGAAACAAACTTGAAGTGGCCAGATGCCCTTCCTCTGGCACTAATGAGTATGAGGGCCACTCCCAATTGAAAGACTGGACTCAGCCCTCATGAGATTCTGACAGGGCGCCCGATGAGACTACCAACTGCGCCCCCACTGACCCTAGCTCAGATGGACATTCATTTAATGGATGACACAATGCTTAAGTATTGTCAGGCACTAATGAAATGTGTTAAGTCTTTCTATACACAGGTGAAAGAAGCACTACCCAAGGATCCTGTGCAGCCCTGCCACTCGCTGGAACCAGGAGACTGGGTCTACATAAAGGTCCATCAGCGAAAGACTGCCCTGGCTCCATGCTGGAAAGGCCCTTTCCAAGTCCTGCTAACTACCAACACTGCTGTGAAGTGCCAAGGACTGCCCACCTGGACCCATGCTTCGCACTGCAAAAAGACCCCTCCGCCTGGAGAGGATTCTCCAGCTGCTGATCAGCCTGTTTCTCCTGCTAGCTCTGCTGTGCCTCCTGGACAGCAGGGAAAGAGGACAAGGTGAAGTGCTAGTAACCTCTCCCTTGTCCACTGACAGATCTACTGTGCCTTTGAATTCTTTTACAGGAACCACACCAGTACAGGGTGAAGTGCTAGTAACCTCTCCCCTGTATTATGGTGAATCACAACTGCTTTTGAAGAAGAAAAGAAGAAACACTCGCTCTGCTGAAACCACCAAAGTCCAGAACTTTCTAACTACAAAAGACATCAAGAACTGGCCCTGGTAGAAGAAACGAAGCATTGTTTATTGGCAAGGAGGGAACTGTGGGGAACGTTCCTGGGAATGTGGGGTCCAGTGGTGGGGTGGATTCTTTCCAGGATCAGGGCTTTGTGCTTATGGACAGGTACCTTCAGGATGCACTGCTCTCCCTAACTGGCTTTCAGATGATGAATATCAAAAACGCCTTGCCACCACAAAGACTACACCTACCACTAGTCCCTTGACCCTTGCCACCACCACTGTAACTTATCCAGATACAAACAGTACTACACATTCCAATGAAACTCATTGGCCAAGACTTTCACATCTCAGTGATTTACTGAAATTTTGCTCAGAAAAATTATTCTTTAAAGTTCAAGATAATGTATATGAGCAAACAATTGAATGGAAAACAAATGGATCTGTAGAGATGGTATTGAATATCACTGAGGCTGGGAAGGCATTGCAGTGGGATCTAGCATGCTCAGAGATTCAGGATTTCTTGAATGACCAGCTAATGGCCATTCGGAATGATCTAGAGCACCAGGCTTGGCCCACTGCCCTTACAGACACGTCAGGAGTACCATCTGATCTGTGGCCATGGAGACATACTTGGAAACTTTCTGGGTGGAAGTGTGGATGTTCTCAGTGCTCCTTCCAAGCATATGGACCGGTACAGGGGGTGTGGGCTCCCACATACCGTATCCTGCCGGGTCCATGGGGAGGATGCATATGGGATTGGGTAATTCATCGAGACATCTGGGAAATTAGACCACCTGGTATGCCCAATCGATTTTTAGTTAGTGCTCCTAGGATTACACCTGACATTTGGATGGGGTTAGGTAACCTGTGGACATTCTGGCCATTAGAACCCCCACAGCTTCAGTGTACACGTAAACTGAAGCCAGGAGAAGTCGTCACTGTCTATGACTACGTTTGCTGGGAGGGTAGGGGACAAGGAACTACCCTGACAGGACACTTACTCTTCCAAGCTAATGATAGCTGTGTGTATGTTAATGACACCATATCACAAGACATACATTTTAATCTCACTACCACTGCAGGCAATCATATCATTTACTGGCCTGCAGATAGAGTTTTTCAAGTAGCCCTTAGGTTCCAGATACCCTTTAATTGGACTAGCTTACTATCTGATAGATTTCAAAATTTGCTTTCATTGTTACCTGAGATTCAGAAAATCTCTGAGGTACAAGGGCGAATTCACATGCTTCAAAATGTATATCAAGTAGAAAAGTATGCCTTTCACACTGCTTATAGAGTATCTACCTTATGTACTAAAAATGATGTATTGTGCTTTATGACAAAGGCTGTACAACAACCCCATTATAGTATTGCTATGGGAATGTTATTGCTTGTATTGTTATTAGTTAGCTTAGGATTATGTTGTTGTTGTAAAAGACGTAATAATAGTAATACCTTTCATGTTCATGCTAATCATGCATTGTCATTGCATCCAATCAAAACCCCTAAGGTTGAAGCATCTGATTTAGAATCAGAAGTCCAGGACTTGATGCAAATAGAGATTTGAGAATGTTTGTTGTACTAGAAGTACAAAATGGGGGGTTGTGGAAGCAGAGAAAAGAACTGACAGAAGGGAACTGTAATGCATGACGTTTGTTAGCAAGAGTCAGGCTAACTGTAACCCTGATAACGCGAGATTTGTAGAAGCGAGGATTGTGTGAGGCAGGTGAGAAAGAACTGTGTAAGAAGTCATGATGACCTCAGCATAGATAAAGTGTAGAAGACCTTGTGTAGATAAGGTAATAGAAAATAATTGTATGTTGGCAAGAGTCAAAACAACTGAGGAAATGAGATATCAAGATGGCCTATGTATAAACAAAAATGCTGCTGTCTCTCATTATTTTTGTAATGAAAGGTATAAATGCTTGCTGTAATTAGTTACCAGGGAGAGACCTGTTTACCTCTCTCCCTCTGCACATGTGAGAGTTAATAAAACATCTGACTTGCTGTACCTAACAAAATAGTGAGAACTCAGTTTTTCTCCGACAAGCCTTTCATATCTTAGCAACCGGTTCCCTATAAAAAGTTCTGATATCAGGGATGTGCCACAGTATGTATTTTTTGTACCAAAAGGGTTACCATATGGCCAAAAAGAACCAAAAAGCCTGACATGTCCGGGAAAATACGGATGTATGTTAACCCTACCTAAAGTTTTTTTTTTAAAAAGATGGGCCTGAACTAGAAATGAGCTCCGTTTCACATGTGTGGGTCCCCGCCACTCCCTGGGGGTGTGCTAAGGTGACCAGATGTCCTGATTTTATAGGGACAGTCCCGATTTTAGGGTCTTCTTATATAAGATCCTATTACGCCCCCACCCCCGTCCCGATTTTTCACACTTGCTGTCTGGTCACCCTAGGGTGTGCACTGTGTGGGTCCCAGCTGCTCCCTGCCCCCCTCATTGAAGCAGGTGTGCAGGGTTACTGCCCTGGGAACTGCAGGGCACTACTGGACATGGGGCTGGCTGGAGACAGGGCAGGGGCTGACTGGAGGTAGGGTCTGGCTGCAGGCAGGGCAAGGGGTGCGGGGCTGGCTGGAGACAGGGGTGTGTGAGGTGGTCTGGCTGGCTTCAGGCAGGGCTGCAGGGGTGTGTGGCAGGGGTTGGCAGGGCTGGAGACAGAGGAGTGCGGGACTGGCTGGTTTCAGGCAGGGAGGTGCGGCAGGGGTTGGCCGGAGACAGGGGAAGGAGTGTGGGGCTGGCTACAGGCAGGGCAGGGGGGGCAGGGCTGATGTGGGCAGGGCAGAGGGTGCAGGGCTGGTACAGGCAGGGGTGTGTGTGGGGCTGGCTGGCTTCGGGCAGGGTCGCAGGGGTTGGCAGGGCTGGAGACAGAGGAGTGCGGGACTGGCTGGCTTCAGGCAGGGGGCTGCGGCAGGGGTTGGCTGGAGACAGGGGAGGGAGTGTGGGGCTGGCTACAGGCAGGGCAGGGGGGGCAGGGCTGATGTGGGCAGGGCAGAGGGTGCAGGGCTGGTACAGGCAGGGGTGTGTGTGGGGCTGGCTGGCTTCGGGCAGGGCCGCAGGGGGGTGCGGCAGGGGTTGGCTGGAGACAGGACAGGGGGTGCGTCAGGGACTGGCTGTGGGCAGGGGGTGCGGGGCTGGCTGTGACGCTTTTGTACGTTTGTGTCTGATTGTGTAAGCGAGTCGTTTTTAAGTAACCTGGGGCTACACGAGACAAATCAGACTCCTGAAAGGGGGACAGTCATCTAGAAAGGCTGAGAGCCAGTATTTAACCTGACCTGCACACCGCAGGCTGCAAAACCTCACCTGCCCACTCCTGAAATAGACCCACAACCTCTAACTGAGTTACTGAAGGCTTCAGCTCCTGATTTAAAGACCTCAAGTTACAGAGAACCCACCATTTACTGTAGCTGAAACCGGCAAGTGACCCATGGTCCCTGCTGAAGAGGAAGGCGAACTCCCCCCCCTCAGGGTCTCTGCCAATCTGACCCCGGGGGAAATTCCTTCCTGATTCCAAACATGACCATCAGTTGGAGGCAGGCCAACAATTTTTCAGATTCACACCAGGCTTTGGACAATGTCAGCTGAAGCACCTCTAGGAATGTCCCACTTCCCACGACCCAGGCCAACCCGCCCTGAGCTCTCTGCATAGGTTGACAACTTGATGAAATAAACCAAAAAGCATGAGTGATCAGTTATAATTAGGGGTGAGTTTCTGATCAGTGTGAGCAAGGAGAATCTTGGAAAGATTAAAATATTTCTCACCCAGATTGAGGCTGTAATGCCACTTGATTTACCAAGTCATTAGCTCAGGCTCTCTGCAAACTCAGGCAACGTCGCTGTGTCAATTACACTTGGGGCAGCTCCCCCCCCCCACAGCGATGGGTTCAGGCTCTTGGCAGACCCAGGCAGCGCCACTGTGTCAGTTACCCTTGGGTCCCATTTGCAAGATTTCCTTTGCATCAGCAAAACCTAGAAACAGTCCTTTCACTTTTTAAACTGCCACCTGAAATTCCAGGCAAGAGTGATGGAGAAAAATAGCCTGAGTGGAGCTGAAAGAGATAAGCTGGGAGAATTTATGATCTAACGGGGGCGCAAGCCAATCTTGGGGTGTAGCAAAACATTTTGATCTCCAGTGAAGCACCTGCTCCCAATCTTTTTCAAGCTGAGATTAATTTACTGCATTCTAGTACAAGGTTCATTTTTCTCCTGCCCTGCTGGGCGACAGGTCACGTCTGCCCCATGCCTCAGTTTCCCCAGGTATGAAATAGGGACATTGCTACTGACCTCCTTTATAACGTGCTTTGAGATCGGGCTGACGAAAAGCGCTAGATAAGATTATTAACATGAGAAGGAAGAATTGTTATTGGGCCTGCTTGCCCTCCTATATTCCCCCCCTGCCCCCCATCCGACCCAGAAAAAGACCCAACTGGACTGGAGGGGATGCCAAAAATGAAGAGATTCCTCTACAAAGACAGAATAGGCCGGGAGCAAAATTTTCAAGGAGCCTAGGTGATTTAGTGGCCTAATTCTCGCTTTCAAAAGCCTAAACCCCGTGGGAAGCACAAGGGCATGGGCATCCATGGCCTAGTGGTCAGAGCCAGCATCCAGAGCCAAAGGTCAGGGCTGGAGTCAGATCCCAGGCAGAAGGCTTAAAGATTTTAAAACAAAATAAGATCCCACTGAGATTTGAACTCAGATCACTGGATTCAGAGTCCAGAGTGCTAACCATCACATAGGGTGACCAGACGTCCCGATATTTCCTTGTTTGTCCCACGTCCCGTCCAACGTGCGGTCGGGACACTGGACAAACAAGGAAATGCCCCGGAGCCTGGAGCCCGGAAGTGCTCGCGCCCCCCCCCCCGACTCCACCCCCTCCTCCCCCGATTGGCTCCCTCCCCGAATCCCCGCCTCTTCCCCCGGCTCACCATTCCCCCTCCCTCCGCAAGCGCTGGAGGGAGGCCCGGGAGACTCAGGGGAAGCGCGGGGCCGGGGTGAGTGAGAGTCCGGCCTGGCCCCGAGCAGGCAGGACTCAGTTGGGTGGTAGGGCGAGGAGGGGGGCGGCCCGCGGGGCCAGGCGGCGGCTGTTCTCCCCGCCCGGGCAGCGGGACTCGGGAGCAGCCGCTGCTGCAGCTCCCACTGCCGCGGGGGAGGAAGCGGCCATGGCGCTCCGCGGCTGCGGCTCTGGCGCCCCCGAACCCTCTGAGCCGGGGCCTGCTGCGGGGACCCAGCAGCGCGTACGCTGGGCCCAGCCCCTGGCCAGTCGCGTCTGGGCTCTGCCCAGCTGGTGCAATCCCGCGGAGGCATCGGCAGCCCAGCCCCGTTCGTTCCCCTGCGGGACCCGAGCGGGACGGGGGGGCTGGGGCCTGCTGCCCCTGCTCCAGGGCCGCCGCGGGATTGCACCAGCTGGGCAGAGCCCAGACGCGACTGGCCAGGGGCTGGGCGCAGCGTGAGCTACTGGGTCCCCGCAACAGGCCCCGGCTCGGAGGGTTCGGGGGCGCCAGAGCCGCAGCCGCCGAGCTTGGCCATCGGCCGCTTCCTCCCCCGCGGCAGTGGGAGCTGCAGCAGCGGCTGCTCCCGAGTCCCGCTGCCCGGGGGGGAGAACAGCCGCCGCCTGGCCCCGCGGGCCGCCCCCCTACTCTCCCTACCACCCAACTGAGTCCTGCCTGCTCAGGACCAGGCCGGACTCTCACTCACCCCGGCCCCGCGCTTCCCCTGAGTCTCCCGGGCCTCCCTCCAGCGCTTGCGGAGGAAGGGTTTTTTTTTTTTTTTTTTTTTTGCCCCCCCCCGCCACGCCCCCCACCCCGCGTCTCCTCCCCCCCTACCCCCGCATCCCGATATTTGACTTGGGTGATCTGGTCACCCTACCATCACACCATGGAACCTGCTATAGCACTATAAGGACAGCAAATGAGGGACAAGGGTAGTTTTAACTAACAAACCTAGCTACATCCTGTTGGCAAATAGATTTCCCATCGTGAGAGAGTGGGCCAAGACTTAAAGAAACAAAAAAGCTTCTCCCCACCTGAATGGGGAGGAGAAACCAACCTCTCAAAGTGGTTCACAAACAAACAAAAAGTCATCGTGGGGCAGGTGAAACGAAACCCTTTCCTGGAGGCGTATCTGGAAGACGTTTGAGCCAAAGCCAAGCCAAGCCGTTGAGCTCAATACGCCGAGCTTTAGGTGTTGTACGTACACAAAACAAAAAGATTTTCCCTGCCGCAAAATTCCAAAATTATTTAATAATAATAATAATAATAATAATAATTAATAAATGCACAATCAGCTGTTCCTCTCATTTTCTCTTTCCTTCTCCATCTTTATGTTCTCTGGTTCCCTTCCCCTGGCTAGTTTCTAATGACTGTTAATTAAAATTAAAGGTCCTACCCTTTATAATGCTTCCTTCAGAAATATGGAGGGTCCATTTTTGAATTTTCTTAATGGAAAAAATTTGCGCTTTGGGAATTCCCTCCCTGTTTGCATGGACTTGAAGAGCTGTGCAAATTCAGCAGGAGGAAAATGTAAGAAGTGCTCTGAGGAATCTACCAATTTTCCAAGTTTTTAAACCAAGAAGCACATGTAAGGTCCCACTGAGAGTCAAACTCAGATCACTGGATTCAGAGTCCAGAGTACTAACTATTGCACCATGGAACCAATGACCCGTCAAGCATTTCATCATGGTCAGTTTCCAAACCATGTGGTCACACCCTGCTTCCAATGTGCTTAGCTGGTATATGTAACCAACACAAGTTGGTTCACCTGGAGCAGGGTTTCTCAAACTTTTTTTGCTGGGATCCCCTTTGAAAATATTTCAGGCTGTGACGACCCCCCCAAAAAAGTAACAACCCACCCACATGAGGCAACCATTCTGTGCTGCTGCTGGCAGCAGGACTGCTTTTCGATCCAGGTGCCTTGCCAGCAGCTGCCACTCGCACAACCCACCCCCTAGTAGTCTTGCAACCCACCAATGGACAGACCAAAAAAGCCCCCCATCAAACCAAAAAACAGCTCCCCTCCCCCTGCTCTAAGCAATTTGGCTCTTGACCCGCCTGGCTGGTTTTTCTGCTCTCCTGCTCGTTCCCACTTGAGAGACATAATTTGCCTTCCGCCCCCACCCCCCTTGCTGTGCCAGTGGATTCCTGGAGGGTGGCGGCTGTTGGAAGGGGGTGGGTGGAGGGGCTCAGGATGCAGTTGAGGGAGCCCCTGGGATCTGTGCCCCGCCCAGCACTTTTCATGGCCCTCCACAGCCCCTGAATTGCCAAATCTATTCCAGCTCTGGTGCCAGATGCCTCTTTTTTGCTCAGTCGGGGGAAGGATGGGTGCGTCTTGTCTCCGCCGCACACGCATCTGTCCTCTTTCGCTCCCTTCGTTGGCGCATCCTTCAGGTTTCTCTGGCGCCGTTCTCAGCTACTTTGCCAGCCTCACAGTCATCTCCCCCACAGTTGAAATGCAGCTGCTTCTGGGGGTGGGGTACTGGGGCGGTTTATACAGGGACCTGTCACCCAGCGCTGAGATGCAGCCACCTCTGGGGCGGGGCGGCTGGTTATACAGGGACCCCTCACCCGGTGCTGAGATGCAGCCACCTCTGGGGCAGGGCGGCTGGTTATACAGGGGTCCCTTGCCCAGCGCTGAGATGCAGCCACCTCTGGGGCAGGGCGGCTGGTTATACAGGGGTCCCTTGCCCAGCACTGTGCAGCACCTGACACCGTGGGGGTCCTGATGTCAGTTAGGGTCTGTGCAGCACCTGGCACAAGGGGGGTCCTCCAGCTGCTACCGTAACACAAATAATTTATACAAATATCTGACCCCTTCCCGCCCCCTCAGCCATCGCTCAGGGCAGGATAAAGGCTTCACCGGTTGCTCTCTACCCAGGGGCGCTGGTCGCAAGTGCTCTCAGGTGGTAACTCCCCATGGAAATACACTGACCACCAGGGGTCCCTGCTGCTCCATGGGGGGGAAACCTTGTGAATTACCCAAACTGGCCACCAGGGGTCACTGCTGGGAGATTTCAGAGTAGCAGCCGTGTTAGTCTGTATCCGCAAAAAGAACAGGAGTACTTGTGGCACCTTAGAGACTAACAAATTTATTAGAGCATAAGCTTTCGTGGACTACAGCCCACTTCTTCGGATGCATATAGAGTGGAATAAATATTGAGGAGATATATATATATACACACATACAGAGAGCATAAACAGGTGGGAGTTGTCTTACCAACTCTGAGAGGCCAATTAAGTAAGAGAAAAAAAAAAAACTTTTGAAGTGATAATCAAGCTAGCCCAGTACAGACAGTGTGATAAGAAGTGTGAGAATACTTACAAGAGGAGATAGATTCAATGTTTGTAATGGCTCAGCTGGGGGATTGGAGAGAAAAATCCTTTCCTATAATTGGCTAAAATCTGCAGGGGATTGGGAGGCAAGGCTAAGGTTTCAGAGGGGCAGGAGGGCAGGGATGGGGGTCCCACGGCCTGGGGAGCAGGGATGGGGTGCAGGGGGCTGGGGAGGAGAGATGGGGTGCATGGGGGCAGGGATGGCGTGCAGGCAGATGGGGAGCAGGGATGGGTGTAATGGGGTGAAGGGATAGGAGGTTTGGGAGCAGGGATGGGGTTCAGGGGGTTAGGGACCAGCGATGGAGTTGCAGGGGGGTGGGGGAGCGGATACAGGGGAGCGGGGAGGGAGGTGCAGGGGGGTGGAGGAGGGGATATGGGGGAGCGGGGAGGGAGGCACAGTGGAGTTGGGAGCACGGATACTATTTGATTTGTCTAGCCAGGTGTTTATCCTGTGCTCACCACCGCAAACCTGAGCTGGTCCGAGCTGGGCCTGAAGCCAGGTGACTAACCCGTCATGCGGTGTTTGTTCTCTGCCCTTCTCCCTGGGGGGGTGACGCTCATGCAGCACAATGTCTTCTCTGGGTTTCTTGTTTTAATTATGACTCGCTGCCTGTACCTGTTGCGATGTCTTTATAGCACAGAGGGCAGAGCAAAGAAATGTGGCCTGGACTTGGAGTGGAAAGCCAGGGGGTGGGGGCAGTGGTTTGTGATGGTCAAATTCAAGGCAGGATAAAGACAGGACTAACTGAGGCTAGGTCTTCATTCGCCAAGCTGGGACAGAGTCTCCCAGCCAACTGGAGATGGCAGAAGGCCTTACTAGTTTGGCCACTGCGATATGAGAACATAAGAACGGCCAGACTGGGTCAGCCCAATGGTCCATCTAACCCAGTGTCCGGTCTCTGATTGTGGCTGGTGCCAGATGCTGCAGAGGGAATGAACAGAACAGGGTAATTATCGAGTGATCCACCCCCGTCGCCCCTTCTCAGCTTCTGGCAAACAGTGGCTAGGGACATCATCCCTGCCCATCCTGACTAATAGCCATTGATGGACCTGTCCTCCATGAATTTAGCTAGCTATTTTTTGAATGCTGTTATAGCTTTGGCCTTCACAACATCCTCTGGCAAGGAGTTCCACAGGTTGACTGGGTGTTGTGTGAAGAAATACGTCCTTTTGTTGCTGCCTATTCATTTCAGTGGGTGACCCCTGGTTCGTATGTTAAGTGAAGGGGTCAATAGCACTTCCTTATTCATTTTCTCCACCGCATTCAGGATTTGATAGACCTCTGACATATCACATCACACAAGAGCCCAGAATCAGCGAGGGATCCAAGAGTGTTCCTGTAAGCTGCCGAACCAAACGTGGGTGGGGCACTTTTCAGCCCATGGAGGCCGCCCCGCCAGCATCCCCTCTGCCTTGCCTGGCTTCAGCATCAGCCACTCTTCATCCAGGAGCCAATCTCCTCCAAGCCATCTTGGTGGTGGCGGCATGGTGGTCGGCGGTGAAGGACAGCCAGAGCCGTGTGTGCTGGGCATGCCGGTTGGCATTCGAGCTACTGGTCGGACCCATTTCCCCTACCGGCCACCTGTGGATGTCGGAAACAACCAGCGAGAGGATGGAGGTCACCCCATTACTACCGGTTGAAGGCATCCTCCCAGAAAGCCCCACCCCATTTTAGCTCATTCCCCATGCCCCCCACCCCCCACCGCCTCTCTCATGGCCAACAGCGTCGGAGGTCCAGGCGAATGAGACCGGATGCCTGGCCGTGTGGTCCCGCGGCTGCCACCCCAGCGCCCCCTTGTGGCCAGAGGATGCTCTGCAGTGACTGGCTCCTCTTGCCTCCCCCACTTTAAGGGCCCATGAGAAACTCACTCGGTTCAAACCAGCCCCATCGGGGTGCCATTTATTTACTTCACTGGGCCCCCAGCTCCAGCTCAGTGACTCCCTCTCTCCCTGGAGTTTGGGGATCAGGGATGTGGGAGCAGCGGGGATGGGGTCTGGGGAGCAGAGGGGATGGGGGGCAGCGGGGATGGGGTTTGGGGAGCAGGGATGGGGGCAGCAGGGATGGAGTTTGGGGAGCAGGGATGGGGAGCAGAGGAGATGGGGACATCGGGGATGGGGTTTGGGGATCAGGGATGTGGGAGCAGCAGGGATAGTGTTTGGGGAGCCAGGATGGGGTGACGGGGATGGGGTTTGGGGAGCAGGGATGGGGGGCAGCAGGGATGGAGTTTGGGGAGCAGGGATGCGGAGCAGAGCGGATGGGGACATCGGGGATGGGGTTTGGGGAGCAGGGATGTGGGAGCAGCAGGGATAGTGTTTGGGGAGCCAGGATGGGGTGACTGGGATGGGGTTTGGGGAGCAGGGATGGGGGCAGCAGGGATGGAGTTTGGGGAGCAGGGATGGGGAGCAGAGGGGATGGGGACATCGGGGATGGGGTTTGGGGATCAGGGATGGGGGGCAGCGGGGATGGAATTTGGGGAGCAGGGATGGGGAGCAGAGGGGATGGAGTTTGGGGAGCAGGGATGGGGGAGCAGATGGGATGTGGTTTGGAGAACAGGGATGGGGCAGCGGGGATGGGGTTTGGGGAGCAGGGATGGGGCAGCGGGGATGGGGTTTGGGAGCAGGGATGGTAGAAGAGGGGATGGGGTTTGGGGAGCAGGGATGGGGCAGCGGGGATGCGGTTTGGGGGATACAGATAGGGGTAGCGGGGATAGGGTTTGGGGAGCAGGGATGGGGCAGCGGGGAAGGGGGTTTGAGGGATACAAATGGGGGTAGCAGGAATGGGGTTTGGGAGAAGGGATGGTGGAAGAGCGGATGGGGATTGGGGGACAGGGATGGGGAGCGGTGATGGGGGTTTGGGGGACAGGGATGGGGCAGCGGGGATGGGGTTTGGGGAGCAGGAATGGGGAGCGGGGATGGGGGTTTGGGGGACAGGGATGGGGGCAGCGGGGATGGGGTTTGGGGAGCAGGGATGGGGAGCGGGGATGGGGTTTGGGGAGCAGGAATGGGGAGTGGGGATGAGGGTTTGGGGGACAGGGATGGGGCAGCGGGGATGGGGTTTGGGGAGCAGGAATGGGGAGCAGGGATGAGGGTTTGGGGGACAAGGATGGGGCAGTGGGGATGGGGTTTGGGGAGCAGGGATGGGGGCAGCGGGGATGGGGTTTGGGGAGCAGGGATGGGGAGCAGAGGGGATGGAGTTTGGGGAGCAGGGATGGGGGAGCAGATGGGATGTGGTTTGGAGAGCAGGGATGGGGCAGCGGGGATGGGGGTTGGGGAGCAGGGATGGGGGGTAGCGGGGATGGGGTTTGGGGATGAGGGATGGGGAAGGGGATGGGGTTTGGGGAAGAGGGATGAGGGAGCGGGGATGGGGTTTGGGGAGCAGGGATGGGGCAGCGGGGATGGGGTTTGGGAGCAGGGATGGTAGAAGAGGGGATGGGGTTTGGGGAGCAGGGATGGGGAGCGGGGATGGGGGCTTGGGGGACAGGGATGGGGCAGTGGGGATGGGGTTTGGGGAGCAGGGATGGGGAGTGGGAATGGGGGTTTGGGGGACAGGGATGGGGCAGTGGGGATGGGGTTTGGGGAGCAGGGATGGGGGCAGCGGGGATGGGGTTTGGGGAGCAGGGATGGGAGCAGCGGGGATGGGGTTTGGGAGCAGGGATGGTGTGACGGGGATGGGGTTTGGGGAGCAGGGATGGGGAGCGGGGATGGGGGCTTGGGGGACAGGGATGGGGCAGTGGGGATGGGGTTTGGGGAGCAGGGATGGGGAGCGGGGATGGGGGTTTGGGGGACAGGGATGGGGCAGTGGGGATGGGGTTTGGGGAGCAGGGATGGGGGCAGCGGGGATGGGGTTTGGGGAGCAGGGATGGGGAGCGGGGATGGGGGTTTGGGGAGCAGGGATGGGAGCTGCAGGGATGGGGTTTGGGAGCAAGGATGGGGGCAGCGGGGATGGGGTTTGGGGAGCAGGGATGGGGGCAGCGGGGATGGGGTTTGGGGAGCAGGGATGGGAGCAGCGGGGATGGGGTTTGGGAGCAGGGATGGGGGCAGCGGGGATGGGGTTTGGGAGCAGGGATGGTGTGACGGGGATGGGGTTTGGGGAGCAGGGATGGGGAGCGGGGATGGGGTTTGGGGAGCAGGGATGGGGGCAGCGGGGATGGGGTTTGGGGAGCAGGGATGGGGCACGGGGATGGGGGCAGCGGGGATGGGGTTTGGGAGCGGGGATGGGGGCAGCGGGGATGGGGTTTGGGGACAGGGATGGGGCAGCGGGGATGGGGGTTTGGGGGACAGGGATGGGGGCAGCGGGTATGGGGTTTGGGGACAGGGATGGGGGCAGCGGGGATGGGGTTTGGGGGAC
Organism: Malaclemys terrapin pileata; assembly: GCF_027887155.1. NCBI lineage: Eukaryota > Metazoa > Chordata > Testudines > Emydidae > Malaclemys > Malaclemys terrapin. Next base: position 4,031,836 of record NC_071519.1, on the reverse strand, counting down.
AGGGATGGGGCAGTGGGGATGGGGTTTGGGAGCAGGGATGGGGGCAGCGGGGATGGGGTTTGGGGGACAGGGATGGGGCAGTGGGGATGGGGTTTGGGAGCAGGGATGGGGGCAGCGGGGATGGGGTTTGGGGACAGGGATGGGGGCAGCGGGGATGGGGTTTGGGGGACAGGGATGGGAGCAGCGGGGATGGGGTTTGGGAGCGGGGATGGGGGCAGCGGGGAGGGGCGTGCTGGCCGCCTGCTTTCTGTCTGCGTTGTAAGCACCAGGGGAGGGGTGAAGGGAAAGGCCCCTAACAAAGAGCCATCGCCCGCTGCTCTTGCTCTCCCCCTGCTGAATCAGGGCCCTGCAGGCGCCTTCTTGCTCCCGGCAGTGCATCTCCCGACCTTGCCGCAGTCTCTGGGGTCCCCCCCTTCACTGCAACGTCCTGGGATGTTCTTCTGAGCCTGGGACGACCTGGTCCTTGGCCTCTCCCCAGAGCCAGCTTCGCCCCAGGCGCTCCAGCCCCACCCTCTGGCTATGGACAGCCGCGTGGGTCCGCACTGGGAAATGAACCCGACCTCAGTCCCGCTGGTGCACGGCCGCCGGGGTGATTCCATCGCATTGGCACGGCCCCTTGGCTCGGCGGCAGACGTCCTCCCCTAGAAGCGCGTGTCCCTCTCATCCCGTTGGGGCAGGCGGGGGAGCTCCCGAAAGCCGGCGACAGTGGCCGTGGGAGATGTAGTGTCTACACCAGGGACACCAGAATGGGGGGAGCAGGGGGCCATGGCACCCCCTCTTTTAAAAGCGGAAGATCTATACTGGGGGGAGGGATAGCTCAGTGGTTTGAGCATTGGCCTGCTAAACCCAGGGTTATGAGTTCAATCCTTGAGGGGGCCATTTAGGGAACTGGGGTAAAAAAATCTGTCTGGGGATTGGTCCTGCTTTGAACAGGGGGTTGGACTAGATGATCTCCTGAGGTCCCTTCCAACCTGATATTCTATGATTCTCCCTCCTGTTACCAGCTGTAAGAGGAAGTGACGGGGGCAGGGCAGAGAGGAGCGAGTGGGGCCCAGGGTCTAGGAGGGAAGAGGTGGCACAGCATGGGGGCTCCAGGGGAAGGGGCAGCACAGGGGAGGGTGCTCAAGGGGTGGGACCCCAGGGGGAAGGGTCCATGGGGGAGTGGGACATGGGCAGAAGGGGTGGTGTGGGGGGCAGAGTCTCAGGGGGAAGAGGCAGCATGGAAGCGGGGTCTGTAGGGGTGGAGTCTTAGGGAGAAGGGGCAGGGCCTCATGAGAAAGAGGTGGTGCAGGGGTGAGGCTGGAAGGGGCAGCATGGGGGCAGGGCCAGGGTTCAGGCATCCCCACTGTTCCCCCATCCCTGCTCCCTAAACCCCGGCTGCCCCATCCCTTCTGCCCCCCATCCCTGCTCCCTAAACCCCGGCTGCCCCATCCCTTCTGCCCCCCATTCCTGCTCCCCCATGCCCACTTTCCCCAACACAGTCTGTGGAAAAATACAGGCACTAAAATGGAGTCCAGTGTCACCTGATCTGGTCACATGCCCTTGCAGGCTTCCATGAGTCCTAGCAGCCATTGCTCAGACCCTGACTGGAGCATCCCCAGGAAAGCTCATCAGGGCAGGCGAAGCTTTGCCCATGGCCCAGTGTCTGCGCTGACGAGCCGTTACCTTGGATCGCCCCTGCACAATGTGCTGACCGGATGGAAACCAGCTTTGTGGGTTTTGCTCAGGAGCAAACACATTTGAAATACAGCTGCAGAGTCAAGATTCAGAATTCCAGCTACAAATCTGGTCCACGCACACGACTAGGATAATCAGTCAGCAAACCAGCACTTTTCCATAGATGCCACCACACAGGACGTGTTTTGTACAAGATGCATCATAATGATATTATAACCATATCAGAATCATATCGCTAGGGTGAATATGGGGTGCAGAGTGTCACATCGACAGCCCCAATCCCTGCTCCCCAAACACCATCCCCAATGCTCCCCATCCCTGCTCCCCAAACCCCAACTCTGCTGCCCAAACCCTGTTCCCCAACCTCCATCACCATTGCACCCCCATCCCTGCTCCGCAGACCACATCCCCACTTCTCCCCATCCCTGGTCCCCAACCCCCTGCACCCCAACCCCCACCATCTCCTTCCTTCTCCCCTGCTCCCCAACCCCCAGTACCTCCTTCCTTCCCCCTCCAAACCCATCCCTGCTCCGCAACCCCCTGCACCCTCATCCCTGCTCTCCAACCCCCTGCATCTCCTTCCTTCCCCCTCCAAACCTATCCCTGCTCCCCAAACCCCCTGCTCCCCGACCCTGCTCCCCAAACCCGCTCTTCCAGGCTATTTGTACACGTTTCTTCCACGCCCATCACAGTCCAGGGGAGCATTGAACAACAGGGGCCAGGCCTCTCACCCGCTGGCTTCTGGCTCGGCCGGCCCCTGTGCCCGGCCTTCTCTGAAATCAACACTGGGCAGCTGGTCTGTTATTACAACAAGAAAGAAGCGTCTGCCTCTGGGGAGAGGCCGGAACAACAACCACCGCAAGACAGATGTGCAGCCACGTTGCACAACTGGAACGACCTGTCCTGCTCCGGTGATGAACAGAGAAAGGGGGTTGGGGAGAAGGGATGGGGACAGTGGGGATGAAGTTTAGGGAGAAGGGATGGGGAGCAGCAGGGTGGGGGTTGGGGAGCAAGGATTGGGGAGCAATGGGGATGCCCAGAACCCCCTGACCGATATCAGGGCCCCATCACACTGGCACTGCCCAGACCCTGTATAGGATTGCCAGGTGTCCGGTTTTTGATTGGAACACCCGGTCGAGAAGAGACCCTGGCGGGGCCGTTAAAAGTCTGGTCAGTGGCGGAGCGGGGCTAAGGCAGGTTTCTTGCCTGTCCTGGGACCGCGCTGCGTCCGGGGAGCAGCCAGGAGCTCCAGCTCCTAGGCGGGGGGGCGGGGGCTCCGTGCACTGCCCCTGTCCCAAGCACCGGCTCCGCACTCCCATTGGCATGGAACCATGGCCAATGGGAGCTAGGGGGGGCGGTGCCTGCGGGCGAGAGCAGCGTGCGGAGCCCCTAGGAGTCACTGCCCGCTGCTGGCTGCTCCCAGGGGGCAGCGCGGTGCCAGGACAGGCAGGGAATCTGCCTTAGCCCCGCTGCGCCGCTGACCAGGAGCCCAACCCCGAGCCCCAACCCCCTGCCCCAGCCCTGAGCCCCCCCCAACCCCAAGCCCCTTCCTGCACCCCAAACCCCTCATCTCCGGCCCCACCCCAGAGCCTGCACCCCCAGCCAGAGCCCTCATCCCCCCCGCACCCCAACGCCCTGCCCCAGCTCAGTGACAGTGAGTGAGGGTGTGGGAGAGCGAGCCACCGAGGGAGGGGGAATGTAATGAGCGGGGGGCAGGGCCTCGGGAAGGGGCGGGGCCTCGGGAAGGGGCGGGGCGAGTGTGTTCAGTTTTGTGTGATTAGAAAGTTGGCCACCCTACCCCCCCAGACCAAGATTGGAGTCCTGGCGTGTCAGGTGCTGCCCGTACCCCCTCCCCCAACCAAGATTGGGGCCCCCGGCTTACTGGGCGCTGCCCATACCCCCTCCCCCAACCGAGATTGGGGCCCCTGTCGTGCCAGGTGCTGCCCATACCCCCCTGACCAAGATCGGGGCCCCCGGCATGCCAGGCACTGCCCAGACCCCAGCTGAGATCAGACCCCCCCTTGTGTGACTCTATTGATCCATCCCCCGATCTGTGGCAAGCCCCACACTCTGGATTTCCCCACGCAAGCTCTCTGGGCGCTGCTCTGTGCCAGCTGGCACCACCCCCCCTCTGTCCCCGGGGGAAGGGCCTCATCATGGGTGCGGCGAGGCGTGGGGTGGCGTGGAAGTGCCTGAGGGCCCTGCATTCCCCGCCTGCTCAACTCACGCTTGGCCTCCATCCCAAGCCAACCGGTAAATAAACACAGGTCACCCAGCCGGCTCCCTGCGAGGGAGAACTCACAGCGGCACCGTCGAGACGGGCTTCCCAGACTATCCACCCCTCGGAGCCAGAAGCCCCCTCCATGCCTGGGGACAGCCCGGCCCCCAGCCCATCCCTGATGGCCATCTACAAAGTTCAGGTGTCCACCGGCCAGGACTCACTGGCTGGCACTTTTGACACCATCTCCATCACCCTGGTGGGCAGCCACGGGGAAAGCCCCAAGCACGTGCTGGACCGATGTGGGTTTGACTTTCAGCCGGGATCAGTGAGTATTTTAGGGGGTTGCTTGTGTGTGTGTGTGTGGGGGGGATCCCATCAGAACTGGCTCCATTCAGGAAGAGAGGAGCAATGGTTTGGGGGCTGGGCCGGGGCTCAGGACCCCTGGATTCTATTCATGGCTCTGCCCCAGGGGCCAGTGCTCGTGCCTCAGTTTCCCCATGGGTACAATGGGGGAGAATAACCCCGCCTTTGGGTTTAGGCAGCGCTCGAGTCCTCAAATGCGACGTGCTGGATCTCCTGTCTCCGTCTGACGCTGGGCCAGACCAAGATGACTCGCTCACATGCAGCAAAAGAGGATGGGGGTGGGAGGGGCAGCGGCCCTGGCCACAGGGGAGGCAGGGCTGGGGTACCCTCATGCCAGCTCGATGGGGGGGAGCCCCTGATGGAATCCCGGTGCTGTGGGCTGGCTTCCCTGGACCCCTGCCCCGCAGTGGGGAGGGTGGGGGCTGCAGTCTGGATGCTGGGGATTTCCACGGGGCTGCCAGCTCCCCCTGTGGTCTTTGGGCTCCACCCTCACCTGGCACTGGGGGCCTAGGCTCAGGACAGTCTCCCTTTGGAGGTCTGGGCAGCGTCTGGCACAATTATTTACACCAGCTGAGGATCTGGTCAATAAACTCTGCAAATGATTGTGTCACTTGGATGAAATGGCAATGGGGGATGGGATTACAGTTCAGCAGGTCAAAGAGCTGGTCTCAATGGGGTCAGATCCCCAGCTGGTGTCAATGGGCGTCTCTCCATTGGAGTCAATGGGCCCAGATCCCCAATTGGGTTAAATGGGGCTGAGGATCTGGCCCCGTTGATTGCAATGGAGACTCTCCCATTGACACCAGCCGGGGATCCAGCTATGGCAAAGGAGCTGGACCCGCCGCTCTGCCTGTGCAACGCTCTCCATCCCAAGTGGCCGGGAACGCAGGCTCCGTGCTCGGAGCTCAAACCCTCCCCCCCGTGCTCTGTCTCCCCCAGGTGCGGGAGTACAAGGTGCCCAGTGAGCGAGCCCTGGGACCGATCCTGCTGATCCGACTCCACAAGGAGCCCTATTCCTTCTTCCCCGAGAACATGTGGTACTGCAACACGGTGCGGGTGACGTCCCCCGAGGGGGACACCTACCACTTCCCCTGCTACCGCTGGATTCAGGGCTACCGCACTGTGGAGCTGGCGGAAAGCACAGGTATGACCCACTGTGGGTGCGCCCGGACTCCTGGGTTCTCTTCTGCCCCTCGTGCATCTCGGTGACTCCTGGATCTCTACCAGGCCCTGGTGCGACCTGTCCCTGCCAGGAGAAGCCCACTGCCCAGTATATCTGAGGCCTGGTGTACACCCAAGTCACGTGGGTGATTTTCAATCCAGTTTAGCTATGTCGGTGCATCTTTGTGTGTGGACACACTTCAACCAGCGTCACCTTGCCTTAGACAGGTTCAGCCCACGGGGGTCAATTTACAGCTGGCTGAAGCTTGGCATGAGAGGGGTCAGCGACCAAGCAGAGATAATTTCTTTGTTTTGATGAACGGTGGGGAGGGAGGAAAGGTACCATAGCGATTAGCTAGATCGCTAGATGGGTGTGGGGTGGGAGATGGATGGATAGACAGATATATAGATGGGTGTGTATGGGGAAAGAACATAAGAACGGCCATATGGGTCAGACCAAAGGTCCATCTAGCCCAATGTCCTGTCTTCCGACAGTGGCCAATGCCAGGTGCCCCAGAGGGAATGAACAGAACAGGGAATCGCCAAATGATCCATCCCTTAGATAGATAGATAGTTTGATTTAGTTGGGGATTGGTCCTGCTTTGAGCAGGGGGTTGGACTAGATCAATGGTTCCCAAACTTTAACAACCTGTGAACCCCTTTCAATAAAATGTTAAGTCTCGCGAACCCCCTCCTAGAAATGAATATTTCCAGGGATTTTCTCCTTTACCTGAGTATAAATTATAAAAGCAGTGATCTTGGAAATATAAAATTTGTTTTTATGACATGCTTATTACACACTATTTATTAATTATTATTTATCATTACAGTATTTTTATTACATTATGAAAATGGCAACACTCTTCCAAGATCTCACTTTCGTAGCTTGTATCACTTTGAATAAGCGTGCTATAAGAGAAGGCTCCTATGTTTCATCAGGGAGTATCAGATGTGAAACAGTGTGAAAGTATTTAAGAAGCCACCTCAAAGAGTTCCTCCTACACAAGCATTCAGGTCTTGAGCAGTCCAGGCAAACAGCACATGTTAAAACAAAGCTTAAGCTTGTTCTTCATCATAATTTTAAAAACAAGACTAGCTGCCTATTTAATTTTAAAAACAGCAAAAAATATCCACCTCCCTTTCCATTTTTATAGGAGTCTTGAAGTTTAAATCTCCTCAGTGTGATAGACATGCTTGCTTTGATCTGCTTAGCTCTTGAATGTTCAGGGGCTCTGGGATGTTGGCCCTGTGCTGCCCAGGGTCCCTAGGGACAGCTCTGTCCACCATTAGGGAATTCTTTCCCGAGAACCCCCGTAACATTTCGTGAACCCCCAGGGATTCAGGAACCCCAGTTTGGAAACCACTGGACTAGATGACCTCCTGAGGTCCCTTCCAACCCTGATATTCTATGATTCTATAGAGAGAGGGGGTGATAGATAGATAGATAGATAGATAGATAGATAGATAGATAGATAGATAGATAGATAGATAGAGGGGGGTGGATGGGGATAGATAGATAGATGGGGTGGATCGGGAGAGAGAGAAGGCGGGTGTATGGGGATAGAGAGAGAGAGAGAGAGAAGGCGGGTGTATGGGGAGAGAGAGAGAGAGAGAGAGAGAGAAGGCGGGTGTATGCGGTTAGACAGGTAGCTAGAAGACTGGCACCAAGGAGCCCTGCAGGCTTAGAGGGGTCTGGGACACATCCCTCACTCCAGGGTGTGGTCAGATTTCATTCTCTCTCTTCTCTCTCCAGCCCAAACCCCTTGTGACAACTCCCACTACCTGCTCCAGAAGCACCGTCGTGAGGAGCTGGTGCTGCAACAGGAAAGATATAGGTGAGTTGAGGGGGGCATTTTGGAGTAATGGGTTCAGGCTCCCTGCAAACTTAGGCAGTGTCGCCGTGTCGGTTACAGCTGGGTCATGTTTTAAAGCCTTTCTGGGCATCCCCAAGAGCTAGAAACTAATGAACCTTTTTTTAAAAAACCCTCAGGCTGAGCTTCTGTTGCAATCGAATAAATCCAGGTGGCGGGACGGGTATGAGGCATGAGCCAGTAGGGCCGAGGGCTTAACCCACTCTTGCCTGCTCCTGGAGCCAATGGAGCGCTCAGTCCCTGCCGTCTTAGTTAAGGCCCAGGTGTGGTGCGGCTAGTGGATAAAGCCCTGGAGTGGGGAGCCAGGATATCTGGGTTCTGCCACGGCTTGCTTCCCCTGTTCTGTGCCTCAGTTTCCCCACCTATACAATGGGGATAACGACGGCCTACACTTTGCTAATGCGCTTTGAGATCGGCTGACGACCGGAGCCGGAAAGGCTTGTTATTAACCGCCCTCTTCCCTGGGACAGGTGGAAGGAGTACAGCCCTGGCGCCCCCTGGTGTGCCGACATTGACAGTGCCATGACTGCCGAGGTCGACCTCCAGTATTCGTACCCCAAGGCCTCTGCTTTCTTTGGGCGTGGCTCAGCGGCGTAAGTGGCGGGGCTGAAAATCCACTTCCCAGAGTGGTCGCCCAGCTTCCCGGAGGGATTGAGGTGCCTAAATCCCATTGGAATAAAGGGGAGTTAGGCGCCTATATCTCCTTCAGGAGCTGACCTTTTGTGTCTGTCGTTAGGAGTTCCAGTAATTATTTTTCATTAGCCATAACTCTGCCCCACCCTCCAACCTGACTCTCTCTCTCTCCCTCTCTCTCTCTCCCCATCCACCCCCCCTCCCCATCCACCCCATCCACCCCATCTATCTATCTATCTATGTAGGTTCTGCAGGGATCAGTTGCACTCAGCATTGTCCTCAGAGATCGGAGTAGTCAATATAAAATTGCTGCTGCTCCGAGGGAGGTTGAGGCAGGGACTGGCGGGGCAGTAAGCAGCGCCGGAGAAAGGACAGCCCTACAGCGCCGGCTGGATCCCGGCCGGCTGGGCCCAGGCCGACAAAATGCCTTTTAATGTCTCAGGGCAGGGGAGGCGGGGCAGCCCTGCAGAAGGGGGGCCGGTGCCCCGGAAAGTCGAGAACTAGAGGTCACCCAACGGGAGGTCCCGGCGGTGCTGGGGCTAAGGGATGTGGAACCGGGGAGGGATTTGCACCATCTGTGGCATTGGCGATTGGGTACTGGCCCCCACATCCAGTGCTGGGGACCAGGTTGGCAAAAGGGCTGGACCCAGAGCTAGAGAGACAGATAAGTGGGGTGTGTGGGGCTGGAGAGACACGGGGTGTGTATGGGAAAAGACATAGGGTGTGACGGAGGCACAGACAAACAGAGGGGCACAGGAGGAGATGGATAGATAGAGGGGTGTGTATGGGGCCAGACAGAGGGATGTGTATGGGACCGACAGACAGAGGGGCAGGTATGGGGAGAGACAGACAGAGGGTATACATGAGGTCAGACACAGAGAGTGGGGTTTATGGGGACAGACAAAGGGGTCACATAGGGCCAGACAGATAGGTGTTTATGGATGGACAGAGGGTGTACATGGGAAGAGGCAGGCAGAGGGGTGTGAGGGGGGTGGACAGACAGAGGGTGTATATGGGGTCAGGGGTGTGAAGGGAGACAGACATAGGGTGTGTATGGGGGCAGGCAGAGGGTGTGAATGTGGGCATAGGGATGTGAAGGGGAGACGGACAGAGGGGTATGTATGGGGTCAGAGGGGTGTGAAGGGGTGGAGAAACAGAGGGTGTGTATGGGGTCAGAGGGGTGTGGAGGGGGGACAGACAGAGGGTGTGTGTTGCATTAGAGGGGTGTGAAAGGGGAACAGAGAGGGTGTGTATTGGGTCAGAGGGGTGTGAAGGAGACAGACAGAGGATGTGTATGGGGTTAGAGGGGTGTGAGGGAGAAAGACAGAGGGTGTGTATGGAGTTAAAGGGGTGTGAAGAGGGAACAGAAAGAGGATGTGAATGGGGTCAGAGGGGTGTGAGGCAGAAAGACAGAGGGTGAGCATGGAGTTAAAGGGGTGTGAAGAGGGGACACAGACAGAGGATGTGAGTGGGGTCAGAGGGGTTTGAATGGGGGACAGACAGATGGGCGTGTATGGGTCTGAGGGGTGTGAGGGGGTGGACAGATAGATTGTGTGTATGGGGTCAAAGAAGTGTGAAGAAGGTGAACAGACAGAGGGTGTGTATGAGGTCAGAGAGGTGTGAAGGGGGACAGACAGAGGTTGTGTATGGGTCAAAGGGGTGTGAAGGGGGTGGACAGACAGAGGGTGTGTATGGGGTCAGAGGGATGTGACGGGGACAGACAGAGGGGTGTGTATGGGGTCAGAGGGATGTGGAGGAGGGACAGACAGATGGTGTGTATTGCGTTAGATGGGTGTGAAAGAGGGACAGAGAGAGGGTGTGTATTTGTTCAGAGGGGTGTCAGGGAGACAGACAGAGAGTGTATATTGGGTCAGTGGGGTATGATGAGGACAGACAGAGGGTGTGTTTGGGGTCAGAGGGGTGTGAAAAGGGAACAGACAGAGGATGTGAGTGGGGTCAGAGGGGTGTGAAGGGGGACCGATAGAGGGGTGTCTATGGGGTCAGAGGGGTGTTGGGGGACAGACAGATGGGTGTGTATGGGTGTGAGGGGGCACAGACAGAAGGGTGTCTATGGGGTCAGAGGGGTGTGAGGGGCACAGGCAGAGGGTGTGTATGGGGATGGATAGAGACAGGGGTGTGAAGGGGGACAGACGGGTGCATATGGATCGAGGCAGAGGGCGCACACAGTGTGAGGGTCCCAGTCTCTGAGCCTGGCTACCTGTCCCCGCAGGCTGCTGGAGTGCAAGATTAAGGGGTTCCTGGACCGGCCATACTCCTGGGAGAAGTTAGCTGACATCCCCAAGGTTTTCTGGTTCTACCGCAACCCGGTCTCAGGTCCGTGCTGCCCCATGCACTGTGGGGAGGAGCAGGGGGCCAACGCCAGCACAGGGCTACCCCCTGGCTCCGGGACCCCCTTCGCCTTCCCTGCATTGCCTGTGGGTGCTGAGCCCACACACGGCCCCCCCAGGTCAACTAGTCCTGCCACCCTCAGCCCCCCACCAGGCCTCCCCTCAGGACTCCCAGTCCCCTGCTCTAACCACTAGACCCCACTCCGCTCCATGAGCTGGGGAGAGAACCTAGGAGTCCTGGCTCCCAGCCCCCCCTGATCTAACCACTAGCCCCCATTTCTCTCCCAGAACTGGAGATACAGCCCAGGAGTCCTGGCTCCTAGCTGCACCCCCTGCTCTAACCACGAGGAGCAGGAGTCCTGGTTACCCTGCTCTAACCACGAGACCCCACTCCCCCCCTAGATGCAGGGAAATCATAGAATCATAGAATATCCGGGTTGGAAGAGACCTCAGGAGGTAATTAGTCCAACCCCCTGCTCAAAGCAGGACCAACCACAACTAAATCATCCCAGCCAGGGCTTTGTCTAAGGATGGAGATTCCACCACCTCCCTAGGTAACGCATTCCAGTGCTTCACCACCCTCCTAGTGAAATAGTGTTTCCTAATATCCCACCTAGACCTCCCCCACTGCAACTTGAGACCAATGCTCCTTGTTCTGTCATCTGCCACCACTGAGAACAGTCTAGATCCATCCTCTTTGGAACCTCCTTCAGGTAGTTGAAAGCAGCTATCAAATCCGCCCTCATTCTTCTCTTCTGCAGACTAAATAATCCCAGTTCCCTCAGCCTCTCCTCATAAGTCATGTGCTCCAGCCCCCTAATAATTTTTGTTGCCCTCCGCTGGACTCTCTCCAATTTTTCCACAACTTTCTTGTAGTGGGGCGGGAGGGCCCAAAATTGGACACAGTACTCCAGATGAAGCCTCACCAATGTCGAATAGAGGAGAATGATCACGTCCCTCGATCTGCTGGCAATGCCCCTACTTATACAGTCTAAAATGCCGTTAGCCTTCTTGGCAACAAGGGCACACTGTCGACTCATATCCAGCTTCTCGTCCACTGTAACCCCTAGGTCCTTTTTTGCAGAACTGCTGCCTAGCCATCCGGTCCCTCGTCTGTAGCAGTGCATGGGATTCTTCTGTCCTAAGTGCAGGACTCTGCACTTGTCCTTGTTGAACCTCATCAGATTTCTTTTGGCCCAATCCTCTAATTTGTCTAGGTCCCTCTGTATCCTATCCCTACCCTCCAGCGTATCTACCACTCCTCCCAGTTTAGTGTCATCTGCAAACTTGCTGAGGGTGCAGTCCATGCCATCCTCCAGATCATTAATGAAGATATTGAACAAAACCGGCCCCAGGACTGACCCTTGCAGCACTTCGCTTGAAAACTGGCTGCCAACTAGACATGGAGCCGTTGATCACTACTCGTTGAGCCCGACGATCTAGCCAGCTTTCTATCCACCTTATAGTCCATTCATCCAGCACATACTTCTTTAACTTGCCGTCAAGAATACTGTGGGAGACCGTATCATAAAGCTTTGCTAAAGTCAAGGAATAACACGTCCACTGCTTTCCCCTCATCCACAGATCCCATCATAGAAGGCAGTTAGGTTAGTCAGGCATGACTTGCCCTTGGTGAATCCATGCTGACTGTTCCTGATCACTTTCTTCTCCTCTAAGCCTGGCTCCCAGTCCCTTACTCTAACCACCAGCCCCCACTCCTCTCCCAGACCTGGGGAGAGAACCCAGGAGTCCTGGCTTGCAGCCCCGCTCCCCTGCTCTAACCATCAGACCCCACTCCTCTCCCCAGGCAATGGGGTTTTATTTAAAGGGCCGGTATGTGTATCCCCAGAGTATGTCTTTGAGCACTGGCAAGAAGATGCTTTCTTCGGGTACCAGTATCTGAATGGGTTCAACCCTGTTCTGATCCAGAAATGCACGGCGCTCCCGGAGAACTTCCCGGTGACACAGGAGATGGTGGCCGGCTTCCTGGGGGAATCCACCAGCCTCCAGGAGGAGCTACAGGTAACACCCTGTCTCCCCAAAATAATCAGGGCCTGGCTGATTCCCAGCCGTGCTGAGTCCATGCTGCCCTCCTTCTCCGTGAACTCCTGCTGGTGGGAGCACAGTGCTCTGTTCCCAAACTAAACTGTTTGTAGCATAGCTGGGTCTGGGTAAACAGCCGCCCCGCCCCAGAGGTGGCTGCATCTCAGCGCCGGGTGAGGGGTCCCTGAGTAATCAGCCACCCCACCCCAGAGGTGGCTGCATCTCAGCCCCGGGTGAAGGGTCCCTGTATAACCAGCCGCCCCACCCCAGAGGTGGCCTCATCTCAGCGCCGGGCGAGGGATCCCTGTATAAGCAGCTGCCCCGCCCCAGAGGTGGCTGCATCTCAACACCGGGCGAGGGATCCCTGTGTAACCATCCGCCCCACCCCAGAGATGGCTGCATCTCAGCGCCGGGCGAGGGATCCCTGTATAACCAGCCACCATGCTCCAGAGATGGCTGCATCTCACTGCTGGGTGAGGGATCCCTGTATAACCAGCTACTCCACCCGGAGGTGGCTGCATTTTAACACTGGGTAAGTGATCCCTGCGCAGTGCTATGTGTGTTGCTTGCTGGGACACTGCTGAAGGAAGCTCGCAGCCCTGGGAGCGGGGCACTGACCCTCCTCTGCTCTGCATGACAGAGAGGGAGCATCTATATCGCAGATTACAAGCTCCTGGAAGACATTCCCACCACTAAAGTGAACGGGCACCAGCAGTACATCGCCGCGCCCCTGTGCCTGCTGCACCAGAAACCCAGCGGGGAGGTCGTCCCCTTGGCCATCCAGGTGAGGGGTTTCTCTGCTCACCGGTGCCCAAGCGGGGGGTTATCAGAGCCCCTCCTGAGCCACCTGGGCCCCCCTGCTGCTAGGGAGCAACTTGGCTCCACCATTGCTAAAGGCACAATTATTATTGTGGGCAGGGCCCGAGTGTGCCAGTGGACCCGCTGCTCTGATCCAGCAGGGATACAGGGGTGAATGGGTCCATTGGGGGATATGGGGCTGGATGGGCCCATTGCTCCCATCCAGGGGGGATACCAGGCTGGATGGGCCCATTGCTCATCCAGGGGGGATAGGGGCTGGATGGGCCCATTGCTCCCATCCAGGGGGGATAGGGGCTGGATGGGCCCATTGCTCCAATCCAGGGGGGATAGGGGCTGGATGGGCCCATTGCTCCCATCCAGGGGGGATAGGGGCTGGATGGGCCCATTGCACCCATCCAGGGGGGGATAGGGGCTGGATGGGCCCATTGCTCCCATCCAGGGGGGATAGGGGCTGGATGGGCCCATTGCTCCCATCCAGGGGGGATAGGGGCTGGATGGGCCCATTGCACCCATCCAGGGGGGGATAGGGGCTGGATGGGCCCATTGCTCCCATCCAGGGGGGGATAGGGGCTGGATGGGCCCATTGCTCCCATCCAGGGGGGATAGGGGCTGGATGGGCCCATTGCACCCATCCAGGGGGGATAGGGGCTGGATGGGCCCATTGCTCCCATCCAGGGGGGATACCAGGCTGGATGGGCCCATTGCTCTGATCTGGGGTCAGGGGGATACTGGGCTGGATGGGCCCATTGCTGTCACCTGGAGGGCGGGGGGCAGAGAAACTGGGCTGGATGGGCCCATTGCTCTTGCCTGGGACCAGGGGGGGGGGGGAATACTGGGCTGGATGGGCCCATTGCTCTGACCCAGGGGGGATACTGGGCTGGATGGGCCCATTGCTCTGACCCAGGGGGGATACTGGGCTGGATGGGCCCATTGCACAGTTGGGGGGGGGGAATACCAGGCTGGATGGGCCCATTGCTCTGACCTGGGGGGGATACTGGGCTGGATTGGCCCATTGCTCTGACCCAGGGGGGATACCAGACCCATTGCTCTGACCCAGCTCCCCCACAGCTCAGCCAGCACCCAGGTCCCGAGAGCCCCATCTTCCTGCCCAGTGATTCCGAGTGGCTCTGGACTCTGGCCAAGACCTGGGTGCGCAACTCCGAGTTCCACCTGCACGAGGTCACCTCCCACCTGCTCCGCGCCCACCTGCTGGCCGAGGTCTTTGCCGTGGCCACCCAGCGCCAGCTGCCCATGTGCCACCCCCTGTACAAGGTGAGGGGGCGGAGCTGCTGTGAGTGGGCGGGGCCACAGGTGGGCGGGGCCCCACTCTGCTTGGTGCGTCAGCCAATGGGACAGCGACGGGCATCCAGTGTCCACACCTGGCACCTTATGCACAGAGAAAACAGATGGCATCAAGGGGTGGGGCGAGTCCCATTCCTGGCTACCCACTTCTGCAGGTGGGGGGACATATTAAGGGAGTTGACCAAGGGCACCCAGTTCTTGCTGTGCCCTGTGTGTGTGCACACTTTGCCCAGTGTATGCCCCAGATGTGCCCGCCTGGTCACATTCCCCCCAGAGGTGCCCAGTGTGTGCCTTTGTGATGCTCAGACAGGCCCAATGGGATGTTTGTCCCCGGACATGCGAGTTTGAGAGGGGCCCAGCCCGGCGTGTATCCCTGGAGGTGTACATGGGAATCACCCGTATCACCGTATGTGTGTTCTAGAAGTGCCCCGCTGTGTATGTTTGTGTGTTGCAGATATGTCTGGTCGTGTACGGGTGTGTGTGGTGAAGACATGTCTAGCCATGTACATGTGTGTATGATGGAGACATGCCCAGCCATGTACGGGTGTGTACGTGTGTATGTGGTGCAGACATATCTGGCCGTGTACATGTGTGTGTAGTGCAGACTTGTCTGGCCATGTACTTGTGTTTGTGGTGCAGACATGCTCGGTTGTCTATGTGTGTGTATGTTGCAGACATGCCCAGCAGTGTATGAATGTTTGTGCTGGAGGTGTGTCCAGCTGCGTACCTGTATGTGCTCCAGAGGTGGCCAGCTGGTGGCATGTGTTCCTGAGATGCCCGGCTGTGCACTGTGTGGGTGCAAATTCCAGAGGTGCCCAGCTGTTTGTGTGCTGACCCCAGCTCTTTGCTCAGTTCTCTGCTGCCTCCTGCACCAAACACTCCGCCCTAGTGCTCTGCAATCAGGGTGGATCAGAGAACAAAGCCATTTGCCTCTCCAACGTCTCTTCTCCACTCAGGAGGGACCGAGGCGGTGGGGGGCTGGCATCTCCTCCCCAGCTGCTTCAGCCCCTGCGCCTCTTCTCTTCCAGCTCCTGATCCCTCACATCCGGTTCTCCATCCACATTGATGTCCTGGCCCGGACCTTTCTCATCAGCCCCGGGGGCGTATTCGATCGGGTAAAGAGGGGATTGTCTCTTAATAACAATATAATCCCTTGCTTGAAGCTGGTGCTTTTCACCCCTAGATCTCAAAGCACTTTACAAAGGACATCAGGAGCATTAGCCTCATTTTACAGATGGGGAAACTGAGGCAGGGACTCATTTGTCTATGGTCACTCACCAAGCCTTTGGTAGAACCCGGGAGAGCTGGGTTCGAGCCCCGGGTGCTAGCCCCTAGGCCACACTGCCTCCCCTAGCCTCCTCCGGTGTGTTCAAAAAAGAGGGAGAATGAGCAAACTGCCCATCAAATCAACTACAGCAGCAAACTGCTGACGGCCTGCTGTGACTGCCCCTCCTAAACTCCACCCACCCAGCTCCGCCTCCAGCCTGCTCAGCCAATCAAGCGCAAGGCAGAAGCAGCTCCTCCTGGAGGTCGGTGCTCATTGGCCACCTCGCAACTGGGATCCAGTGAACATCTTTTTTCACACAAAGTCGGGCTCGTTGATAACTGAAATCAGATTTCAATCCGGTTTAGTGACAACCCTCCCATGTGGACGCTCTTAATTCACTTTCACTGAAACCACTTCAACGCGAGCCCAATTAGCCCTTTTGTGGGCGTGGCCTGCAACCCAATTTCCTGCCTTCTAATCAGGGCAAGGCAGGTCAAGGGAACATGTTTTTCACCGAAAAATGGCCAGTAGGTAAAAATAAAAGATTTGCACTTAAAATGGTCGGTTTTCCAAAAAAAAGTTCATGACATTTTTATGGCATTTTCCTTCATAATAGTCATTTTCTCTTCCTTGTTTCCTTTGGCTTGTTTTTCTCTCCTCTTTTCCCTTTTTTTCTTATTTTTTCACTTCTTTTTCTTGTTTTTGTTTTTTTCTTGTTTTTCCCCATTATTCATCTTTCTTAGTTTTTCTGTCTTTCCTCCCGTTTTTCCTTCTTCTCTCCTTTTGTCCCCCGCCTCCCCATTTCCTTTTACTTTCATCAGTGAACATTTTTTTGGAGGGAAAATGAATTGAGTTGCCAAAGGATTTCGTAAGTTTGATTCCCAGCATTGTCCCAGACCTGGGGAACTAACGCAATTCCAGTGTCCTACCCTCTCCCCTGGCACCTGCAGCTCTGTGGCAGTAACCCCCAGTGGGCCCGGGCCGGGTCTATATTCCACAGGCCATAGCGACTGGGCGTCGAGGCCTCGCCGAGCTGCTCCGCAAGGCCCTGGAGAACCTAACCTACACCACGCTCTGCTTTCCCGATGACATCCAGGAACGCGGTGTCGCCTCGCTCCAGAACTACTACTACAGGGACGATGGGCTCAAGATCTGGGCAGCTATAGAGAGGTGAGGAGGGTGCTGGGCCAGGTGGGGTGTTGTGTAGGGAGGAGAGATGAAGGCAAGTGCAGCGGAAGGGGTTAGACCTAGTGAAATCACAGGGGGAAAAGCGGTGGGGCTCTGAGTGTGGAGGGGGTCAGGGCAGAGCCCCCTGGGAATCTAGGTCTTGTATGGGAGGGAGCCCTGCATACTGGGTTTGTTCTGCTGGGATCCAGCAAACATCCTTTCCCACACAAAGTTGGACCCCTTGATAACTGAAATCAGATTTCAGTCCAGTTTAGTGACAACCCCTCTCCCATGTGGATGCTCTTAATTCATTTTCATGGAAACCACTTCGACGCAAGCCCAGTCGAAGAACAGTCAAAATGAGACCATCAGCCCCAGGATCTGCTGCCGGTTCATAGAATCATAGAAGATCAGGGTTGGAAGGGACCTCAGGAGGTATCTAGTCCAACCCCCTGCTCAAAACAGGACCCACCCCAACTAAATCATCCCAGCCAGGGCTTTGTCAAGCTGGGCCTTAAAAAACTGTACGTTCAATGAACTTTAAATTCACTTCTGTGCTTAACCTGAATCTCCATTTAGAGGGCAACGTTTTCCAAAGTGCCCACACGGTCAAAGGAGTAAGGGTTTTTTTGTTGGCTTGGCAATTTTGAAAAGTATAAATAAATAAATAAATAAAATAAAACAGTTTTAGGTTGGCCCCAAAACTGACAATTTTCAAAAATTTCAGCCCCTTGAGAAATCACACCCAAAAAATAAAATTCCTTTCAGGTGAAACGAAACATTTTGTTTTGTGTCAATTGACCTGGTTTGTTTCCATTTGGAGGATTTTGACACATTTTTGACTTTTTTTTTTAAATTCATTTTCAGGACTTTTTGAACAACAAAAAATGAAAATTTTCGGGGAGGTTTCCAATTTTTTGGATGGTTTGTTTTTCAGCACAAAATTTGGCAAAACCAAATTCATTTGTGAACTCGTTCAGGGTCACCACGACTCCATTTTGTACCCCCCAAAAGTTTCAGCCCAAACCAGTAGTGCCGGAAACTCCCTAGAAGTAGGGGGGCCACCGGAGCTTGGGCCGTGGCCCCGCCCCCACTCAATCCCTTCCCCCCGAGGCTCCGCCCTCACTCCGCCTCTTCCCCAAGGCTCTGCTCCTGCTTGCTCCTCTCTGCCCCCTCCCCCCATCGCTTCCCCTTAAGGCCGGTAAAAAGCGATGGGGTTGTGGCCCCCTGGCTTCCCCTGTTCCGGCCACTACGTGCAAACATTTCATCCCGCTCGACTTAGGAACCTAAATGCTGATGTCAATGGGATTTAGGAACCGAACCCGCTCGGGCATTTTGTAAATTGCTCTGGGCACCCAGCTGCCATTGTAAATTTAACCCATAATGCACCTAAGTCCCTTTTGAGAATGGCAGGCAGGCTCCTAAACCACATAGGGGCTTGGAAACATTTGGCCCCAATCTCCTGCACTTAGGAAGGAAGAATCCCATGCACTGCTACAGACTAGGGAACGAATGGCTAACAGGGCCGGCTCCAGGCACCAGCCCAGCGAAGGACCAGCCACTGAATTGCCGCCGAAGACTGAAGGGGCGGCGGTAGAGCTGCCGCCGAAATGCCGCAGATCATGATCGCGACTTTTTTTTTGGTCTTTCTTCTTTTTGCTGCTTGGGGCAACAAAAACCCTGGAACCGGCCCTGATGGCTAGGCAGCAGTTCTGCAGAAAAGGACCTAGGGGTCACAGTGGACGAGAAGCTGGATATGAGTCGACAGTGTGCTCTTGTTGCCAAGAAGGCTAACGGCATTTTAGACTGTGATCCAGCAGATCAAGGAACTTGATCGTTCCCCTTTATTCGACATTGGTGAGGCCTCATCTGGAATACTGTGTCCAGTTTTGAGCCCCACACTACAAGAAAGTTGTGGAAAAATTGGAGAGAGTCCAGCGGAGGGCAACAAAAATGATTAGGGGGCTGGAGCACATGACTTATGAGGCGAGGCTGAGGGAACTGGGATTGTTTAGTCTGCAGAAGAGAAGAATGAGGAGGGATTTGATAGCTGCTTTCAACTACCTGAAAGAGGTTCCAAAGAGGATGGATCTAGACTGTTCTCAGTGGTAGCAGATGACAGAACGAGGAGAAGTGGTCTCAAGTTGCAGTGGGGGAGGTGTAGGTTGGATATTAGGAAACACTATTTCACTAGGAGGGTGGTGAAGCACTGGAATGGGTTCCCTAGGGAGGTGCTGGAAGCTCCATCCTTAGAGGTTTTTAAGGTCAGGCTTGACAGAGCCCTGGCTGGGATGATTTAGTTGTGGTTGGTCCTGCTTTGAGCAGGAAGTTGGGCTAGATACCTCCTGAGGTCACTTCCAACCCTGATATTCTATGATTCTAAAACCAAATCTCCTAGGTGGCTGGTGACCAGGCATGGGGGATGGAGGGGAATCTGGACCACCTAAGAAGTGATGCTGAAGGGTAGCAGGCCTAGCACTGTATAGACTGGAGGGAGGGGGCTCCCCTAGCTTGTCCTAGGGGGGAGAGCATATCACCATGGACCCCGGCGTCCGGGCTGACCCGATTCCCCTTTAACTCTCTCAGCTTTGTCTCCGGCATTGTGACGATCTACTACCAGACCAGCCTCTCGGTGCAGAGTGACCACGAGCTGCAGGCGTGGGTGGGCGAGATATTCGCCAAGGGATTCCTTGGCAGACAGGCATCGGGTGAGAACCCAGAGGTGGCTAGCCCGGGGTCACAGACATCGCTGAGGAGTCCTCCCTCCACCCTCCAAGAATCAGCCCCCATTAAGGTGTCTCCAAAACCCAAGGCACTCGTGAAAACGTCAGCCATGGCCACTGCGTGATGCCTGCCGTATGTCACCCAAATGCCTCCACGTGGCTTTTAGCTCATGCGGTAGAGACTCATGTGCTACGCTCTGGAGGCCCCCGGTTCGATCCCGCCCACCCAGGACCAGGGTCTGTCGGTGTTACACATGCACAGAAATTAGTGATGCTGGTATTGCACTGACCCAGCATCACCGCTGGCAGGGGGAGGGGAGAGGGGACATTCCCAGCCAGGGACAGGGGAGAGGGGGCTCTGTCCCATGCTCACCAGTCCATCCCTCTCTGGCAGGCATCCCCTCGGCTCTGGGCACCACGGCCGAGCTGACCAAGTACCTGACCATGGTGATCTTCACCTGCTCTGCCTATCACGCTGCCGTCAACGCCGGGCAGGTGGGTGAGGGCCTCCCACCCTGTCCCCCTCTTGGACGGGTGTCTCTTTCCTTCCCCCCTTTCCTCTCCTTACACCAGTGTCTCCTCCCTTGGGCCCCAGCCTGTCCCCTCCTGCCCTTTGGGCCCAACTGGGTACGCCCCATACTTTGGGGTCTGAGCTGGATCCTGGACGTGGTGGCTCACGCCCAGGAGTTACTGTGGCTTAAAGTCCAGTCTAGCCCAGACAGAGTTGCTGGGAGTCAGGACTCCTGAGTTCTCTCCCCAGCTCTGGGAGGCGAGTGGTGTCTAGTGGTTAGAGCAGGGAGGGAGCCAGGACTCCTGGGTTCTTTTCCTGGCTTTATCAAGCATCTTCCATCAAGTTCCTTCCCTTTCCTCTGACAATTTTTTTTAGAACATTTCCTTTATAATTTTTCCATTTTTCAACAAAATGAAAATCTGTGGCAGAGATTGGGGCCCAGTCCTGCCGGGCGCTGCATAGACCCCAGCTGAGATCAGGGTCCCACTTTGTGCCAGGCACTGCCCAGACCCCCCTGACCGAGATCAGGTCCCCGGGCACTTCCCAGTCACATAGTGAGAGATGGTCCCTGACCCAAAGAGCTCACCCTCTAAGTAGACAAAACCGACAACGGGAAGACTGATCACCTTCCTCGTACAGATGGGGAAATTGAGGCACGGAGTGATTTGGTGCCTTGCCCGGTGGCACAGAGGGAGATCATGGAGTCGCTAGGACTGGAACGCAGGTCAGAGTCCCAGCCACATATCCACACTGCCTCTGCGGCTGACTGAATGAGGCCTGGGTTGGGCTGGGTGATGGGCAGGGTCCATGGACCCCTGGGGCAACTGGTCCTGCGGCTCCTGCTCTGGACTCCTGGGTCCTCTCATGACCTTGCCAGCCAAGCTCCCGGGTGGGATCTAACCTCTGGCTTCCCTTTCCCGGCCCCAGTTCGAGCTGGCAGCCTTCATGCCCAATTACCCGTCATCCATGCGGAAGCCACCGCCCCGGAACAAGGCCAAGGTGACCCTGAAGCAGTTCCTGGACACCATCCCCGAGATGAACACCACCAGCCTGATCCTCTCCGTCCTCTGGGTGCTGCGTAATGAGGATCGGGACATGGTGAGAGCAGGGCTGGTGGGACTGGTGGGAGGAAGGACCCTGGATGGGGGGGGTGTCTTTTGGGAGAGGAGCCCGCACTCTAAATCCTTCAGTATTGGATTAGGGATGTGTGTCCTCCACTACCTGCGAAACACCTACAGAGGGGCCAGATCCCAGCCAGTGTCAAAGGGCGTCTCTCCATTGGAGTCAATGGGGCCAGATCCTCAGCTGGTGTCAATGAGCAGGAGGTCCATTGGAACTGCTGCTGATTTGAGGACATGGACCCAGGCGTTTCAGCCCCTTTTCTGTTACCCTCTCGGCAGGCAGTGGGGCATGGTGGGTGTTGGCAGCCGCTGTGCGGGCAGAGAGGAAATGTCCTCAAAATGACATGCATGTGATTATTATTTAGAGGCCTGGTGCCTTTCAGAAGAGGTGGGGAGAGGTCTTTCCCTGCAGACACTGGTTCAACCACTATTCAGACATAAAGTGCTCTCCAGTTCCCTCCATAGACCCAGATCACCCTGAGTATTTTTAACCATTTCTGACCCAAGCAGTTTAACCAAAATTTTGGACCCTGCAGTTAGAATCATAGAAGGGTAAGACTGGAAGGGACCTCGAGAGGTCACCTAGTCCAGTCCCCGGTACTCATGGCAGGGCTAAGTATTATCTAGACCATCCCTGGCAGGTGTCTGATCAACCTGCTCTTAAAAATCTCCAGTGACAGAGATGGGTGAATCAGTGACTTTTTTGGTTTGTTAGAGAGACTAGGTGAGTGAAGGAATATTTCTTATTAGACCAACTTCTGTCGGTGACAGAGACAAACTTTCGAGCTCTTTCACCAAGGAAAGTTGGTCCAATAAAAGATATTACCTCCTCCACCTTGTCTCTCTAATATCCTGGGACCAACATGTCTACAACAACACTGCCTACAATTTTTGGTTTGTCAGTGATTTTGAAAAGTTGAAAATAAGTTGTTTAGGAGGTGAAACAAACCCTTTTGTTCAACATTTCCTCTCGATTCTGAGCAGTTTTCTTGGACATTTTGGAACATTCGACACAAAAAGTCATTTGGAAAGGAAAACTCGAAATGGGTTGAATTTTTTTTTTTTAGTTTTATTTTTAAATTAACTCTTTGGCAAAAGGGATAATTCAGAAAATATTTTGGTATCACCAAATGTGCATTTTTTTCTCAAAGAAAAGAGAAAAGTTGGGGTGGAAAATATTTACTCAGCTGCTGGTGTGGATTGTTTCCATCAGGAGGAGAAATTGGTGATGGATCCAGGTGTTTCTTTGATGGAATTGTGTTTATTTGCAAAGTCTGGAGGACTCAAAGAACAGGAGGCGATTTCCTTGGTCACAGTTCCAAGCCTCCTTCCAACTAGCACTCAGCCCAAAAACTTTCTCTCTCTTTTGGCTTTGTCCAGGAGCCACACCCCCAAAGCTTCTTCTGGCTGTCTCCTTGGCTCTGTGCTGCTTCAGTGTCTGTTTCTCTTGCATGCAAAGCTCCACCAGTCAGTGCCCCAGTGCCTTTGCTATCTCAATCCCCAGGGAAAACCTCTCTTCTCTACTCCTGCCTTGGAGTAATAAGAATGCAGCCCTGGAGTTGATCCCAGGGGTTTCAGTGATTTTGATGCCTCCGTATTCACCACTCTCCCTATTCCCTTCCAGAGACCCCTGGGGACATACCCTGAGGAGCACTTTACCGAACACGGGCCAAAGCAGCTCATGGCTGCCTTCCAGGATCGCCTAGCAGAGATCTCCCGGGAAATCAAGGAGAGGAACCGGTCGCTGAGTCTGAGCTACAACTATATGTATCCTCCTAACATAGAGAACAGTACAGCAATATAACACCCAAAGGTGCCCTCCCTCCAACTGCCCCACGATGAAGAACCCCTCACCCAGACACCCACCACTGAATACCCCCGCAGTAATCGGCAACAGCATCTCCACAGCACACTGCCAAATGCTTGCTGGCATCCTGAGAACATTCACCCAGCCTGATGGAGCAATGGTGAATCACACACACTGGGGATCTGGCCCCATTGACTCCAATGAAGAGATGCCCATTGACACCGGCTGGGGATCTGGCCCCATTAAGTCCAATGAAGAGACGCCCATTGACACCAGCTGGGATCTGCTCAGGGCCTCCATAAACCTCCAGTTCAGGGATTTCCCTACACCCCCCCTACACCCTCCTAAATTTCCCCAACACCACCCCCCCCCAGTTTTGTGAATTAAGTGCATGCAGTGTTGCCAATTTAGTGATTATTTGGGAATTTGAATTGAAATATTAATACACACTTTAAAAGCATATAAAGTGTATGATAAAATACGTGTATCTGAATAAGTATCATAGATTTGATAAGTATGAACATAGACTAGCTCCCTTCTACAGCTGTTGTTTTTATGACAATGTCAGTGCATTCGTTCCGGTGATGTCGGCCAAATTACGATTTGTTAGCAAAGTCTAAATGAGCTCTCCCTGACAGCTAGTGATGAGCTGGGGCTGGGGGGAAAAGCTTCAGGACCAGATTGTGTTTACAGTCGCACCTAATCTCCCTAGGTATCCAGCAAACAGAGCTGTGTTGCCCAAGTGATAGATTTTGGCTGGGGTTGGGTTACAAATCACTTGAATGCGGGGGGTGGGGGGGATGAAATGTTGTTATTTTTATTGTATGAGTAAAGGGGAGTAGAACTGTACTTAGCCTGTGCCGATTGAGGGCATCAAGAGCTAGGGTGGGGACAGGTGTTTTGCTTGATGGTCTGCCTGAGTCACAAGTACTATTCGACCTGCCCCCTCCACTGTTTAAAGACAGAGCTGATTAGGCTCCATAGATAGTCTTTTGTTCTGTTAAGTGACCACTGCAGCTGAAATCACTGATAATTGGTCTAAGTGGAAGAGAGGGCCCAGTCTGCACTAGCAGCGAGGTTCCCCCACTGAGAGCTCAGCTGAAATCATTGTGAGCTGTGTGGAACCTCAAGAGACATGCGAACAAACATGGCTGTGGCATCCTACTTTCTATTTAAGCAAAAGATACCACACACTACAAACTGGAGGCCAATGTTAAGTGCATTGTCACTTGTTCATCCTGAAGTTGAACACTGGTTCCGAACAAGACCAGCAAATGCTCACTATCTTTCTGCAAGAAACTCAACTGACTGGCTAGGAGCATGCGGTGCAACAGTGAAAGACTCAACAGTTGAAAAAGTGAAGACCTCTCTCATCACATTCAAAAAATTTGCATACATGGCTGATGAATGCACAGATGCAAATGGGCAAGTATTAAGTCATTGTGTATGTTATCTTGATGTCAGTGGTAGGCCAGCAGATGCATTTCTAGATGTTCAAGTTATAGAAGACACATCGGCTGCGTCTGTGATAACCCACATCTTAGAAGAGTCAAATGCTTGTCAATTAGACTGCAAACAGATGGTTGCTTGTGCATTTGATGGAGCTGCAAACTTCTCTGGAAGACATGGTGGAGTACAAGCTTTGCTCAGAGAGAAGTATAACCCTAATCTCTCCTATACACACTGCAGAGGCCATCTACTCCAACTAGCGTTAGTACAAGCTGCAGACTCTTCAAAAAACATTTAAAAAGCTATACATTTAATGTCTTCATTATATTCTTTGTTCAGCAAGAGTGCAAAAAGACTGAATATCTTGGAAAATATAGAAAATACACTGGGACTGAAGTTCAAATTAGTCCAACCTGGGAAAACCCTCTGGCTTTCTCATGAGCGATCCTTGGCTGTTGTCTTAAAATTACTCCAGCCATTATTACTGACTTTGGAAAGTATCTACCAAGATGGGATGGATCTAAGTAGTGAGGCTGGTGGATTACTTTTGCTACTACATTCAGAGAAGATTATTGCCATTCTCTCTCTTGTAAGTCTACTGTTGAAACCACTTGGGTCATTAAACAATGCCATCCAGGCATCTGCTACAACAGTAGTAGATCTTTGTCCAGCAATAGAAGCTACATTTGGATCAATCAAAGAGCTATCCATTGAAAAAGTACTAGAAGAAGCAAAGACTTCAGTCCAGAAATCGACTAATGAAGACATTTATATTGAATCCTTAAGTGAAGAAGACAAGAAGTGTTTGTTAAGAGAACTGAAAAAGTACAGATTTGATTCTTAAAAATCTACAACAGCAACTTCTAGATTCTACTCAACCTCTACATAGCTGTTACAGATGCCTGTCCTATAAAACACCAACAGTTGAGTGGAGTGAGGCACTACCAGCAATGGGGCTGCCATGTGATCAGGACAGAATAGAGAATTTGAACACAGAGTGGAATATCATACGATGAATGAATGAAGATTTGACTTCAACTTCTTTTTTATCATCACTAGTGGCTCGACCCGATCTTTGTGTTCTGTTTCCTGGGATGAAAGAAGTAGGAATTCGTCTCTTGCTACTTCCAGTCACAACAGCTACAGTTGAGCGTTCTTTTTCATCATTGAATAGAACTTTGTGTTCTGAAAGAAGTCGCCTTCTGCCTGATCATGTGAATGAACTAATGAGCATATCAATTGAAGGAATGGAAGTACCGGACACATGAGAAGCCACCAAAGATGAACGCATTGCATTCAAGAAGTTCATTAACAGAGTTGTGCAAAATTATAACAAGAAACCAAGAAGGATGTAGACGTCGTGCTTCATAGAAGGCTTGAGTAGCCAACTTTAATTTGTGTGATGATTTCAAAACATGAGTTTAAATCTAACAAAATGGTCATGAAACAGTTTTCAGTTTTTACTATGGTGCCATACAGCCCACCTTCACCCTCATGGTCTCACCCCTCATCGGCCCTGACCCCCCCTGTAAATTCAACCCCCCCCAATTTCCATTCCTGGGGAAAACACTGCCCCAGTTTCATGGCAGTCTCACAGGGCTCCCTTACCTCTGAGTTTCACACCAGCGAAGGAGCGGGGGTTGACATTGCCTGTTGTACTCGAGGCAAATACCATGGGCAGGTGTTGTCATTTCCGGGTAACAAGGTTCCAAGTCTCCTTATTAGGAAATCATTTCACGTACACGCCTCCATATCATTTCCTTCCATTCCCCACCCCCTTGCCTGGGATGGCGTCTCGGTTCAGCTGCTCATCCCTCTATCAGGTGCTGTGGGCACACTGGACCCTGGTCTCCGTCTCTTTGTGAATTGGTTTATTCTGCACAAAGACACATTGCTGGGCAAAGGTGGCTCGCACTTCTGTCATCACGTCTGATATTTGCAAAAGTGGGTTGAGAATCTGGGGGTCCAGTTTAAGGGTCCTAAAGAGTTTATTGAAGGCACCTTAAGAAAGTTGATTTTCCCAAAGGGCCCCGTTCTGCTCAAAACCGGGGCCTCTTTAAGGCGCATCAGAAACAGAGGCACCTGTGGGTTTTCCACATCTTAGATTCATAGATACCAAGGCCAGCAGGGACCATTGTGATCATCTACGCTGACCTCCTATATGATGCAGGACAGAAAACTTCCCCCAAACAATTTCCCTCTCAACTCGGGTATCCTGGTCTCAATTCTTTGCTCCTCGTTGAGCATGAGAATGTCTTGGGGACGAGTCTGTCTTGTTTGTCAGCTGTCTGAGCAGTGCCCCACGGTGGCTCGCTGTCTTGGTGGGCAACTTGAGGTGCTACCGGTGTACAATTCATGAGCAGAGCAGGTTGGTCTTGGTAGACACCGACTAAACATGAGACCCCATTGAGATGCTGTAGCTAAGAGCGTGAACGTGATGAATAAGCAGGGGAAACTAATAAACCAGAGAGGACTTGTGTGATGGAGTGGACATTTTCGGTGATATTTTGTCTGAATACCATCTGTGTGTCAGTTCCCCCTATGTGCTGCATAGTTAACTTGGTGGTGGGAAAAGGTTGTTGACTCTCTGCAGAGTAAACCCTGTAAGGTGTGATGGACACCTGCCTGCCTGGAGAGTCTGAGAAGATAATAGCCACTACAAATGCCTGGTACCTAGCAACTAACAACTACAGATGATCCACTGCTCCACAGGAAACCATCCGGGTTTGCCGGAGAACAAGAACAAAGGGCTGAAAAGGGGCCAGGTGAGGAGTTGTTAAATGTGGGTTGCTGGAATTTGGAGATTCTCCTGAACTGGGACAAAAAAAAGAGGGCTCTGGGCTGACCAAGATGGACCAGGCTGTAACTTGCTGCTGGCTTCTCACTACCGAAGTGAGCTGGGTTCCAGACATCTAATAAACCCGACCGCTTTCACAACGCTGCCTGAGAGTTGCTTCACATGCTGGAGGTGGCAGGGTCCAGTGCTCCCTTTGGGGGTAGATGTCTCTCTCAGGTCTCCAGCTCAGGTGGATTCGCTGAAGGAAGCTTGTAACACCCCCGGATTTGACATTCCTGTGGGTAACCCCAGAACTTGGCAGGACTGCAGTCAGCCATCTTGTGTGTCCAGCCACTGTTGGCTGAAAACCAAATGCCACATACATAGGAATAATCTTAGGCCCCGAGAGGCAAGGCCATACAACTGCATGTTTGCACTTTTTCTAATCGGACTGGGAGACTGGGCAGGGTGTTAATGAATCATGAGAATGGAAGTAATGTTTGGACAGCCGACTTCGGGTTTAAGTGCCTCTGAAATATTGTTATGACTAAAAATGCTTTGGTGATAAGAGACAACGAGTCATTTGCTGAAATTAGAATTGGTGACCCACCAGGTTTACTATGGCAACCCACTAGGAATCCCTATGAGGTCTGTGCTTCGTTTAAGTTAGGTGTAAAAGACTAGGCGAAAGAACATGCTTTGAAGCAGTCCGAGGAAGCTTTTCTTTGGGCAAGGATTGGGCATCTAAACTCCCCAGCAACTGGACGGAAGGAGGGTCCCCAGAAAGCTGGTTGCTGATTCCTCAAAACCATTTCAGACTTTGGGTAAATAAAAATGTTGGGAATGCTTCACCCTACTGCTACAGCATACGTGTGTGTGTGTGTGCCCTTGAGACCTAATAAAAAATAGTTTTAGGTAAAAGCACTCTTGCTTGTACCAATCATTTATCAGACGGAGGAGCTGTGTCCCCATTGATTTGGTCCTGACACTGCCTGGAGAGAAACTGATAAGTTACCACTGCTTTGGTGTCTGAAAACCCTGGGTAACAAGCTCACGGTGTGAAGCAGGCATGCTGGAGGCTCCGAGGTTCAGTCCATGGAGGTGATGAAGCCAAGTGGCTTACCCTAGTGACAGAGTGAGCCCCTATGTGTGTGTGTGGGGGGTCTGACACACTGAAGGGGTCCTCCCAGGGACTGTTCCAGAGCACCAGACCTGCGGATCCACGACAGCTTGGAAAACAGCTGCAAGGACAATTCGAAGTCTAGAAAGTATGCCTTGAGGTGCGAGACTTCAGCCGCTTTAACAACGAGACAGTTAAGAGGCAACTTGTTTATGGACAGAGATTTATGTTTATGGGAAGAGATCTCTGACAGCAGATGGCTCTTTAATGCAGCCGTCGCAGGCAGGAAGGGAAGCTGAAGCTAGACAAATTCCAACTAGGAATAAGGCACAAATGGTGAAAGTGGGTGGGTGATTAGCCAGTGGGATAACTTACCAAGGGATGTGTTGAATCTCCGTCAGGTGAAGTCTTGACATCAGCTGTGGAGGTCTTCCCAAAAGGAAGCCATGGGCTCGGTGCAGAAATGACCAGGTGAGGGTCTATGGCTGGCCTGTGTTACACTTTCTCCTTTCCGCCCTTAAACTCTATGAATCTATGAACAGTACAAGCGTGACTAGAGCTACACAAATAAATCCATACATTAGAAGGGGCCAATTGAAGGCTGTAGTCAGGAAGCTTCCTAGAAGTGGAGGGGACACCAGCACCTGAACCGTGGCCCTGCCTCCACGCCATCCCTTCCCCAGAGGCTCCAGCCTCACTCCGTCTCTTCCCCCAAGGTCCCGCCCCCGCTCTGCCTCTTCCCTCCCCCCCATGTCTTACATACGACACTCCCATTAATACACCCTAGAACAGTGGCTCTCAGCTTTTCCAGACTACTGTCCCCCTGTCAGTAGTCTGATATCTCTTGCATACCCGCAAGTTTCACTTCACTTAAAAAGCACTTGCTTACAAAAGCAGACATAAAAATACAAAAGTGTCACAGCCACTAGTACTGAAAAATTGCTTCCTTTCTCATTCTTACCATATAATTATAAAATAAATCACTTGGGATATAAATATTGGACTTACATTTCAGTGTATAGTCTACAGAGCAGTCTAAACAAGTCAGTGTATGAATTTTTAGTTTGTACTGACTTCATTAGTGCTTTTTATGTAGCCTGTGGTAAAACTAGGCAAATCTCTAGATGATGTACCCCCCGGAATACCTCTGTGTATCCCCACTGGTGGAGAACCAGTGCCCATTAATGATATTAGCCTTTTTCACAATGGCATCACGGTGTTGACTCATATTTAATTTGTGATCTGGTATAACTCCCAGATCCTTTTTTTCAGCAGTGCTGCCACCTAGCCAGTTATTCCCCATTATGTATTTGTTTGTTAAGAACAGGGGACCCTTTGCCAAAGAGGGACAAAGAGGGCCCTTTGCTCTGTGGGCCAAAGAATCATAGAATCATAGAAGATTAGGGTTGGAAGACACCTCAGGAGGTCACCTAGTCCAACCCCCTGCTCAAAGCAGGATCAATCCCAACTAAATCATCCCAGCCAGGGCTGTGTCAAGCCTGACCTTAAAAACCTCTAAGGATGGAGATTCCACCACCTACCTATGTAACCCATTCACCCTCCTAGTGAAATAGTGTTTCCTAATATTCAACCTAGACCTCACCCACTGCAACTTGAGACCATTGCTTCTTGTTCTGTCATCTGCCACCACTGAGAACAGCCGAGCTCCATCCTCTTTGGAACCCCCCTTCAGGTAGTTGAAGGCTGCTATCAAATCTCCCCTTACTCTTCCCTTCTGCAGACTAAATAAGACCAGATCCCTCAGCCTCTCCTCGTAAGTCATGTGCCCCAGCCCCCTAATCATTTTCGTTGCCCTCCGCTGGACTGTCTCAAATTTGTCCACATCCCTTCTGTAGTGGGGGGGCCCAAAACTGGATGCAATACTCCAGATGTGGCCTCACCAGTGCCAAAAAGAAGGGAATAATCACTTCCCTCAATCTGCTGGCAATGCTCCTACTAATGCAGCCCAATATGCCATTGGCCTTCTTGGCAACAAGGGCACACTGTTGACTCATGTCCAGCTTCTTATCGACTGTAATCCCCAGGTCTTTTTCTGCAGAACTGCCACTTAGCCAGTCGGTCCCCAGCCTATAGCGGTGCCTGGGATTCTTCTGTCCTAAGTGCAGGATTCTGCGCTTGTCCTTGTTGAACCTCATCAGATTTCTTTTGGCCCAATCCTTCAATTTGTCTAGGTCACTCTGGACCCTATCCCTGCCCTCCAGCGTATCTACCGCTCCCCACAGCTTAATGTCATCTGTGAACTTGCTGAGGGTGCAATCCATCCCATCATCCAGATCATTAATAAAGATGTTGAACAAAACTGGCCCCAGGACTGACCCTTGGGGCACTTTGCTTGATACCGGCTGCCATATAGACATCGAGCCATTGATCACTACCAACTGAACCTGACAATCTAGCCAGCTTCCTATCCACCTTATAGTCCATTCATGCAATCCATACTTTTTTACCTTGCTGGCAAGAATACTGTGGGAGATTGTTTCAAAAGCTTTGCTAAAGTCAAGATATATCATGTCCACCACTTTCCCCATATCCATAGAGCCAGTTATCTCATCATAGAAGGCAATCGGGTCAGTCAGGCATGACTTGCCCTTGGTGAATCCACGTTGACTGTTCCTGATCACCTTCCTCTCCTTCAAGTGCTTCAAAATGGATTCCTTGAGGACCTGCTCCATGATTTTTCCAGGGACTGAGGTGAGGCTGACTGGCCTGTAGTTCCCAAGATTCTCCTTCTTCCCTTTTTAAAGATGGGCACTACATTAGCCTTTTTCCAATCATCTGGGACCTCCCCTGATCGCCACAAGTTTTCAAAGATAATGGCCAATGGCTCTGCAATCACATCAGCCAACTCCCTCAGTACCCTTGAATGCATTAGATCTGGACCCATGGGCTCGTGCATGTCCAGCTTTTCTAAATAGTCCTTAACTTGTTCTTTCACCACTGAGGGCTGCTCACGTCCTCCTCATACTGTGTTGTCCACTGCAGCAGTCTGGGACCTGCCCTTGTCTGTGAAGACCGAGGCAAAAAAAGCATTGAGTACTTCAGCTTTTTTCACATAATCTGTCACTAGGTTGCCTCCCACTTCAGGGCTGGCCTTACCATGAGGCAAACTGGGGCAGCCACCTCAGGTGCCAGACAGTGGGGGGCGGGCACCACTAGGACCCAGAGTGTAGAAAATTGTGTCTGCTGCTGGTGCATATGTATTCTCTCTGCTCTAGATGCACAGAGATTGTGGAGTGCTGTGCTGGAGGAAGGAGGGCACAAGAGACATAACAGGCAGGCAGGAGAACAGGTGAGAGGGAATAACAGAAAGCAGCAGGAGCTGCAGGGAGAGAGAGGAGGAGGAGCCTCTTATGTACCTCTCCAGCCCCCTAGGCACCTGAACTGATTCACACCAGCTTCTCAGAGAGCTTCCTGTTTCCTGCTGGTTCCCTGAATCCACTGGAGGAGAACAGGCAGTCAACTGAAGCAGTAGGAGCCAATTAAGCCCTTAAGATGCTGATATCTTCCCTCACTCAGGCCCTGCTACCAGCCTGCTTATTTGTTCCCTTCAATTGAGTGTTGAGAGCCGCTCTAGCTGGGACAGAACAGCAGTCATGAGTGAAAGAAGAAAACTCCCCTCTGGGGCAGCATTCAGAAAAAGAAAGAAAGCAAAGGAAGCTTTTCTATCTAAGCAGGAAGGAGCTCTCCTGAGATACATAGACACAAATGTTCCCGGTCAGTCTTCCGGCCCCAGTGAGGATGAGAGTGGTGAGGAGATGCCTGATCTTCCAGTTAGTCAGAGTGCAGGTGACCTGGCAGCTACTGCAGCATCCATATCTCCATCTCAAATGGATGCAACCAGGCACATTCCTGAAGAAAAATATAGATCAGAGAAAAGTGTGGTGGAGCCACAAGAAACAGCTGCTGCTGAGTTTAGTTCCTTAAGTCTATAAGATCCAGGACTGTGGACCCTCTTGAGAAGTAGCCTGAGGGATTTCCTTGTACTGCATGGGCCACAGCAAATGTAAAACTTTGGGTACATCTATACTTACCGGAGGGTCCGGCAGCAGGCAATCGATGTTCTGGGATCGATTTATCGCGTCTGGTTTAGACGCGATAAATCGATCCCGGATCGATCCCGGAAGTGCTCGCCGTCGATGCCGGTACTCCAGCTCGGCGAGAGGCGTACACGGCATCGACGGGGGAGCCTCCCTGCCGTGTCTGGACCCGCGGTAAGTTCGGACTAAGGTACTTCGAATTCAGCTACGTTATTAACGTAGCTGAATTTGCGTACCTTAGTCTGAAGTGGGGGCTTAGTGGGAACCAGGCCTTCATGTTCCCCAAAGACAATGAAAATAGAAGTTTCCATCCAACACATTACTGGCGTGAAATCCCCAATGGCGACAAAGTGGAGAGCCCATGGCTTATATACTCAAAAACCCAGAATGCTGCATACTGTTTTTGTTGCAAACTCTCCCAGTCTAATGTTCCAGCCACATTGGGTTCTACAGGAACAAAGGACTGGAAAAATCTGGCTAGAAATCTGGCATGCCATGAGAAGGCAGCAAATCACCAGAGAGCATTCCATAGGTGGAAAGAGCTTGAGATGAGACTAAGGTTAAAGGCCACCATAGATGATCAGCATCAAGAGAAGATTGCATCAGAGTCTCTTTACTGGCAAAATGTTCTGAAAAGGCTCATTACCATTGTGAGAATGCTTGCTACCCAGAACCTAGCACTGCGTGGCACTTTAGATCAGCTGTATGTGCCAAACAATGGAAACTTCCTTAAAATTGTGGAGCTGATGGTGGAGTTTGATGCTGTACTCCAGGAGCATCTAAGAAAAGTCACCACCCAAGAAATGTTCACACACCACTACCTTGGAAAAATAATTCAAAATGAGATCATACGGTTACTGGCAACAAAAGTCA
Organism: Malaclemys terrapin pileata; assembly: GCF_027887155.1. Lineage (NCBI taxonomy): Eukaryota > Metazoa > Chordata > Testudines > Emydidae > Malaclemys > Malaclemys terrapin. The sequence goes on along the minus strand of NC_071519.1, from coordinate 3,998,526 downwards.
AACAGAAGATTGTGGTAGATCTGAAGTCAGCAAGATATTACTCTGTTATTCTGTACTGCACACCTGACATCAGCCATATGGAACAAATGACTTTAATGGTGCGTTTTGTAACAACAACAGAACCTAGTGAAAATGTCCCTGCAATGGTGACTGTCAGAGAGCATTTTCTAGAATTTATTGACATTGATGATACTACAGGAGCTGGTATGACAAATGTGATTCTTAAAAGCTGGAAGATACAGGAATTGCGATAGCTGACATGAGAGGTCAGGACTACGATAATGGTGCCAACATGAAAGGAAAGAACAGAGGAGTGTAGACATGGATCCGAGAGTTAAACCCTCGAGCTTTTTTTGTCCCATGCAGTTCTCATTCATTGAACTTGGTGGGCAGTGATGCAACATCAGCTTCTAGTGAGGCTGCTGAATTTTTTAATGTAATTCAAAGCATCTATGTATTTTTCTCTGCATCAACTCATCGATGGCAAATTTTGAAGCAACATCTGGGAACATCCTCTCTGACACTGAAACCACTGAGTGCCACACGATGGGAAAGTCGAATGGAGGCGATAAAGCCTATCAAACACCAAATTGGGAATATAGATATTGCCATAGTTGCCATTATGGAGGATAATGCTATGACAGGAACTGTTTGTGGGAGAACAGTGGCAGAGGGAAATGGAATCACCAGAAACATACATAACTTCAAATTTCTGTGTGGTGTAGTGTTGTGGCAAGACATACTGTTTGAAATAAATGTTGTAAGCAAGAGACTCCAAGGTGTTGACCTTGATATAAATAAATGGAGATATCCTATCTCCTAGAACTGGAAGGAACCTTGAAAGGTCATCAAGTCCAGCCCCCTGCCTTCACTAGCAGGACCAAGTACTGATTTTGCCCCAGATCCCTAAGTGGTCCCCTCAAGGATTGAGCTCACAACCCTGGGTTTAGCAGGCCAGTGCTCAAACCACTGAGCTATCCCTTCCATTGCTGTAGATAGGGAGTTGTTCCATTGCTCCCTATCTGGAGCAATGGAACAACTGGACAAAGCAAAGTCATAGCTACAGTCTTACCGGTCAGATGAGGGATTTCAAAACTTTCTGAAGAGTGCACAGAAGTTGTCAGAGGAACTTCACATGGAAGCTATGTTCCCACCCATTCAAGAATACAAAAGTCACCAAAGAAGAAGACATTTTGATTATGAGGCACGGGCTAATCCCATAAGAGACCCAAACAACAATTCAAAGTTGAATTCTTTAACCAGGTGCTAGATTGTGCAATACAGTTAGTTGAAGAACGTTTCATGCAGCTCAAGGAACATAGCAGTATATTTGGGATGTTATATGATATTCCCAAACTCCTCACTATACCTGAAGAAGACCTACACCAGCAATGCAGGGCACTAGAGACAGTGCTGACACATGATGATATGCGCAATATTGATGCGAATGATTTAGGTGATGAACTGAAAGCCCTTTCAAGACACATTTCAGCAGGATCAACTCCAAAGGCTGTTCTGGAATATATGCGCACAAATAAGATGACCACCCTCTTTCCAAATGCTTTTGTTGCTCTGCGCATACTTCTAACACTTCCTGTAACAGTTGCCAGTGGAGAACGCAGCTTCTCCAAGCTGAAGTTAATAAAAACACATCTATGCTCCTCAACGACACAGGAGAGGCTGATCGGCCTTGCAACCATCTCAATAGAGCATGAGCTGGCCCAGACTATGGACCTTCAGCAGGAAGCAGTTCAAATCTTTGCAACCAAGAAGGCACGGAAAGCACCACTTTGATTATTCAAACAGATAAAAATGCCAGTGTTTATTATGCAGAAAGGAAAAGTTACATTTGCGGTTCAGGTGTTTGAAAGTTAAATGTTACTTCAAATTTTTGAACAAGGCATTTTAAGTTGTTAGTTCTCCTTTATTGGGGTAGGTAGAAGAGCAGTACCATGAGAGGAGTAGAACAGGAAGAAGGCAGAATTGAGACCTATCAAAGTTTTGGCCCAAGCGAGGGGGCATGGGGTGTCATTTGAGCTCCCCGCCTCAGGTGCCAAAATGTTGTGGGCCGGCCCTGCCCATGCCTCATACTTCTGTACACAATAGGTCACAGGGCTACTACTAGCAACACAGGTTTCTGTCCCAGGCATGGACTGGCTACCAAGCTGTTGGTAAAGAGAGAGAGATAGCAGAGATGTGTCCCTTCAACAACTGTTAAACTCAGGGACGGTATGTTATTCACGTACCACTTAGCGGCTGTAATCTAGGTTCATGCAGTGTTGTTGTAGCTGAGTTGGTCCCAGGATATTAGAGAGAGACAGTGGGGGAGTTGGTCCAATGAAAGATATCACCTCTCCTACCTTGTCTCTGTAATATAGTTTAGCAGTCCCTTACAGCAGGTGTTGTAGTGGCCGCACGAAAGGCAGGGTATAAAACAAACCTTAATTAAGCAACTGCCAAACTGTTTATCCGCGTCACCTTTCTTTGGGTTCTGTTAATTTTGATTCCTTGGCAAAAGAAAAGGACTATAGTGTTGTCGAGTTTTATTAAAAGTCCTTAGTGGCAATTCATAGTGTCCATAAAAGAAGAGAAATTAATATGATCTGGCCAACATCAACTAGAAAATCAGTCAATCTGACCCTTCAGGTTTTCAGAATCTAATCACCCAAAACCACGACAGCAAGTCACACTTATACTCTATCCAGGGCTATCTCTGGAAGGTGACTTTGTTTAGATTTTTGACTCTGAATCCCCCAGGATACGGCCACATTTGTGCCCGTTTGGTTCTCAACGCCGGCGCTGCTAACGCAATGGAGGGAAAACGATTCAGATCCAGATCATGAGACAATCTGGTCAATGACTTGCATGCCGGTTCCCCACGGTCTCCTTCCCAAGGGATGTGTTGGCCATGCTTGTCACTGATTTCCAAATGAACGATATTAGCCCTGGCCACAACATTATCTAACAACAACTCTGACATTTATGACAGACGGAGCGCAGCTTAAAAAATGTGCAGGCTTGGTATCATTTTATGTCCACACATACCTAGAACATGAAAGGCCGCGTGAAACCATTCACCACAGTGGATACATGTCCAGTGTCTAACAATCTTCATCTGCGACAATACTTGGTTCAATTTTAAAGCTACTTTATGGCAACCTTGACTGGAACCCGTTACCGAACAAAGACACACGTCGTAGCTTTGACATACACACACTGGCACTACCTAGGTCTCCATTTCGGGAAGGGGTCAACAGACCGATTTGGGTCATGACCTGAGAGAACATTCAGGCGTTACTTATCCGCACCTCTTTGCTCAGTCGTCTGCTCAGTCGCTGTTCCCAGAAAGAGTTGACACTGCCAGGGAGAGTAAAAGATGGACGTGACCAACGTCCTTTCCTAGTGGGCAACCCAAATTGCTGGAAAATAGAGACAGGTAATGGGGTAACCCTATGGGCTAGTGGCTAGGGACCCAGGTGTCTGGTTTTAGAATCATAGAATATCAGGGTTGGAAGAGACCTCAGGAGGTATCTAGTCCAACCCCCTGCTCAGACAGGACCAACCCCAACTAAATCATCCGAGCCAGGGCTTTGTCAAGCTGTGACGAACTGGGACTGTTCTTGCTGGGGTGTGTGAATGCTGACAGGCGAGTGTGGCTAGGATGGTCTGCATCGGGGGATGGGAGTCTGCCCGAGGGAACATACCTGAGCTTGTAACATGAGAACCCAGGAAGGGGTTGGAGGCCAGGTGACTCCGGGGCCCGGGAAACTGAACAAAGGCTGTGGGAGGGGTCGCTGAAGGCAGAGTGTGGGAAGTGAGCTGGAGAGATGGCTGGGAGGCAGAGATGGCTCTGACCCCCCAAAGGGGGGTGGGCTGGGATGCCCTGGGACCCCAAGCTGGACCTAACTGAGAGGTATCCTGTTGTCTGTGCCTGCAAGACCCGTCTTAGACTGTATTCCTGTCATCCAAATAAACCTTCTGCTTTACTGGCTGGCTGAGAGTCATGGTGAATCGCAGGAAGCCGGGGGTGCAGGGCCCTGAGTCCCCCAATACTCAGTGACAACTGGTGGCAGCGGCGGGATCTACTGCACCCCGTGGACGGCGCTTCCTGCAGTAAGTGACTGGGGAGCAGTAAAACGAAGGGGGATTGACGGGGACCAGGCGTGCTGAAGAGTGAGAGAGAGACGGTTATTACCCCTGGGAGTGTGTGACCAGCGAGAAGGACTTTTGCAGTAACAGGGTCCCCCGGGGGGATCGCAGCGAGTGGTCCCAGGGGCGGAGGAGTCTGCAGCTCGACCCTGGCAGAGAGGTGGTGACCTCGAGAAGGGCTGGCACACTAGGGGGCCCCCTGGGAACTGTGGGGAGCTGTGAGCACACAGGCCGGTGAGTGGCCAGCAGGAAGATGTATGCCAAGCGGCTTAAGAGCGACCTGGTGGATCTGTGCAAGCAGAGGGGGCTGTGCATTGGGAGGCTCACCAAAGCACAGCTCATTGCCCGGCTGGAGGCGGAAGATCGCGCGAATGAACTGATCCCTGTGTCTCAGGGAAGCAGCCTGGCAAATGCAGCGCAGGCACCAGTGTCTGTCCCAGCTGGAAGTGGTCAGCTGGCTGCTGAGGGCTTCCCGAGACCCCTCCTTCCTATGCTTAGGGGAAGGGTGGGGAGGAGCCCAGCAAATACCGAGGGCGCCGTGATCCCCCCGGCCAGCAGGGGATCCTCCCGGCGATGTTCGGCATCCGTGGAGCGGAATTGGCTGGAATGGGAGAAAGAGCTAAAACTGAGAGAGCTGGAGGATCGTGAACAACAGAGACAGCATGAAGAGAGACAGCATCAGCGTGAAGAGAGACAGCTTCAGCATGAACGGGAGGAGAATGAGAGACAGAGACAGGAGAATGAGAGACAGCGTCAGCATGACCTGGAACTGGCGAGATTGAAGGGCAGCGAACCCCCGGCTGCGGTGAGTGAGGGGGGACCCAGGACTGCACGGAGCTTTGATAAGTGCATCCTGGCCCCACGCAAGGAGGGGGAGGACATGGATGACTTCCTGGAGGCCTTTGAGACGGCCTGCGAGCTGCACCGGGTTGATCCCACGGACAGACTCCGGGTCCTTACCCCCTTACTGGACCCCAAAGCCGTGGCATTGTACTGCCAACTGGGAGAGGCAGAGAAAGGGGACTACGAACTATTCAAAAAGGCCCTGCTACGTGAGTTTGGGCTGACTCCTGAGATGTACCGGGAAAGGTTCCGGAGTCAAGATAAAACCCCTGAGATCTCATATCTGCAACTAGCCGTCCGCATGGAAAGATACGCCAGCAAGTGGGCTGGTGGGGCCCAGACGAAGGAGGACCTGATTAAACTACTGGTACTGGAGCAACTGTATGAGCGGTGCCCATCCGACCTGAGGCTGTGGTTGGTGGACAGAAAGCCAGAGAACCCGCGACACGCAGGGCAGCTGGCTGATGAGTTTGTAAAGAGCCGGTCAGGGGGTGGCAGGGAGGAGCCCCAAAGGAACAGGCCCGCCGCGATGCAGAGAGAGAGTCACCCTGGGACCTCCCAAAGGGGGAATATGGGGAATCCCCTCCCACGGGGAATGCCCAGCGTCAGGGACAACCGACCGGCTCGAGGGGACCCACGGGACATGAGCTGCTATTACTGCGGCCGAAGAGGCCACGTTCGGGCCCAGTGCCCCAAGCTCAAGGACAGACTGAGCAGACCGAACCCGCACCGGGTTAACTTGGTAGAGGCCCAGACGGACGAGGGGCAGGCTTCTCATGCAAGAGGGGCTGGCAGCTTATCAACGGCTCAAGAGAGAGAAGGGCCCCAGGCCAGCTTCTCTGGGGGGCCAGATGCTCCGGACTCAAAGTTCGCCGTTTACAGGGTTGGCGCAGGGCTGTCCCTGCGGAGCGAGTGCCTTGTTCCCCTGGAGGTGGATGGGAAGAAAGTTTATGGATACTGGGACACGGGCGCAGAGGTGACACTGGCCTGGCCCAAGGTGGTGGCCCCAGATCGGGTGGTGCCCAACACCTTCCTGACCCTGACCGGGGTGGGCGGGACCCCATTCAAGGTTCCCGTAGCGAGGGTACACCTGAAATGGGGGGCTAAGGAGGGCCCCAAGGACGTCGGAGTGCACCACCATTTGCCCACTGAGGTGTTGATGGGGGGGGACCTAGAGGACTGGCCAAGCAGCCCCCAGACCACCTTAGTTGTGACCCGCAGTCAGAGCCGGCGAGGGGCACTGCGCCCTGGCCTTGGGGGGGGTGCCTTGCCTGAGGCGCAGAACCCTAACCTGGTGGGGAGGGAACGCCCAGGGACACGGCTCAGGGAGGCTGCAGCTTCGGACCCAGCGGGCGAGAAAGAGCAGGTGGCCATCCCTGTCCCAGCTGCTGAGTTCCAGGCCGAGTTACAGAGAGATCCCTCCCTGCGGAAGATAAGGGACCTGGCCGACCTCAATGTGGTACAGACCATGGGACGAGGTGGCCGGAAAAGGTTCCTGTGGGAGAAGGGGTTCCTGTACCGAGAATGGGCTCCCCCAGGGAAAATGGAGTCAGGGGGGATCAGGAGGCAGCTGGTGGTACCCCAGAAGTATCGCCGCCAGCTGCTGTGCCGGGCCCATGACATTCCCCTCTCAGGGCACCAGGGAACCTGGCGTACCCAGCAGAGGCTGCTACGGAGCTTTTACTGGCCTGGGGTCTTTGTTACTGTCCGACAGTACTGCGGATCCTGTGACCCCTGTCAGAGGGGGAGGAAGGCCTGGGACAAGGGGAAAACAGCTTTAGGACCCTTGCCCAGCATAAAGGATCCTTTCCGGAGGGTGGCCAAGGTTAAAAGGGCAGCTCTAAACCAAGAGAGCCCAAAGCACAGACCTCCAGACTGGAGCGCTGGGAGAAGACCACAGCCCAGTTGGAACCCCAGAGGTATGGGGGTGGGAAAAGGGCACAGGCCGCATAAACCTTCCCACATGCGAACTGCGAGTGCCATCAAGCATCCCCGACCTAAGGGGGGGCGTGAAACTGGAGGGGCCTGGTGTAATTCTCACCAAGGAATGGGAGGGATGCGGGGGCATCCATGGGAACGGGGGTAGGTTCGAACTTCCCCAGGTCACTGGCTAAAGTGACCCCGCTCAGTTCGGTCTCGAAGGGGGGAGAGATGTGACGAACTGGGACTGTTCTTGCTGGGGTGTGTGAATGCTGACAGGCGAGTGTGGCTAGGATGGTCTGCATCGGGGGATGGGAGTCTGTCCGAGGGAACATACCTGAGCTTGTAACATGAGAACCCAGGAAGGGGTTGGAGGCCAGGTGACTCCGGGGCCCGGGAAACTGAACAAAGGCTGTGGGAGGGGTCGCTGAAGGCAGAGTGTGGGAAGCGAGCTGGAGAGATGGCTGGGAGGCAGAGATGGCTCTGACCCCCCAAAGGGGGGTGGGCTGGGATGCCCTGGGACCCCAAGCTGGACCTAACTGAGAGGTATCCTGTTGTCTGTGCCTGCAAGACCCGTCTTAGACTGTATTCCTGTCATCCAAATAAACCTTCTGCTTTACTGGCTGGCTGAGAGTCATGGTGAATCGCAGGAAGCCGGGGGTGCAGGGCCCTGAGTCCCCCAATACTCCGTGACACAAGCCGGGCCCTAAAAACCTCTAAGGATGGAGATTCCACCACCACCTCCCTAGGGAACCCATTCCAGTGCTTCACCACCTTCCTAGTGAAATAGTTTTTCCTAATATCTAACCTAGACCTTCCCGCACTGTAACATTTCCCCATCAACACGCCGCTAGCTGCTGAAACATCCAGTCCCCGTAATGCATACAAAATCCCGCCATATTCTTTGATGGTCTTTAAACCTGTGGAACTCCTTGCCAGGGGATGTTGTGAAGGCCAAGACTATAACAGGGTTCAAAAAAGAACTAGATAAATTCATGGAGGATTGATGGCTATTAGCCAGGATGGGCAGGGACGGTGTCTCTAGCCTCTGTTTGCCAGAGGCTGGGAGTGGGCAGCAGGGGATGGATCACTTGGCGATTGCCTGTTCTGTTCATTCCCTCTGAGGCACCTGGCATTGGCCACTGTTGGAAGACATTAATGATCTGGATGATGGGATGGATTGCACCCTCAGCAAATTTGCAGATGACACTAAACTGGGAAGAGTGGTAGATATGTTGGAGGGTAGGGATAGGATACGGAGGGACCTAGACAAATCAGAGGATTGGGTCAAAAGAAATCTGAGGAAGTTCAACAAGGACAAGTGCAGAGTCCTGCACTTAGGACAGAAGAATCCCATGCACTTCTACAGACTAGGGACTGAGTGGCTAGGCAGCAGTTCTGCAGAAAAGAACCTAGGAAAAGGGACGAGAAGCTGGATATGAGTCAACAGTGTGCCCTTGTTGCCAAGAAGGCTAACAGCATTTTGGGCGGTATAAGCAAGAGCATTGCGAGCAGATCGAGGGACGTGATCATTCCCCTCTATTCGATATTGGTGAGGCCTCATCTGGAGTACTGCATCCAGTTTTGAGCCCCACACTACAAGAAGGATGTGGAAAAATTGGAAAGAGTCTAGAGGAGGGCAACAAAAATGATTAGGGGGCTGGAGCACATGACTTACGATGAGAGGCTGAGGGAACTGGGATTATTTAGTCTGCAGAAGAGAAGAACGAGGGGGGATTTGATAGCTGCTTTCTACTACCTGAAAGGAGGTTCCAAAGAGGATGGATCTAGACCGTTCTCAGTGGTACCAGATGACAGAACAAGGAGTAATGGTCTCAAGTTGCATATTAGGAAAAACTTTTTCACTAGGAGGGTGGTGAAGCACTGGAATGGGTTCCCTAGGGAGGTGGTGGAATCTCCCTAGGGAACCCATTTTAAGGTCAGGCTTGACAAAGCCCTGGCTGGGATGATTTAGTTGGTGTTGATCCTGCTTTGAGCAGGGGGTTGGACTAGATACCTCCTGAGGTCCCTTCCAACCCTGATATTCTATGATTTATGAAGACAGGTCACCGGGCTAAATGAATCTTTGGTCTGACCCAGTCTGGCCGTTCTTATGACAGTACATCACGTCACGGCATGCAAGGTCACTTGAAGACCTGTTGGCCTCCAGCAGTCGAAACCCTTCCGTTTCTGTTCTCCCTGTTACAAGACCTTGGTACGTAGGGCTGAGCTGCATCTGTACCTGCCATTTTGGATGCTTCCACTCTGCGGTCGAGCGTCCTGATATTCACACTGTTTGGTGTCATGTCCTTTTATACGCCTTTTAATTATAATATCCAATTCCATCAGGTTCCCTTTTCGACAACGGTATCCGAGATATCGCAATACGTCTATGTTTGATGTTCATTTCATGGGCTTTTGAATTCACATACATGTTCGCAGCCAGGGAAAAAGCAGAAATCTCTTGAGCTGCACTAAAAGGCATCAGCGGCTTTGAGGTAGATGGAAGAAATCTAGCTGTTAGACCGGGGTGGAATAGGGGTTTATTCTCCTAGCCCTCTGTTCTGGCTTTCTCAAAGGCCTTGGGGCCGGGGCAGTTCTTCAATCTTAATAGCTCATAATTCCAAGGCCTTAATTAAAGCCACAGCTGTCCTTTAACCACTTCCTGTCCAGTGCAGGTTTTGGACACACAGGTATTTTGCTACCCATAGAGACATGGCTTGGTGTTGGCTGGATGATTTCACTTGAGACTCGTGCCTCCCTGCTCTAACTTCTGTACCCAATGACTGGAAGATAGCTAATGTAATGCCAATATTTAGAAAGGGCTCTAGAGGTGATCCCGGCAATTACAGACTGGTCAGTACCGGGCAAATTAGTTGAAACAATAGTAAAGAATAAAATTGTCAGACACATAGAAGAACATATATTGTTGGGCAAGAGTCAACATGGTTTCTGTAAAGGGAAATCACGTCTTACTAATCTATTAGAGTCTTTTGAAGGAGTCAACACATATGTGGACAAGGGGGATCCAGTGGACATATTGTACTTAGATTTCCAGAAAGCCTTTGACAAGGTCCCTCACCAAAGGCTCTTATGTAAATTAAGTTGTCATAGAATCATAGAATATCAGGGTTGGAAGGGACCTCAGGAGGTCATCTAGTCCAACCCCCTCCTCAAAGCAGGACCAATTCCCAACTAAATCATACCAGCCAGGGCTTTGTCAAGGCTGACCTTAAAAACCTCTAAGGAAGGAGATTCCACCACTTTCCTAGGTAACCCATTCCAGTTCTTCACCACACTCCTAGTGAAAAAGTTTTTCCTAATATCCAACCTAAACCTCCCCCACTGCAACTTGAGACCATTACTCCTTGTTCTGTCATCTGGTACCACTGAGAACAGTATAGATCCAGAGGGTGAAGATGGATGGCAGGAGAGAGATCACTTATGTTCTTATGTTCTAGCTCTCGGGTTAAGCTAGGCTAAGCTCAGGAAGGCTAGGATGACGGAAAGTGAGCTCCAAAAGAAACTAGAATTAGCCAGATTGGAAGCTGAAGAGAGACAGAAAAGAACATGAAAGACAGATGGCCTTAAAGCGCTTGGAGTTGGAAACGGAGGACAGGAAACAGGCAAAAGGCTTGGAGACAGAAATGGAGGTGAAACACTTGGAGGCAGAGGTGAAATGCTTGGATATGGAGTTAGAGTTAGAATTAGAGCTGAAGCGCTTAGATCTGGAAAGGGCTAAGCTGGGTCTACCAGATAACCCTAACAATCCTTCTCTAGGTACTGCTCCCCATTCCAAAAAATTCCCCACCTACAAGGTAGGTGATGATACAGATGCCTTCTTAGAAAATTTTGAAAGGGTCTTCCTTGGGTACAGCATCTCTACAGACCAGTATATGGTGGAGCTGAGACCGCAGCTCAGTGGACCCTTAGCAGAGGTGGCTGCTGAAATGCCTAAGGAACACATGAACAGCTACAAACTTTTTTTTTAAAAGGCCAAAATTAGAATGGGGCTAACACCTGAGCGTGCCCGTCGGCAGTTCAGAGCCCTAAGGTAGAAACCAGACATGGGATTTTCTCAATACGTCTATCACATTGTAAAAAATTGGGATGCCTGGAATCGAGGTGGGGGAGATTGGAACCAAATGGGTGGAAATGGCAGAAAAGAAAAAAGCTAGTAGTAGTTGGAGCGGATATCAGAAGGGGCAACCTGAAACAACACCCTACCACCGGGGGCAGCCCAAGGTCCCACCGACATCCCAAGGAAAACCCCAAACACCTTATTGTCCCACCACACCAGTCTCCAGCAACCCACCTCGCCCCAGTGACCAGTCAGCTGGATGATGTTTTAAATGTAATGAGCTGGGGCATGTGAAGGCCAACTGCCCCAAGAACCCAAACAGATTGCAGTTCATTACACCAGAATCACACCAAAGGTCCCCAGGCCCAGATGCCTCCCAGATACCCTCAGAGTGAAGGAAAACTGTGAGTGTGGGCAGGAAGAAAGTTACCGCATGGAGGGACACTGGAGCACAAGTGTCAGCTATCCACCAATCCTTAGTGGACCCCAAATTCATCAACCCAGAGGCGCAAGTGACAATTCAACCCTTCATGTCCAACTCTTTAAACTTGCCTACAGCCAAGTTGCCTGTCCAGGGTTGGTCAGGAATGTGGACTTTTGCAGTCTATGATGATTATCCCATTCCCATGCTGCTGCGGGAAGACTTGGCCAACCATGTGAAGCTAGTCAAGAGGGTGGGAATGGTCACCCACAGCCAGGCCAAGCAAGCCTTCACACCTAGCTCCGTTCCTGAGCCTTCTACAAGGACCCAGTCTGTGTTATCAGAGCCCCAAACTGAGGTGGTAAAACTGGATACCCTGCAAACGACTGCAACAGCCATAGTGCCAGAGACCCAACCAGAAGCAGTCCCAGAACCAGAATGGGCGGCGCAACCAGCACCAGAACCATTGCCAGCACTGAATCCAGTGCTTGCAACCCTGACTACAACTCCAACGCCAGAGGGCATCAGCGAGCCTGCCCTGGCAGCAGTAGATAAACCTACACAAGAGGCTAAGCTGGAGCTGAAATACAACGTAGTGCACCAGTGGAGAGCAGTTCACAGTCAACGGAAACAGCCGCGTCACCTACATCGCTTCCAGAGGGACCAAACCCAAGTCCACAATCCAGTGAGGAACTGATGTCTCCAGCATCAAGGGAACAGTTCCAGGCCAAGCAGGAAGCAGATGACAGCATCCTGGGAGCTTGGGCAGCGGCACAGAGCAACCCACCACCTCTCAGCTCTTCTAATCGATTCTGGTTTGTTACAGAAAGAGGACTTCTATACAAGGAAACTTTTTCTGGTGGGCACCAGGAAGACTGGCATCCTCAAAGACAGTTGGCAGTTCCAACTAAATACCGGGTAAAGCTCTTGAGCTTAGCCCATGATCATCCCAGTGGCCATGCTGGAGTGAACAGGACCAAAGACCGTTTGGGGAAGTCATTCCACTGGGAGGGAATGGGCAAGGACATTTCTACTTATGTCCGGTGTTGTGAGGTGTGCAAAAGAGTGGGAAAACCCCAAGACCAGGTCAAAGCCCCTCTCCAGCCACTCCCCATAACTGAGGTTCCATTTCAGCAAGTAGCTGTGGATATTCTGGGTCCTTTTCCAAAAGACACCCAGAGGAAAGCAGTAAATACTGACTTTCATGGATTTTGTCACCCGAAGGCCGGAAGCAGTAGCTCTAAGCAACTAAAAAGTGTGTGCCAGGCATTAACAGACATTTTTGCCAGGGTAGGTTGGCCCTCTGACATCCTTACAGATCTGGGAACTAATTTCCTGGCAGGGACCATGAAAAGCCTTTGGGAAGCTCATGGGGTGAATCACTTGGTTGCCACCCCTTACCACCATCAAACAAATGGCCTGGTGGAGAAGTTTAATGGAACTTTGGGGCCATGATACGTAAATTCGTAACTGAGCACTCCAAGATTGGGACCTAGTGTTGCAGCAGTTGCTCTTTGCCTACAGGGCTGTACCACATTCCAGTTTAGGGTTTTCACCATTTGAACTTGTGTATGGCCGTGAGGTTAAGGGGCCATTACAGTTGGTGAAGCAGCAATGAGAGGTGTTTACCCCTTCTCCGTGAACTAACATTCTTTGTAACCAACCTACAAAACACCCTCCAAAACTCTTTAGCCCTTGCTAGAGAAAACCTAAAAAATGCTAAGAAAGAGCAAAAGGCCTGGTATGATAAACATGCCAGAGAACGGTCCTTCAAAGTAGGGGACCAGGTCATGGTCTTAAAGGCGCTCCAGGCCCATAAGATGGAAGCATTTTGGGATGGGCCATTTACGGTCCCAGAGCACCTGGGAGCTGTTAACTATCTCATAGCATCCCCCACCTCAGACCTAAAGCCTAAGGTGTACTATGTTAATTCTCTAAAGCCCTTTTATTCCAGATAATTAAAGGTTTGTCAGGTTACAGCCCAGGGAGAAGATAATGCAGAGTGGCCTGAAGGTGTCTACTATGAAGGAAAAAGTGACAGTGGTGTGGAAGCCCCACCCCAGAGCCAGACCCCCGAACCAGAGCCCTCACCCACACCCCAACCCCGATTTTGTGAGCATTCATGGACCTCTATTTTCTATTCCCAGATGTGGCTATCAGGCCAAAAAGTTCCCTCACCCCTGCACTAGGGGTGAATATGGGGTGCAGAGTGTCACAGTATTTTCTGACCCATCCCCCCCAAAAAAAAAGTTCTGTTGATAATTCCTGACTAGCTCTACCCAAAACATTTCCTCCCACAGCTGCTGTAGGAGAAAGAGAGCCTGAGCCATGAGGCTTTGTATAAGGGGTCCAGTATGAGGCCGAGGTCTGGACTAAAGTGGTAGTCAGGCCCTTGTTGGACCTGCCCTCCATGAAGCTATCTAGTTCTTTTTTGAACCGTGTTATAGTCTTGGCCTTCACAACATCCTCTGGCAAGGAGTTCCCCAGGTTGACTGTGTGTTGTGTGAAAAAAATACTTCCTTTTGTTTGGTTTAAACCTGCTGCCTATTTATTTCATTGGGAGACCCCTCCTAGTTCTTGTGTTGTGAGAAACAGTAAATAATGCTTCCTTATCCACTTTTCCGCGACAGAAGGGCAATTAGGGTGGGCCCAGAGTCACCAGGAATTGAAGATTGATCTATAATTAAAGACAATGTCATGATGAAATCTCCAGGAATACATCCACCCAAGACTGGCAGCCCTGTGGACAACGTGTCACTTGTTTCTATTGGGGTATAAAGAGGGGTCGTGGAGTGGGTGCCTTTCTCCGGCCGAGAGGGGAACAGAAAGTTCCGCTCACTGAGCTGATGGCATTGTCCCGGGCATTCATGTGGTAGTGCCCCTGTGACCACTGAGCCAGGGCATTAGCACCCTGCACTAGGGGTGCCACAATAGGACGCGCGGCAGGGGGTCATGGCCCATCCACTTTTTGCCATGGGCCCTGCCCTCTGCTCTGTGTCTTCCCCCTGAGGCCCCGCCCCAGCCAGGCTGGATGGTGGAGCCTGGCTGGGGAGCCTGAGCAGTTGTGTGGCGCCATGGACCCTCGACCTGCCCAGGGTGGGGGCCCTGAGAGCAGCCCCCGGCCCATGTCCCTGCCCCCCAAGACCCTCGCCCAGGGCAGATGGAGGGTCCGCGGCTCCCCACAGCTGCCCGGGCGGCTCTGACCATGGCCCGGCTGCGGCTCTGAGACCCCATCCCCCGGCCAGAGTCGAGTCGGAGTAAGCGCCGCGCAGGCTGCTGTGGGAGCCATGGGCCAGGGGCTGCTCTCAGTCCCACCCACCCAGGGCAGGTCGAGGGTCCGCAGCTCCTGGCCCCACTCCGGCTTCCGACTTGGACGGGGCCGGACCTGGGGGTAAAGAGAAGGGGCAGGGCTGGGGCCATGGAGGGGGCAGGGGCCCCTGCCCTGCTCTGTCGGCAATAACTCTGGCCGGGCGCCTTTGCTGCTAGCTGCGTCTGGTGGCCTCATGGGGGTTCGATCGAGGTCTGCTGGCCCGGCTCTCTGCGCAGGGCCAGGATGGCAAACACCGCCAATGCACTCGCGCAGCCAACAACTCATGAGAGCAGCAATTCGCTACCCGCTGGGACTGTTCCCCGGATCCTGGCAGGGCACTGTGAACTATGAAGCTCTTTGCCTTGAAATAACTCCAGTCCCTTTGTCTCCACCTGTTCCCAGCAATTTGAGGTAACCAGGTGCACCTGGGAGCCCCAGCCTCTGCCTAGCAGGGGCTGTTTTGCAATGGAGAGGCAGGACGAGAAACGTGCCGCCCTGGGATAGTGCCGGGTTTACAATGGCACCCTGGAGCTGGGCCCATGCTCAGAAGGGGCCCCGGCCTGCTCTGCTTGTGCTGCACCCCAAGACCCAGCCAGCCTGCTGGCTCTCTCCTCAGACCCCCCCCCCCCACCTCTTGCTCCTCTCGGCCAGCCTGCCGGTCAGCCGATGGCTCCTCTCCACCCCCTGGCCTCACCCGCCGGATTCTCTCTGCTCCCTGGTTGGACCCCAGTGCACCTCCGGCTCCGGGCAGTCTCTGCTTCCCACCAGCTGGGGGGCCCCACCTGTCTCCCTAGAGCTGAGCCACCTGGGACTGGTGCAGAAGCCTGGCCAGTCTCAGACAGTTGCGGTGGGGGCACAGTGTGGGGGGCTTGGCTGGGCCCCTCCAGGCAAGCGGGTCCTGAGGGAGCCCAGGCAGGGCAGGCCCTGACCTGGCTGATCTCACCACTCCTGAGGGCCCAGAGTGATTCCCTGCCCCGGGATCAGCCGTGGCTGCACTGGCAGCTCAGTCTGGCAGACAGTCACATTCCAGCAGGGCCGGTGAGTGGGGCAGGAAGCAGGGCGTGGGGGAGTGGGTCTCTGGAGGGCATGCAGGGGGTGCTGGGCTGTGAGGGGGCAGGGAAGATCTCTGTGTGTTGGGGCACTTGAGAGTGGGGATTCTGTGTGGGGTGCTGGGCAGTTGTGGTGTTGTGCAGGGCGCTGTGTATTTGTGGCTGGGTCTGGGGGGCGCTGGGCATAGCTGGTCTGGTGGGGTTCTGGCCATAGGGAATCGGTGGGGTGTTGTGGAGTAGGGTGGGGGGCTGTGTGGCATGACATGGGTCCACCCCTGAGGGGAAGGGGCACGCTGGCAGCACAGAGCCGAGTGGGCCATTGTGCTTCTGGCAACTGCCAGTTTGTAAATAGTGCCCTTGCACTGGGCTGGGTGGAGCAGGGCCACACCTGCCTTGCCCCATTGCCCCTGGCTGGCCCCTTACTCCGGGGACCGACCCCTCCTGTGCCATGCTCCATTGCCCCCATGGGGGGCCCACAAATATGTTTGGCTCTGGGCACACAAAAGGTTAATCTGGCCCTGCTTATCTCTGGCCTCACCCTGGAGCCAGCCCCCCGAACCAGAGCCCTCACCCCCTCCCACACCCCAACACTGATTTTTTGAGCATTCATGGCCCGCCATACAATTTCTATTCCCAGATGTGGCCCTCGGGCTAAAAAGTTTTCCCACCCCTGCACTAGGGTGAATATGGGGTGCAGAATGTCACAGTATTTTCTGACACCCCCTCCAAATAAAGTTCTGTTGATAATTCCTGACTAGCTCTACCCAAAACATTTCCTCCCTCATCTGCTGTAGGAGAAAGAGAGCCTGAGCCATGAGGCCTTGTATAAGGGGTCCAGTATGAGGCCGGGGCCTGGACTAAAGTGGTAGTCAGACCCTGCTGATATAAAGCAAAGTGAGCAAAAGTCTGGCTGTGAGGAGAAATCAGGCCAGTATAAAACATGCCCGCTGGCAAGCTCACAGAACTTGGCAAGACAAGGGCTGGTATTGCAAAAACACACATGTTCCTGAGACATACGAGACATGGGACATAAACGCAGTCCAGAAGGGTGGTACGAGAACACCCTGGTACCATGTAGGGTAAAAACACTCTCCCCAAAGAAAACAAGGACACATTGGCCTCTCCTAAAGATAAGGTCAGATGACAGCGTGCTGGATAGAGATGTTTTGATTGAATCAACATGTACAAGGTAAAGGGTGGTAACATATAAAAACATTAGAATGGACATACTGGGTCAGACCATTCTGTCTAGCCCAGTATCCTGTCTTCCAACAGTGGCCAATGCCAGGTGCCCCAGAGGGAATGAACAGAACAGGTAATCATCAAGTGATCCATCCCCTGTCACTCATTCCCAGCTTCTGGCAAAAATTAGGGTGGGCCTGGAGTTGCCAGGAATTAAAGATGAATCTTTAATTAAAGATTATATCATGATGAAATCTCCAGGAATACATCCACCCAAGACTGGCAGCCCTGCGGGCAATGCGTCACTTGTTTGTATCCGGGTATAAAGAGGGGTTGTGGAGCAGGTGTCTTTGTCCAGCCAACAGCGGAACAGAAAGTCCCGCCGCTCACTGAGCTGACAGCATTGTCTCGGGCATTCATGTGGTAGTGCCCCTGTGACCACTGAGCCAGGGCCTTAGCACCCTGCTCCAGGGGTGCCACAATAGGGAGGGGAGCCAGGGGGCTATGGCCCATTCACTTTTTCCATGGGCCCCGCCCGCTGTCCCGCCTCTTCCCCCTGAGGCTCCACCCCAGCCAGGCCAGAAGGTGGAGCCCAGCTAGGGAGCTCAAGCAGCTGTGGGGAGCTGCGGACCCTCGACCTGCCCAGGGTGGAGGCCCCGAGAGCAGTCCCTGGCCCATGTCCCTGCCCTATTCCTTCTTCCTCCCAGACAGCTGGCTCTGCAACTGCGTCCAGGTGATGTCACCCGAGGGGGACACTTACTGCTTCCCCTGCTACCAATGGATCAAGGGGTACCATACCGTGGAGCTGCGGGAATGGGCAGGTAGGTTCCCAAAGCTAATTCCCACACTTCACACAAGGGATCACAGGCCCTGCCTGCCCTCTGCTCCTTCTTCTCTGCACCCGCTAACCCAAGCGCCTCCCGCCCACCCAACAGCTGGTCAGCAGTGAACCCTGGGGCCCCCCCAAACATGGTGATTCTGAGGGAGGGAAATTTCCCTGTTGACTTGATTGGCAGGATGTCGCCATGTCTTCCATGAATGTTCATGGATCCTCACATGGATCAGTAACTGGTTAACAGCTAGACAACAGAGTAGCTAGCTATGTGACGTTCCACTCTGATGTTGTCTGGGCCAGCAATCTGCTAGGCCTCTCCAATCCTTGACTCTGGGAGCCAGCCTTACCCTGCTCTGCTGTGAGAACCCCCACTCCTGGGCTGTTCACACACAGCCTCTGGCATGTAAGCTGCTCTCCGCTACTTGCAAGTGACTGACACTAGCCAATATCTCTGGTCCCAGACACAACCCTAGGAATTTCCGTCTTGCAGTGTCGCGTCATGCCTCCTGGACGCTGGAAGCTTATATAAATATGTCAATTTAACAAAGAAATTGATATGTACTAGGCTTGTTATCCCAAGGGGAGTCCCTGGCACAGTTCAAACCAGACGCACTACTTCAGGTAGAATAAACAAACAGATTCATTAACTATAAAGATAGAGTTTAAGTGATTATAAGTCAAACCATAACAAGTTGGTGTGGCTACCAAAAGAAAAGAAAATCGAAGCACACTCTAAATTCTCAACCCTATTTGACTGGGCAGCAACTAGATAAAGCAGGTTTTCTCACCCCACTGGATATTGCAGTCCTTAATATACAGGTTTGTTCCTTAAACCTGGGCTAATCTCCTGTGTTGGAGTCTTGTCTTCTTCTCAGGGTCTTGGTTGCTTGCAGCAGAGGTGAGGGCAGCAGAAGGGCCCAGTATGTGTCCACTCTGTCTGTCTTATACCCTCAGCCCACGTACCTGTAGAACACAAGTCCAGGCATGTCTGGGGGCAATGCTGAGTCTTTCCAAGCAAGGCTGAGCAATTCCCCTGGGGTGGCCTCATGCAACTGAGTCATTGCATTGTAGCTCCCTTGCTGGACAATGGCTGCTCATGGGCTGTTTCACACCCCACCTGGGCGTTGGTTACTTTCCTTGCTGTTGCCTCTGGGGAGCTAATCTCTGGCTGATTCCCCCAACTTACAGCGTGTTTTGGGGGAGAGATAGCTCAGCGGTTTGAGCATTGGCCTGCTAAACCCAGGGTTGTGAGTTCAATCCTTGAGGGGGCCTTTAGGGATCTGGGGCAAAAATATATCTGGGGATTGGTCCTGCTTTGAGCAGGGGGTTGGACTAGATGACCTCCTGAGGTCCCTCCCAACCTGATAGTCTATGATTCTATAACTTCATATGCATTAATGATACACATATATGGATAGAGAAATGACTTTAAGTGGACAATAACCTTTCCCCTGATCACAAAATCATAGATTAGGGTGGGAAGAGACCTGAGAAGGTCATCTAGTCCAGCCCCCTGCTCAAAGCAGAACCAATCCCAGCGAGGGCTTTGTCAAGTCGGGCCTTAAAAACCTCTAAGGATGGTTTAAAAACCACCGCCTCTCTAGGGAACCCATTCCAGTGCTTCACCACCCTCCTAGTGAAATAGTGTTTCCTAATATCCAACCTAGACCTCCCCCACTGCAACTTGAGACCATTGTTCTGTCATCTGAGAACAGCCGAGCTCCATCCTCTTTGAACCCCTCTTCAGGTAGTTGAAGGCTGCTATCAAATCCCCCCTCACTCTTCTCTTCTGCAGACTAAATAACCCCAGTTCCCTCAGCCTCTCCTTGTAAGTCATCTGCCCCAGCCTTCTGATTATTTTCATTGCCCTCCGCTGGACTCTTTCCAATTTGTCCACATCCCTTCTGTAGTGGGGGGACCAAAACTGGACACAATACTCTAGGTGTGGCCTCACCAGTGCCGAAAAGAGGGGAATAATCACATCTCTCGATCTGCTGGCAATGCTCCTACTAATACAGCCCAATATGCTGTTAGCCATCTTGGCAACAAGGCACACTGCTGACTTTTAACCTGCTTCTCATCAACTGTAACCCGTAGGTCCTTTTCTGCAGAACTGCTGCTTAGCCAGTCGGTCCCCAGCCTGTAGCAGTGCATGGGATTCTTCCAACCTAAGTGCAGGACTCTGCACTTGGCCTTGTTGAACCTCATCAGATTTCTTTTGGCTCAATCATCCAATTTGTCTAGGTCACTCTGGACCCAATCCCTACCCTCCAGTGTATCTACCTCTTCCCCCAGCTTAGTGTCATCTGCGAACTTGCTGAGGGTGCAATTAATCCCATCATCCAGATCATTAATAAAGATACAAAGAGTCCTGTGGCACCTTATAGACTAACAGATGGATCGGGAGGAGAGGTGGCGGCAGGAAGACCAGCAGGCGACTCAAACGCTGCTTGGACTACTGAGGGAGCAAACAGACACGCTCTGGCGCCTTGTGGATGTTCTGCAGGAACGGAGGCAGGAGGACAGAGCCCCGCTGCAGTCCATCTCTAACCGCCCTCCCTCGCCACCAAGTCCCATACCCACCTCACCCAAAGTGCAAAGAAGGAGAGGCGGCAGAGTCCCTGCTAACTCTCACTCCACCCCTGCAGAGAGCTCGAGTAGCAGAAGGCTCTCATTCCCCAAAATTTGAAAAGTTCTTTCCTTCCCGCCTGACACAAGCCCCCGTCCAAGTTTCACCTCCCAGTTCCATGTGTAGTTGATAATAAAAAATACGTTTCTGTTAACTACTGTTTCCATCATGTTCTTTTGGAGGAGGAGGGGAAAGGGGGTTGGTAATTGGACAGGACAGTCACCTTTGGCAGGGTACATAGGCGGGGGCAGGTCCAGCAGCAGGGCACATACACAGTGCAGTGATGCAGTGACTAGTTAACCTGGTCAGTCTGGGAGGTGGTTTTCATGTTATGTGGTGGGGGGTGGGTTGCTCTGTGACTTTGTGGCGGGGGAGGGCAGTTACAGATCTTAAGCGGCTGTCCTTATCCTGGATCACAGAGCCACGCAGCAGGGGATCTGTAACCGTCCTCCCCCCGCCACAAAGTCACATCGCCCCCCCATACACATAGTCCCGATCAGGAGGGGTGACAGGCTCCGTTGAAACAACCATCCCACCGCAGCGGAGCCTGTCAATCCTGGAGTTTAGAAGCTTCATTTGCATCAGTACACTACACCCGCTCCCCACCAGAGTCTACATCCCAGTTTTAAAACA
Source organism: Malaclemys terrapin pileata (assembly GCF_027887155.1). Lineage (NCBI taxonomy): Eukaryota > Metazoa > Chordata > Testudines > Emydidae > Malaclemys > Malaclemys terrapin. The sequence goes on along the minus strand of NC_071519.1, from coordinate 3,977,474 downwards.
TTCCCGCGAAAACAGTAATAAAGAAAACGGTGTTCATTAACAAAGTAGAAGTGATTTTATTTCGAAACGTGTGTTGGAAGGGGGTGAAGGGGGTATGTAACTGGATAGGATAGTCAACATTAACTGGGTAAAGAAACGGGGGCAGGTTCAGCTTCTCTGTACAGTAACTTTAAAGTCACAGGTTACCCTGCTCACTCAGGAACCTAGCTTTCAAAGCCTCCCGGATGCACAGCGCGTCCCGCTGGTCTCTTCTAATCACCCGGCTGTCTGGCTGTGCGTAATCAGCAGCCAGGCTATTTGCCTCAACCTCCCACCCCGCCATAAAGGTCTCCCCCTTGCTCTCACAGAGATTGTGGAGCACACAGCAAGCTGCTATAACAATGGGGATATTGGTTTCGCTGAGATCACAGTGAGTCAGTAAGCTTCTCCATCTCCCCTTGAGACGGCCAAAAGCACACTCCACCACCATTCTGCACTTGCTCAGCCGGTAGTTGAAGAGTTCTTTTTCACTGTCCAGGGCGCCTGTATAGGGCTTCATGAGCCAGGGTATTAGCGGGTAGGCTGGGTCCCCGAGGATGACTATAGGCATCTCCACATCCCCAACAGTTATTTTGTGGTCCGGGAAGTAAATATCTTGTTGCAGCCGTCTAAACAGACCAGAGTTCCTGAAAACACGAGCGTCATGAACCTTGCCCGGCCATCCGACGTAGATGTTCGTAAAACGTCCCCTGTGGTCCTCCAGTGCTTGCAGCACCATGGAAAAGTATCCCTTTCTGTTAATATACTGGCTGGCCTGGTGGTCCGGTGCCAGGATAGGGATGTGAGTTCCATCTATGGCCCCACCGCAGTTTGGGAATCCCATCGCTGCGAAGCCATCTATGATCGCCTCCACGTTTCCCAGGGTCACTACCTTTGGCAGCAGTACATCAACGATTGCCTTGGCTACTTGCATCACAACAACCCCCACGGTAGATTTGCCCACGCCAAAGTGGTTCGCGACTGACCGGTAGCTGTCTGGCGTTGCAAGCTTCCAGAGGGCTATGGCCACTCACTTCTGGACAGTCAGGGCTGCTCGCATCCGGGTGTCATTGCGCTTCAGGGCAGGGGACAGCAACTCACAAAGTTCAAAGAAAGTTCCCTTCCGCATGCGAAAGTTTCGCAGCCACTGGGATTCATCCCAGACCTGCAGCACTATGCGGTCCCACCACTCAGTGCTTGTTTTTCAGGCCCAGAATCGCCGTTCCACGGCATCAACATGACCCATTGCCACCGTGATGTCCTCGGCGCTGGGTCCCGTGCTTTCTGAGAGGTCTGTGCTACTCTCAGACTTCAGGCCCTCACCACGGTGCCGTAGCCTCCTCGCCTGACTTATCTGCATCTGCCTCAGGGAAAGGTGGATGATAAGCTGCGAGGCGTTGACAGCGGCCACAACTGCAGCGATGGTCGCAGCGTGCTCCATGCTCGCAGTGCTGTGGCGTCCGCGCTGTCACTGACTGGAAAAGTGCGCGAACTGATTTCCCGCCGGCGCTTTCAGGGAGGGAGGGCGGGAGTGATGGACGGATGACGACAGTTACCCAAAAGCACCCTTGAGACATTTTTTTTACCCAGAAGGCATTTGCGGCTCCACCCAGAATTCCAATGGGCAGCGGGGACTGCGGGAACTGTGGGATAGCTGCCCACAGTGCACCGCTTCCAATGTCGACGCTTTCACCGTTAGTGTGGACTCACAAAGTCGAATTACTGTCCTTAGTGTGGACACACACGTTCGACTTTGCAATATCAATTCCAAAAATTCGATTTAAGTAAAATCGAACTACTCTCGTAGTGTAGACATACCCTAAGTCTATTACATCAATACTATTACCTTTATCAGCCACACTTGTAATCTCACCCAAAAAAGATATGTCAAGCTAGTTTGTCAGGATCTATTTGCCCTAAACCCATGCTGAGTGGCATTCATTAGATTACACTCCTTTCATTCTTTATTAAGTCCCTTATCAGCTGCTCCATTATATTGCTCAGGATCGACATCAGGCTGACCAGCCTGGGAAATCACATTTACTCTTTTTAAATATTGGCACAATGTTAGCTTCCTTCAAGTCCTCTGGAACTTCCCTAGTGCTCCAAGATCTATTGAAAATCGGCGTTAGCAGCCCAGTGAGCTCCTCAGCCAGCTCTTCTAAAACTCTTGGTTGCAAGTTATCTGGATCTGCTGATTTAAAAAATGTCTATCTTTAGTGGCTGAGGTTTAAATTCCTCCTGAGATACTAGTGGAAAGGAAAGAGTGTTATCATCCTTGTATGATATGACTGCAACATCTGTTTCTTTTCCCCAGTTACAGAACAGAAATATTTATTGAACACCTTTGCATTCTAGTTCCTCCTCTATCTTGGTGAGTCCTGAGCTTATTGGCGGATTTTCTTGCCTCAGATTCACCATGTGGGTTGGGGAACAGCCCAGAGACCTCCCCCTCTGGAAGAACCCACAGTCCAGGTCAATTGGGAGGTTTGGGGGGAACCCAGGCCCGCCCTCTACTCCGGGTTCCAGCCCAGGGCCCTGTGGACTGCAGCTGTCTATAGTGCCTCCTGTAACAGCTGCATGACAACTACAACTCCCTGGGCTACTTCCCCATGGCCTCCTCCAAACACCTTCCTTATTCTCACCACAGGACCTTCCTCCTGGTGTCTGATAACGCTTGTGCTCCTCAGTCCTCCAGCAGCACACCCTCTCACTCTCAGCTCCTTGTGCCTCTTGCTCCCAGCTCCTCACACTCACACCACAAACTGAAGTGAGCTCCTTTTAAAACCCAGGTGCCCTGATTAGCCTGCCTTAACTGATTCTAGCAGGTTCCTGATTACTCTAGTGCAGCCCTGGTCTGGTCACTCAGGGAACAGAAAACTACTCATCCAGTGACCAGTATATTTGCCCTCTACCAGACTCCTGTACCCCACTGGTCTGGGTCTGTCACACATGTTAAATATAGTGTGTGTGTGTGTGTGTGTGTGTGTATGTGTGTGTGTATATATATATATATATACACACACACTATAATATTTCAAAGTTTTGTTTCTATAATGGCATAACACTGTAATTTAGTATTAAATATACTCTATACAAATATATTAAAATATTTTGATCACATCAAAACACTACAGGATAATATAAAATATATATAATATTAAATAGAATAGAATATTAAAAGATTATAATAGAATATATAAGTTTAAATGAAGTGAGAAAGTCAAAACAAAACATTTTCACCAGATCAAAATTAAACGAGAAAGTCTAAACCTTTTTTGTCACTCCTCTCCACTCCCTCCTCCTGTCACGCACCCTAAAGGCAGGATGGGGCAGAAAGGAGGGAGTGGTGGGCGGGAAACACTTGGGGGCTCAGAGAAGAGTGAGCAGCAGGCAGGGGGAGCCTTGGGAAGGAGGTGGAGAGAAGTGGGCATCAGGTGCCTGGGGATGGATCACTTGATAGTTGCCCTGTTCTGTTCATTCCCTCTACAGCACCTGGCATTGGCCACTGTTGGAAGACAGGACACTGGGCTAGATGGACCATTGGTCTGACCCAGTGTGGCCATTCTTATGTTCTGTTGGAAGCAGATATTGGAGTTGTTCTCATAGGTGGCTAGTGAGAGATTCCCTGGTACCCAAAGGGCAAGAGAGAGCACCAGTTGTGCCTGATTGTCCATTACCCAGGAGAATCAGAAGGGATCCAAGAAGAAGTACATTTGGGCCAGCTTGGAATGGACCCTGGTTCTTCCCCTTTGCCGAGGGGGATCTGTGAGTTCAGTACCTCCATAGTCACTTCTCTCTTCGCTCCTTTCCAGAGACCCCTGGGCTACTACCCTGAGGAGCACTTCACTGAGGCAGAGCCCAAGCGGCTTATTGCAGCCTTCCAGGCATGTCTGGCAGAGATCTCCAAGGAAATCCAGCAGAGGAACACGTCACTGCCCATTAGCTACCCCTACATGGACCCTGCAGAGGCTCAGAACAGCGTGTCCATATAACCCTGCAGGGCATCTCCTCCCAGTGCTCAGAGCACTTTCCACCTGGCCTGAGAATGTCTCGACAGAGCCAGCGGGAGGTTTCAGGAAGATTTGGTTGGCAGTGCTCAGAATGTGACCCCCTAGGGGCACCAATACCAGAAGGCAAATAAAAAGAACCTCACATATGTTATGATTAATCTCATTATTTTTAAGCCATTCTTGTGATTATGGAGGGCCTGGCTCATGGGATTTGAACACATGGTGTTGGCAAGACTTGCATTTAAAGTGTGCTCATTGGGCAGCTGAATTAGATGACAGGACAAGGAGCAATGGTCTCAAGTTGTAGTGGGGGGGGTCTAGATTGGGTATTAGGAAAAACTATTTCACTAGGAGGGTGGTGAAGCACTGGAATGCATTACCTAGGGAAGTGGTGGAATCTCCATCCTTAGAGGTTTTTAAGGCCTGGTTTGACAAAGCCGTGGCTGGGATGATTTAGTTGGGGATTGGCCCTGCTTTGAGCATGGGGTTGGACTAGATGACCTCCTGAGGTCCCTTCCAACCCTAATCTTCTATGATTCTACTGCTATAGTGCGTAAGTGTAGACACTCACTACAGCAACGGGAAAGGTTCTCCCATTAGTGCAGGTCATTCATCTCTGCGAGAGGCAGTAGCTAGCTCGACGGAAGCATTATTTTCTGTTTAAAAGCCACCTATTCTAACTACCCTAAATTCCACATGTTTATTTGGATTCTCTTGAAATTAGTAGGGCACATTTTTCATGGGCGTTCAGGGAAGGGTTAGTGGGTCAAATATGGGGAGATTTGTTAAAGAGGTTCCTAAGATTCAGCCCCCTACCTCCTTTGGCAGCTTTTTATAAAATCTTCCTCTTGTCTTATTCTCTTACACACAGCTGGGGCTGAAACTCCGGTTCTCATTGTCCCCGGACTGATTTCCGTCACTTGGCATTTCTCTCAGGTAGTACGTAGCCCCCCCACTGCCTCTTTGGGTTGGCTCAAGAGGGTCTATGCTGCGGCCCCTGAACCAAACCACACCCATGAATTTGAGATGGAGCCCAACTGCTGATAGTTTCAGGCAATGGGTATTGTGCCTTTTTATTGCATTCTGCAGAAGTTCCTCTTGGAAGTTTTCCCCTCTGAAAACTTTGTCCAGCCCCTCCCTCTGGAGCTTGCCTTGAGCCCCAGGGTTACAGGAACTGGCCACAACCATCCCTGCCCCCAGAGCTGCATTCTTTACTGCTACACAGGAATCTAAGCCCTGGTCTACACTACGAGTTTAGGTCAAATTTAACAGCCTTACATCGATTTAAACCTGCACCTGTCCACACGACGAAGCCATTTTTGTCAACTTAAAGGGCTCTTAAAATCGATTACTGTACTCCACCCCGATGAGGGGACTAGTGTTGAATCGACATCACTGGGTCGAATTTGGGGTAGTGTAGACGCAATTCGATGGTGTTGGCCTCCGGGAGCTATCCCAGAGTGCTCCATTGTGACCGCTCTGGACAGCGCTCTCAACTTAGATGCACTGGCCAGGTACACAGGAAACTCCCCGGGAACTTTTGAATTTCATTTCCTGTTTGGTCATCGTGGCAAGCTCATCAGCACAGGTGACTGTGCAGATCTCACCAGCAGAGGTGACCATGGAGTCCCAGAATAGCAAAAGAGCTCCAGCATGGACCGAATAGGAGGTACTGGATCTGATCGCTGTATGGGGGGGGGGGAGCAAATCCATGCTATCAGAACTCCGTTCCAAAGGACAAAATGCAAAAATATTTGAAAAATTTCCAAGGATATGAAGGATAGAGGCTGTAACAGGGACCCGCAGCAGTGCCGCATGAAACTTAAGGAGCTGAGGCAAGCCTACCAAAAAACCAAAGAGGCAAATGGCTGCTCCAGGTCAGACCCCCAGACATGCCGCTTCTATGATGAGCTGTATGCAATTCCAGGGGGTGTCCCCACCCCTGTTTGGAGACTCCTGCAAGGGGGGAGTTTCACGCAACAGGGATAAGGATTTGTGGGATGAGGATGATGAGGAGGAGGAGGTTGAAGATAGCACACAGCAAGCAAGCGGAGAAACCATGCTCCCTGACAGCCAGGAACTGTTTATCACCCTCCCAAGGCGGGCTCCCAGACCTTGAATGTGGAGAAGGGACCTCTGGTAAGTGTACCTTTGTAAATATAATACATGGTTTAAAAGCAAGTGTTTTTAATTATTAATTTGCCCTGAAGACTTAAAGAAGCCAAAAGACTGTGGATTACCATGGCTGCCTGCAAGCCGAATTCTGTTGCCCGGCTCTGTGTGTGAGATCTCTCACACCAAACTGGCAGGTCTTCAATATAAGAGGCAAAATGTGACCTTGTACTCTAAAATGTGTCTTTTTAAATACTACTCTCCCTTTTTTTCCCCTTCCACAGCTGCAAATATTTCAACACTCCCCCTATCATCTCCGTCACAGAGGCTAGCGCAGATAAGACGGCGGAAAAAAACACACTTGCGATTAAATGTTCTCTGAGCTCATGCAGCTGAGGCTACTGGAGGATCATACTGATATGCTCTGGCGTATGGTTGAGGTGCAGGAAAGGCAGCAGGAGCACAGACCGCCGCTTCAGCCCATGTGTAACCGACCGCCCTCCTCCCCAAGTTCCATAGCCTCCTCACCCAGACACCCAAGAACGCGGGGAGTGGGGCTCCGGGTACCCAACCACTCCACCCCAGAAGACTTCCCAAGCAACAGAAGGCTGGCATTCAATAAGTTGTGAAGTGCAGTGTGGCCTTGTCCTTCCCTCCTCCTTCCCCACCCCTCCCGGGCTACCTTGGCAGTTATCCCCCTATTTGTGTGATGAATTAATAAAGAATGCAAGAATTTGAAACAACAATGACTTTATTGCCTCTGCAAGCAGTGATCAAAGGGAGGAGGGGAGGGCAGTTGTTTTACAGGGAAGTAGAGTGAACCAAGGGGGCGGGTTTTCATCAAGGAAAAACAAACAGACCCCTGCTCCTCTCCCAGAGCTGGGGAGAGAACCCAGGAGTCCTGGCTCCCAGCCCCCCCGGCTCTAACCACCAGTCCCTGTAACGCTGCTGGTTCTGGTGGGACACTTCTGAGAGTGTCAATTCAGGACAAATTGCTTAAAGCAGGGCAGTTACAGCCCAAGGCTGAGGTTCCTTTAATAATAAGGCAAACCAAACCAGCCAAACAGAGAACACTTTGGTTTTACCCCACTGGCTAACCACAAGTCCCACAAGCAATTCCCTTAGACACTCCAGTTTCCCAGTATCCCCATCAGTGCCACTCGTTATGGGGACGAATGGTTATGAAAACCAATACCCCAGTAAAAGAAAAAAATTTCTTCCTATCCCAAAGGACCGAGCCCCAGACCCAGGTCAATATACAAATCAGATCTTACCCACAAATCACGCTGTTGCCACTCCTTTAAACCTTTAGATTCTATTCATAAAAGAAAGAAATACAGAGGAGAGCAAAAACTGGTTAAAGAAATCAATTACGTACACTAATGGCAAAGTTCTTGGTTCAGGCTTGTAGCAGTGATGGATTAAACTGCAGGTTCAACTCAAGTCTCTGGAGTATATCCACAGCGGGATGGGTCATTCAGTCCTTTGTTCAGAGCTTCAGTTTGTAGCAAAGTCCCTCCAGAGGAATGAAGCAGGATTGAAGACAAGATGGAGATGAGGCAGCTGCCTTTTATAGTCTCCTCCAGGTGTAAGGACATCTCTTTGTTCTTACTGTGGAAAATTACAGCAATATGGAGTTTGACATCACATGGGAAAATCACATGTCCATGCATGACTCAGTTCTTTACAGACGGCAGCCATTGCCCACATACTATCTTGAACGTCCCCAGGAAGACTTCTTATGTGGACTGGAGTCTTCCAAGGTCCATTGTCAGTTAAGTGTTTCTTGACTGGGCACTTAACTTGCAAATTCCTTTCTCAAGAAGCTGACCAAATGCTTTACCAAGGCTACTTCAGAATTAAAACACATTAATATACAAGTACATAGCCAATATTCATAACTTCAACTAAAAAAATGTTGCATGCATACAGATAGCATAAGCATAATCAGCAAACCATTACCTTTTCATAGACACCTTACATGACAACCTTTGTATAACATTTGCTGCAAATATATAACAGTGGTTGTAACAATGATCTATACGGTTACATGAGTAACGTCACAACTCCCCTGCCCTAACCACTAAACCCCACTCCCCTCCCAGAGCCAGGGGGAGAACCCAGGAGTCCTGGCTCCCAGCCCCCCGTGCTGTACCCCACTAGACAGAATCAGCCATTCAGAGTGGAACCAGTCTGTGGTTTATTGCACCCAGGACAGGATCTCAGGGACAGCGTTGCCAGCAGCTGCATGGGGCCCGTCCCTGGTGCTCACTGGTCGGACTCAGATGGACGTGCTGTTCTCGATTTGGTGGGGATCCAGGTAGCGGTAGGGGATGGGCAGGGATTTGTTCCTCTCTTGAATCTCCTGGGAGATCTGGGCCAGGCGCCCCTGGAAGGCTGCGATCAGCTGCTTGGGCTCCTCCTCTATGAAGTGCTCATCAGGGTATGTGCCCAGGGATCTCTGCAAAGGAACAGGAGAGCGGTGAGAGACAGCACGGAAGGGCTCCATTGCCCGGGGCTGAGATGCAGCCACCTCTAGGGCCAGGATCCCTCACATGCCCTAGAGAATGGGGCAGGTGTTTAACAGCTGTGTAGCAACACTGGGAAGAGTTCAGGCCAGGGAGGGAAGCAGAACCCTGTGGCCAGTTGAAACAACACGGGTGGAATTTATGGGTGTTTGAACGGAATCCCCCAAAGTGCAGCTGGGCCGAGACACCTGGGTTCATGCCCCAGCTCAGGTGAAATGTCAGCGGGTCCTTTATTGTCACCATAAGCGGGGGAAGAACTCAGCTGAACAGCTCATTAAAGGGACACCCCCAGCCACAGCCCAGTGCCCCCTAGCACCACCCTGGGGCCAGGCCTGCCAAGGGAGAGTGCCCCCTGCTAAGCCCCGCCCCCACTCCCTTCAGCACAGCTCCCCCTAGTGCCACCCTGGGGACAGCCCTGCCTGCCAGGGAAAGTGCCCCTGCTGCTCGCACCCTGCTCCCTGGCCCACAGCGCCCCCTAGCTCCCGTGTCCTCACCGAGTCCCCCGGTTCACAGCAGAGGACCCATAGGGTGTAGATGGCGATGCTGGTGCTGTTGACCTCTGGAATGGTGTCCAGGTAGTTCTCCAGGGAGGTGGTGCCCTTGGCCTGGGGTGGGGGGTTCCTCATGGAGCCCGGGAAGTTGGGCATCCAAGCTCCGAGCTCATACTGCGGGCCAGAGAGACCCCCACAGTCAGAGGAGCCGGGGACCCCCCAAGCCCAGCAAGGGATCCCGCAGCCCAGACGGGGACTGGCCTAGCCCAGACAGGGATCCCCCCTGCCCTGACAGGGACTCCTCAGAGCCCAGCTGGGGATCCCCTCATCATCCTGCCCAGGAGGCACCAGCACAGGGAAGGTCTGGCTCAACCAAGAGACCTGGGCACCCGGGGCTTGGTCAGAATGTCTCCCACGGGGAACGGTTAGGAAAGTCAAGATGGGGGTTGGGGTGCTGAGTGTGGCAATGGGGGAGGGTCCTGGGGGGCTGGGGCACAGTCCTGAGGTGTCCTGGGTCTCACTGGGGTTGGATGCTGGGTCGGGGATTGGCTGCTAGAGCAGGGTCCTGGAGAGTGAGGTGTCAGTGGGGTGGGGGCAGGGTGGGGGTGTTGGTGGCTGGACCCCAGGGCCCCGTGTGGGGTGCAGGGTGGGGTGTCTGTGGCTTGACCCCAGATCCCAGTAGGGGTCAGGGAATGAGTCCCCAAGTGCCCAGGCTGGCCTCTCCCTACCTGCCCGTTGTTGAGGGCGGTGTGCCGGGCCGAGCAGCAGTAGATCCACATGGTCAGGTACTTGATGAGCTCAGGGATGCTCTGCAGGGATGAGGGGAAGCCTGTGGGATGCAGAACAGGCGTCACAGACCTGGCCCGGCGCTGCCCTGCTCCGTGGCCTTGAGCTGGGACCCCTAGAGCCAGTCTGATGCCTCCCTCTGCTGGAGCCTCCCTTGGAGAGTCGCTCCTCTGCTCTGGGCCTCAGCTCAGCCATGTGCCATCTCCCCACCCTGCCTGTTATCACAGCAGGGATGTTCCCAGTCACCCCACAGTCCCATCCCACCACTGTGACCCAGGCCACCCTGTCCCTCCAGGGTCGGACACCTTGCTCCCCGTCTGGGGGTCATGACGCCCATGGACAACTGCTGGGATCTGGCCCCATTGACTCCAATGGAGAGAAACCCAGTGACACCAGCTGGGATCTGGCTGACAGTCATGAAGTCTGGAGATGCCCCCCAGTGACCCTGCATGGAGCCCAGTGACCAACGGCTGCAGAGCTCTGGGTTCACATGGCCCCTACCGGACTCCTCATTCCCCAGGAAGCCTTCATGGAAGATCTCGTCTGCCCAGGCCTGCAGCTCGCAGTCGGCCAGGACATGGGCATCGCTGCGGTAATAGTGTCTGATGATGCCGGAGACGAAGCTGGAAAGAGAAGAGATATATATAATCTTGGTGGAGCAATGCAGGCCTCATCACTCCCCAGTTCACTAGTATCAGTCAGCCAGCATCTGCAAACAGCCCAGTGCTACCACGGACCCTTGCCGGTACCTAGTGTCCCCTCCACTTCACCCATTCCTAGCTGTGGGAGCATGACCTGGTGGCTAAGCCTCTGGCCTGAACTCCAGGTGATCCTAGATCTCATTCGAGGCAGAGTTTAACTTTCCATTTCAAATTGGGCTTGCTCTTCTGGAAGTTAATATGTTAAACAAGAGTTGCCATTGCAACAAAACATCTTGGCTTGACTGAAACCAAGTGTTTCCATTCACCCCCAATGAGACCTTTTCCAGGAATTTGGTTTTGGGGAAAATTCCCAAAAGTTTGACTTTTCCTCTCCATTTTTGCATATTTACAAGTTTTCATTCATTTTTCCAAAGCCAACCAATCAACCACACAAAGTAAGTAACGGGGGTTCGGATAAAGGCAGGGGAGGGGATGTGACATATCTATCTTCAGGGTATACATTAATAATAGACCTCTAATAAGTCAGCCCAAATTGCTTTGAATTTTTCGGGCATTCCCTTTCTCCGGAATGCCAGCCATTCGTTAGCTAAGTGATCAGCCAGATCGCCAAGCCAGGCATCAATGTTTGATGGGGGTTGACTTTTCCATTGTGATAGGGTTAATTTTTCAGTGCCCAAAGCTGCCTGTTGGCACCACACTGCCTTGTTACCAGGGAACCTCCAGGTATCAGGAATGTAATCTGTGACACACTGTACCTCAAAATAGCTCCCTGTAAAAAACATATGTGTCATTCATATATAGTTGTGATATTTCATACAAAGCATGCCATGTACAATATCGTATGAAAGGTCATGATCTGCTGAAACCCCTTGTTCTTTCCAAATATGTGTATCATTAGTGTGTATGAAGTTATGAGATTTTGCTGGGTGGTTGTCACTGAAATATGCTGTAAATTTGCTAGTGACATACAAAGAACTTCCCCCCACCCAGGAGAGTGTTCAACGATCATGAATAAGCAGGGGAGTTGTAATCAAGGGATTTACACTTCAATGAGGGCTGCCCAAGCACCACACAATGGGGACTGTTCCACTCTCTGACTCAGTTGCACAAGACCACCAGGGGGATTGCTCAACCCGATGACTCAGCAAAGCCCACCAGGAAGACAAAAACTTTAACTGAGGAGACTGGTCCCAGGCTTCTGGGAGAAGCCTGTGTATTAAGAACTGTAACATCCAGTGGGATGAGAAAATTGCTTGATGTAAATGCTGCCTAGGTAATAAGGTTTATGATTTAGACTGTGCACTTACCTTTTATTTTCTTTGATACCTATCTATAACCTCTTATGCCTACCACGTATAATCACTAAAAAAATCTAGATCTTTCTGTAGTTAATAAATCAGTTTTATATTTTACCTAAAACAATTTGGTTTGGTTGAAGTGCTCAGGAAATCTCAGCTCAGGTACAAAGACTGGTGCATGTCCTCTCCGCATTGAGGGAGGGGCGGACTGGGTAATAAACTGAAACTGGCCAGGCTTCTGATTAGGGCAAGATGGTATAGTTCTGGTGTGTAAGGCTGGAGAGAATTGGCTGGTGCCCTTCTCTGTGTGATTCATGAGTGGCTCAAGGATCATTCATGCAATCTAGCTGTGTGTGTGTGTGGGGGGTGTCTTTGAAAAAGTGCCTTTTGGGGAATTACAGTTTTTTTTAAAACTCAGAATTCTTTATGTGGCAGGAAAGCCGTGTTTCCAAGCAACTCTGAGCCAGTGGGAATTTTCCACATGCCATCTGCATCCTTGCCACCCTCTGCCCTGGCTCCTGCTCCTTACCTCTCAATGGCCAACCAGATCTTCAACCCATCATCCCTGTAGTAGTAATTGGGAATGCAGTCAACCCCGCGCTCTTGGATATCATCAGGGAAGCAGAGGGAGGCATAGGAGAAGCAGGACATGCCCTTGGCCATCAGCACCTTCGTCCCCTCAATCCCCGAACCCATACTCTGGGAAGGAACCAGAGACAGATCCTTCAACCTCTGAGCCACCGGGCCCGGAGCAGGTTAGAATGAAATACCACCACGATCTATTTCAGCGCAATGAGATAACTGACAATACGCCCCATGACAAATATGCCTCCCCTATGTTTCGCTTTGCATTGTACCCCAAAAATGACCGATCACTCGCAACCTCTGGTGTATGTCCAACCAGTTCTTAGAAACCTCCAATGCTGGAAATTCCACAACCTCTATACTTGCTCCAGAGTTAATTATTTTTAGAGATGTTTCAGAGTAGCAGCTGTGTTAGTCTGTATCTGCAAAAGAACAGGAGTACTTGTGGCACCTTAGAGACTAACAAATTTCGCTGATGCTCAAATAAATTTGTTAGTCTCTAAGCTGCCACAAGTACTCCTGTGCTTTTTATCTTTAGAGAGAGAAAGCTTTTCCTAATATCTAACCTAAATCTCCCTTGTTGAAGATTAATCCCATTACTTCTTCTTCTGCCTTCAGCAGGACCAGATAACAATTGATCATCGTCCTCTTTGTAACATATTTGAAGACTATCAGGTCCCTCCTCTCAGTCTTCTTATCTCAGGACTAAATGTGCCCAGGTTTTTTTTAACCTGGCTTCATAGATCAGGGTTTCTAAACCTTTTATCATGTTTGTTCCTCTTTTCCGGACTCTCTCCAATTTGGCCACTTCTTTCCAAGGTGTGTGTCTCTCTCTCTCACACACACACACACACACACACACACACACACACACAACCAGTTCTCTAGCTGAGGTATCATCAGGGCCAGACAATGTCCTCCTGGGTTTTACACATGACACTCCTGTTAATACAGCCTAGAATAATATTAGCCTTTTTTCCAAATGTGTTGCATTGTTGTCTTATATTCCACTATAACTCCCAGATCCTTTTGAGCAGTACGACCCCTCCTCCCCCCGGCAGCCAGTTATGTCCCATTGTGCAGTTGAGCATTGGAGTTTTCCTTCCTTGGTGGTGCATTTTGCACGTGTCTTCACTAAATTTCAGCTTGTCAATTTCAGCCCAATTTTTGGAGCTGTCGCAGTGGCTTTGAGTTCTAATCCTGCCCGTTGAAGTGCTTGCAACCCTCCTGGCTTGGTGTCAGCATAAATTTTATCAACAAAGTCTCCACTCCGTTATCCAAGTCATTCATGACAATATTGAATAGTGCCGTACCAGGCCTGACCTCTTGTGGGACCCCACTAGATTCCCTGTTTGACAGCGGACCATTGAGAACCATTCTTGGTGTCTGGTCTTTCAACCACCCATAGTAATTCCATCCAGCCCAAATTTCACTAGTTGGCATGTGGGATGTGTCAAAAGACTAAAATGAAGATATATCACATCTACTGCTTCTCCCCAGCCACAAGGCCAGCAACACTATCCAAGAAGAAAATTAGGTTGGTTAGGGATGATTTGATCTTGACAAATCCATGTGGGCCATTCCTTCTAACCCTATGGGAACATATTGATTGTTTAATAATTTGATCCAGTATCTTCCAGTTAGACTGACTGGTTTATAATTCCCTGGGTCCTCTTTGTTCTTCTTTTCAAAGACAGATGTCATGTTTGCCCTTCTCCAGCCTGCTGGGACCTCACCCGTCCTCCAGGAGTTCTGGAAGTTAATTGCTAACAGTTCCAATGAGCTGAAAGCAGAGCCATATGGTGCAAACACCGGGACTAACTGAGATGGAGGCTGGCCCGAAGTACCTGCTCTCCAGGAGGTTCCCGATGCAGTTTTCATGGAGAGACAATATGGGACGAGAGCTTCAGTGGTTCCAGGTGAGCCCGGTACTCCCAAGTATGTGGCTCTGGGAGGGGAATGGGGGTTAGTGGTTAGAGCTGGAGGAGCAGGGAGCCAGGACTCCTGGGTTCTGTCCCCAGTTATGGGAGGCGAGTGGGGTCTAATGGTTAGAGAAGAAGGGGCTGGGAGCCAGGACTCCTGGATTGTCTTCCCAGCTCTGGGACAGGAGTGGGGGCCTACTGGTTAAAGCGGGGGGGCTGGGAGCCAGGACTCCTGGGTTCTCGCCCCGGCCCTGGGAGGGCAGCGGGGTCCAGTGCCCCTGACTGTGGTGTCCTCTCACTCTTTCAAAGTTCCCTCTGCGTCCGAGTAGCCGGGTCCTGCCCACGACGTTGATGTGCAGCGTGTAGCGGGTGTGGGGCAGCAGCAGCTAGGGAGGGGAAGAGACACAGGGATGGGTGAGGGCAAGTAGGGAGCCACCCCCAAGCCCTAGCCCTGCATATATCCGGGGGGCAAGGACACAGCCCCTCCAAGAAATCAGCAGCGGCTCCTTCTCCCCCTTCATCCACGAGGTCGGGAGGATGCTGGACCATGATGGGTAGAATGTGGCGAGCGTGGGCCACGCCCAGCCTGGCACAAGCACCTGCCAGGCACACGCATGTGCAGCTGGGCACAGCTGGATGCCGGCAGTGGGGAACATCTGGCACGCTTCCCCTGCAGGGCTCTTCTCTCCCACACATCTGGGCACAGCTGGCCCCGGGGGTGCCTATTGGCCCTGTCCCCTCTGGGAGGGTGGCCCTCCCCTCTCTCACCTTAAAGAGCGGGTGGCACATGGGCAGCTGATGCAGGGTGGCCAGGACGAAGGCCTCGTTGATCAGGTGAGTGAGCAGCAGGTGGCTCACGGCTTCGTGCACCAGGACGTCAGCGTAGCGCACCCAGGTCTTGGCCAGGATCCAGTCCCACTCGGAATCGCTGGGCAGGAAGATGGGGCTGTCGTGGCCTGGACACTGGCTGAGCTGCGGGGGAGGGGGAGAGGCCCAGGATGGGTGGGAGGATGGATTGGCACAAACCAAGTGTGTGAATCCTGCTGCTTCCCCCAGGGGAGCCCAGGGGCTGGAACCCAGCTGCCAGGATGAGGGGACATGACGGTGTCACAAATCCAGTGTTAGAAAGAGGAGACACAGAGTTGGGGTGTGCACACATGCATAACTGGGCCCACACATACAGCTGGGGTGTGCATACTCACACAGCTGGGCACATGCATGCATGCACAGAAGGGTGTGGGGGGATTAGGGAGCCTGGACTCCTGGTTTCTCTCCCTGGCTCTGGGAGAGGAGGGGAGGGAAGGGAAGGGAAGAGAAGGGGAGGACTAGTGGTTACAGCAGGGGGGCTGAGTGCTAGGACTCCTGGGTTCTCTCCCCAGCTCTGGGAGGGCAGTGGGGTCTGGCAGTTAGAGCAGGGGGACTGGGAGCCAGGACTTCGGGGTTCTCTCCGTGGGCCGGTCCTTTAGATGGCAATGGCCAGCCCTGGGACTGTGTAGCAGTCGGGGTTGCATGGGGGTCCCATCAGGCAGCTTTTGGGGGTGCCAGGGACTGTTACCTGAATGGCTATGGGGACGAGCTCCCCGGAGGGCTGCACGTGCAGCAGGCAGAGGGGCGCGGCGATGTACTGCTGGTAGCCATTGATCGTGTTGGCCGGGACGCCCTCCAGGATTTTATAGTCAGCGAGGAAGATGTTTCCCTTCTGCAAGGCACAGGGAGAGCAGACCAGAGTGTGGGGGCTCATGGGTGCCAGCGCTTCCAGGGGTTCAGAGCGGGGACCCCAGGGCGTGGGGGAAAGCTGGGGTGTCCGTGCTGTGAGCTTCCCCACAGCAGTGCCCTCTCACCGTGCTGTGAGCTTCTCCACAGCAGTACCCTCTCCCAGCTCTGTGAGCTTCCCCACACTAGTGCTCTCTCCCAGCGCTGTGAGCTTCCATGTAGCAGTGCCCTTTCCCAGCATTGAAAGAGTCCCCACAGCAGTGCCCTCAGCATTGTGAGCTTCCACGTAGCCATGCCTCTCCCAGTGCCATGAGCTTCCCCGCAGCAGTGCCCTCTCCCAGCTCTGTGAGCTTCACAGCAGCAGTGCCCTCTCCCCATGCTGTGAGCTTCCCCACAGCACTGCCCTGGGACTAGACTCTGGAGCCGAGTGGCCAGTGTGAGCGCAGCCACTGGCTCTGGAGTAGGGCCCACTAGTCAGCTCTGACCCATGGCTGCTTGTGCCTGGAGCGATGCTGGGGAGGGAGCTGCAGCGAGAGCTGAGACTGCAGCCTAGTCCCCCCAGGGGTGTCCCCAGAGCCCCACTTACCTCCAGCTCATCCTGCAGGCTGGTGCTTTCCCCCAGGAAGGAGGCCACCATGGCTGGCATGACGGGGAAGTTGCAGGGGAGCTCTGTGCAGCGCCGGATCACCACCGGGTGGACCCCGTTCAGGAACTGGTACCCGAAGAATGTGTCCTCTCGCCAGTGCACCTGCACGTACTCTGGGGGGACATAGGCAGGGCAACCACGGGGTTGATGGGCCAGGACTCAAGGGAGCCGGGTTCGAGTCCTGCCCTGGGCATCTGGGGCAGCTTTTGTTGTCTCTCGGGGCCATGGCCTCCCCCAGCTGGAAAACGAGGCTAATGGTCCAGCATGAGGGAGGTCCAATCTCAGTGGGGGTCTGGGCAGCACCTGGCACAATGAAGCCCCCAGTTGGGGGGGGTGTCTGAGCAGTGTCCAGCACAAGGGGGTCCCAGAGCATGGTCAAGGGGTCTGGGCAGCGCCCGGCACAAGGGGGTTCCTGAGCATGGTCTGGGTGGTCTGTGCAAGGCCTGGCACAAGCAGTGCTGCTGTCTCTAGCCACTTGCATCACACTCATCCCTATCACTGTGGTCTGTGTGTGGGGGCTCCTGTGGGCCCAGGCGAGTGGGAATTGGAGGAGTGGGGGGGTCACCCACCTGTGATCAGGGTCTTGTTGAAGCAGAAAACCTTGTTGATGTCGTCCAGCTTCACCCAGGAGTCGGTGCAGCTCAGGAAACCCTTCAGCCGCAGCTCCACCTTCCTGGGGGGGCAGAGAGACATGTGAGAGCCCCTGGGGGGGGGGCTTGGGATGGGGATGGCCATTTCTGCCCCCGACAATAACAAATGGGGCCCCCCTTTCTTCCCCACAAAGATGCACTGGTGGCAAAGTGGAGCCACGCTCGGGGCAGCTGCCCCCTGTTGCAGTGATGGGCTCAGGCTCTCGTCAAACTCAGGCAGCATGGCTGCAATGGTTACACCTGGGTTTTCAAGCTCTTCTCCCCTACAACAAGGACTAGAGTGAGTAATATGGGATTAGGGGGTGTATGGGGATGGATAGATAGACAGATTGATCGGTGGGGATGGAGAGAATGAGAGAGAGAATGGATGTGTCTGGGAACAGATAGAGTTAGGTTATAGAGTAGGGCTAGGGATAAGGGTTAGGGTATAGAGCAGGGTTAGTGGTTAGTCCCTGGGGCTGGGCCTTGGGGTCTGGGCTGCACACACATATGCCTCCCACACCACAGGAAAGTGGATGTCTTGCTGAAGGGTCAGAGTTAAGGGTACGGAAAGGCACTAGGCTACACGGTTGGGTTAGGGCTAGGGAAGGACTATAGGGCCTAGGCAGAGTAAGAGACGAGTATGGGATGTGGGTTACGGTAGGATTAGGGAAAGGAGAGGTACAGGGTTAGGGTTAGGGGTAGGGTTTGGGTTTAGTCTCTGGGAATGACCGGGGCTGTGGGGGCTGGCAGTCACACATTGACCCCATGCTCGAGGAAGGGAGAAGTCTTGATGAAAGATTGGAGTTACTGTGTTATAGTATAGAGTTAGGGTTATGATTAATGTACAGGCTTAGGGTTACTATATTGTGTTTGTATGGGGATATGGTTAGTGTAGGGTTGTTTATTGGGTTAGGGTTACTGTATAGAATTGTGTATACAATTGGGTCAACAAACATGTGGACAAGGCGGATCCAGTGGACATAGTGTACTTAGATTTCCAGAAAGCCTTTGACAAGGTCCCTCACCAAAGGCTTTTATGAATTAAGCTGTCATGGAATAAAAGGGAAGGTCCTTTCATGGACTGAGAACTGGTTAAAAGACAGGGAACAAAGGGTAGGAATTAATGGTAAATTCTCAGAATGTAAATTCTCACATGGGAAAAGATAACCCCAACTATACATACAATATGATGGGGGCTAATTTAGCTACAACGAGTCAGGAAAAAAATCTTGGAGTCATCGTGGATATTCTCTGAAGATGTCCACGCAGTGTGCAGAGGCAGTCAAAAAAGCAAACACGATGTTAGGAATCATTAAAAAGGGGATAGAGAATAAGAGTGAGAATATATTATTGCCCTTATATAAATCGATGGTACGCCCTCATCTCAAATACTGCATACAGATGTGGTCTCTTCATCTCAAAAAAGATATACTGGCACTGGAAAAGGTTCAGAAAAGGGTAACTAAAATTATTAGGGTTTGGAACGGGTCCCATATGAGGAGAGATTAAAGAGGCTAGGACTCTTCAGCTTGGAAAAGAGGAGACTAAGGGGGGATATGATAGAGGTATATAAAATCATGAGTGATGTGGAGAAGGTGGAGAGGGAAAAGTTATTTACTTATTCCCATAATACAAGAACTAGGGGTCACCAAATGAAATTAATAGGCAGCAGGTTTAAAACAAATACAAGGAAGTTCTTGTTCACACAGCGCACAGTCAACCTAAGGAGGTTGTGAAGGCCAGTTCTATAACAGCGTTTAAAAGAGAACTGGATAAATTCATGGTGGTTAAGTCCATTAATGGTTATTAGCCAGGATGGGTAAGGAATGGTGTCCCTAGCCTTCTGGCAGGAGAGAGATCGCTTGATCATTGCCTGTTAGGTCCACTCCCTCTGGGGCACCTGGCATTGGCCACTGTCGGTAGACAGGATACTGGGCAAGATGGACCTTTGGTCTGACGCAGTACGGCCATTCTTATGTTCTTATGTATAGGTTATGGTTAGTGTACAGGGTTAGAGTCACTGTACAGGGTTGTGTACGGGGTTAGGGATAGTTTATAGGGGTGTGTATAGGGATGGGTTAGTGTACAGCGTTAGGATTACTCTATAGGGCTGTGTACGGGGTTAGGGTCAGTGTACAGGGTTGTGTACAGGGTTAGGGATAGTTTATAGGGTTGTGTATAGGGATGGGTTAGTGTACAGCGTTAGGATTACTCTATAGGGTTGTGTACGGGGTTAGGGTTAGTGTACAGGGTTGTGTACGGGGTTAGGGATAGTTTATAGGGTTGTGTATAGGGATGGGTTAGTGTACAGCGTTAGGATTACTCTATAGGGTTGTGTACGGGGTTAGGGTCAGTGTACAGGTTTGTGTACGGGGTTAGGGATAGTTTATAGGGTTGTGTATAGGGATGGGTTAGTGTACAGCGTTAGGATTACTCTATAGGGCTGTGTACGGGGTTAGGGTCAGTGTACAGGGTTGTGTACGGGGTTAGGGATAGTTTATAGGGTTCTGTATAGGGATGGGTTAGTGTACAGCGTTAGGATTACTCTATAGGGTTGTGTACGGGGTTAGGGTTAGTGTACAGGGTTGTGTACAGGGTTAGGGATAGTTTATAGGGTTGTGTATAGGGATGGGTTAGTGTACAGCGTTAGGATTACTCTATAGGGCTGTGTACGGGGTTAGGGTCAGTGTACAGGGTTGTGTACGGGGTTAGGGATAGTTTATAGGGTTGTGTATAGGGATGGGTTAGTGTACAGCGTTAGGATTACTCTATAGGGTTGTGTACGGGGTTAGGGTCAGTGTACAGGGTTGTGTACGGGGTTAGGGATAGTTTATAGGGTTGTGTATAGGGATGGGTTAGTGTACAGCGTTAGGATTACTCTATAGGGTTGTGTACGGGGTTAGGGTCAGTGTACAGGGTTGTGTACAGGGTTAGGGATAGTTTATAGGGTTGTGTACAGGGATGGGTTAGTGTACAGCGTTAGGATTACTCTATAGGGTTGTGTACGCGGTTAGGGTTAGTGTACAGGGTTGTGTACAGGGTTAGGGATAGTTTATAGGGTTGTGTATAGGGATGGGTTAGTGTACAGCGTTAGGATTACTCTATAGGGCTGTGTACGGGGTTAGGGTTAGTGTACAGGGTTGTGTACAGGGTTAGGGATAGTTTATAGGGTTGTGTATAGGGATGGGTTAGTGTACAGCGTTAGGATTACTCTATAGGGCTGTGTACGGGGTTAGGGTCAGTGTACAGGGTTGTGTACGGGGTTAGGGTCAGTGTACAGGGTTGTGTACGGGGTTAGGGATAGTTTATAGGGTTGTGTATAGGGATGGGTTAGTGTACAGGGTTAGGATTACTCTATAGGGTTGTGTACGGGGTTAGGGTTAGTGTACAGGGTTGTGTACGGGGTTAGGGATAGTTTATAGGGGTGTGTATAGGGATGGGTTAGTGTACAGCGTTAGGATTACTCTATAGGGTTGTGTACGGGGTTAGGGTCAGTGTACAGGGTTGTGTACGGGGTTAGGGATAGTTTATAGGGTTGTGTATAGGGATGGGTTAGTGTACAGCGTTAGGATTACTCTATAGGGTTGTGTACGGGGTTAGGGTTAGTGTACAGGGTTGTGTACGGGGTTAGGGATAGTTTATAGGGTTGTGTATAGGGATGGGTTAGTGTACAGCGTTAGGATTACTCTATAGGGTTGTGTACGGGGTTAGGGTCAGTGTACAGGGTTGTGTACAGGGTTAGGGATAGTTTATAGGGTTGTGTATAGGGATGGGTTAGTGTACAGCGTTAGGATTACTCTATAGGGCTGTGTACGGGGTTAGGGTCAGTGTACAGGGTTGTGTATGGGGTTAGGGATAGTTTATAGGGTTGTGTACAGGGATGGGTTAGTGTACAGCGTTAGGATTACTCTATAGGGTTGTGTACGGGGTTAGGGTCAGTGTACAGGGTTGTGTACGGGGTTAGGGATAGTTTATAGGGTTGTGTATAGGGATGGGTTAGTGTACAGGGTTAGGATTACTCTATAGGGCTGTGTACGGGGTTAGGGTCAGTGTACAGGGCTGTGTACGGGGTTAGGGATAGTTTATAGGGGTGTGTATAGGGATGGGTTAGTGTACAGCGTTAGGATTACTCTATAGGGTTGTGTACGGGGTTAGGGTCAGTGTACAGGGTTGTGTACGGGGTTAGGGATAGTTTATAGGGTTGTGTATAGGGATGGGTTAGTGTACAGCGTTAGGATTACTCTATAGGGCTGTGTACGGGGTTAGGGTTAGTGTACAGGGTTGTGTACAGGGTTAGGGATAGTTTATAGGGTTGTGTATAGGGATGGGTTAGTGTACAGCGTTAGGATTACTCTATAGGGTTGTGTACGGGGTTAGGGTCAGTGTACAGGGTTGTGTACGGGGTTAGGGATAGTTTATAGGGTGTGTATAGGGATGGGTTAGTGTACAGCGTTAGGATTACTCTATAGGGCTGTGTACGGGGTTAGGGTCAGTGTACAGGGTTGTGTACAGGGTTAGGGATAGTTTATAGGGTTGTGTATAGGGATGGGTTAGTGTACAGCGTTAGGATTACTCTATAGGGTTGTGTACGGGGTTAGGGTCAGTGTACAGGGTTGTGTACAGGGTTAGGGATAGTTTATAGGGTTGTGTATAGGGATGGGTTAGTGTACAGCGTTAGGATTACTCTATAGGGTTGTGTACGGGGTTAGGGTTAGTGTACAGGTTTGTGTACGGGGTTAGGGATAGTTTATAGGGTTGTGTATAGGGATGGGTTAGTGTACAGCGTTAGGATTACTCTATAGGGTTGTGTACGGGGTTAGGGTCAGTGTACAGGGCTGTGTACGGGGTTAGGGATAGTTTATAGGGTTGTGTATAGGGATGGGTTAGTGTACAGCGTTAGGATTACTCTATAGGGCTGTGTACGGGGTTAGGGTCAGTGTACAGGGTTGTGTACGGGGTTAGGGATAGTTTATAGGGTTGTGTATAGGGATGGGTTAGTGTACAGCGTTAGGATTACTCTATAGGGTTGTGTACGGGGTTAGGGTCAGTGTACAGGGCTGTGTACGGGGTTAGGGATAGTTTATAGGGTTGTGTATAGGGATGGGTTAGAGTACAGCGTTAGGATTACTCTATAGGGTTGTGTACGGGGTTAGGGTCAGTGTACAGGGTTGTGTACGGGGTTAGGGATAGTTTATAGGGTTGTGTATAGGGATGGGTTAGTGTACAGCGTTAGGATTACTCTATAGGGCTGTGTACGGGGTTAGGGTCAGTGTACAGGGTTGTGTACGGGGTTAGGGATAGTTTATAGGGTTGTGTATAGGGATGGGTTAGTGTACAGCGTTAGGATTACTCTATAGGGTTGTGTACGGGGTTAGGGTTAGTGTACAGGGTTGTGTACAGGGTTAGGGATAGTTTATAGGGTTGTGTATAGGGATGGGTTAGTGTACAGCGTTAGGATTACTCTATAGGGTTGTGTACGCGGTTAGGGTCAGTGTACAGGGTTGTGTACGGGGTTAGGGATAGTTTATAGGGTTGTGTATAGGGATGGGTTAGTGTACAGCGTTAGGATTACTCTATAGGGTTGTGTACGGGGTTAGGGTCAGTGTACAGGGTTGTGTACGGGGTTAGGGATAGTTTATAGGGTTGTGTATAGGGATGGGTTAGTGTACAGCGTTAGGATTACTCTATAGGGTTGTGTACGGGGTTAGGGTTAGTGTACAGGGTTGTGTACGGGGTTAGGGATAGTTTATAGGGTTGTGTATAGGGATGGGTTAGTGTACAGCGTTAGGATTACTCTATAGGGTTGTGTACGGGGTTAGGGTCAGTGTACAGGGTTGTGTACGGGGTTAGGGATAGTTTATAGGGTTGTGTATAGGGATGGGTTAGTGTACAGCGTTAGGATTACTCTATAGGGCTGTGTACGGGGTTAGGGTCAGTGTACAGGGTTGTGTACGGGGTTAGGGATAGTTTATAGGGTTGTGTATAGGGATGGGTTAGTGTACAGCGTTAGGATTACTCTATAGGGTTGTGTACGGGGTTAGGGTCAGTGTACAGGGTTGTGTACGGGGTTAGGGATAGTTTATAGGGTTGTGTATAGGGATGGGTTAGTGTACAGGGTTAGGATTACTCTATAGGGTTGTGTACGGGGTTAGGGTCAGTGTACAGGGCTGTGTACGGGGTTAGGGATAGTTTATAGGGTTGTGTATAGGGATGGGTTAGTGTACAGCGTTAGGATTACTCTATAGGGTTGTGTACGGGGTTAGGGTCAGTGTACAGGGTTGTGTACGGGGTTAGGGATAGTTTATAGGGTTGTGTATAGGGATGGGTTAGTGTACAGCGTTAGGATTACTCTATAGGGTTGTGTACGGGGTTAGGGTCAGTGTACAGGGTTGTGTACGGGGTTAGGGATAGTTTATAGGGTTGTGTATAGGGATGGGTTAGTGTACAGGGTTAGGATTACTCTATAGGGTTGTGTACGGGGTTAGGGTCAGTGTACAGGGTTGTGTACGGGGTTAGGGATAGTTTATAGGGTTGTGTATAGGGATGGGTTAGTGTACAGCGTTAGGATTACTCTACAGGGTTGTGTACGGGGTTAGGGTCAGTGTACAGGGTTGTGTACGGGGTTAGGGTCAGTGTACAGGTTTGTGTACGGGGTTAGGGATAGTTTATAGGGTTGTGTATAGGGATGGGTTAGTGTACAGGGTTAGGATTACTCTATAGGGTTGTGTACGGGGTTAGGGTCAGTGTACAGGGTTGTGTACGGGGTTAGGGATAGTTTATAGGGTTGTGTATAGGGATGGGTTAGTGTACAGGGTTAGGATTACTCTATAGGGTTGTGTACGGGGTTAGGGTCAGTGTACAGGGTTGTGTACGGGGTTAGGGATAGTTTATAGGGGTGTGTATAGGGATGGGTTAGTGTACAGCGTTAGGATTACTCTATAGGGTTGTGTACGGGGTTAGGGTTAGTGTACAGGGTTGTGTACGGGGTTAGGGATAGTTTATAGGGTTGTGTACAGGGATGGGTTAGTGTACAGCGTTAGGATTACTCTATAGGGGTGTGTACGGGGTTAGGGTCAGTGTACAGGGTTGTGTACAGGGTTAGGGATAGTTTATAGGGTTGTGTATAGGGATGGGTTAGTGTACAGCGTTAGGATTACTCTATAGGGCTGTGTACGCGGTTAGGGTCAGTGTACAGGGTTGTGTACGGGGTTAGGGATAGTTTATAGGGTTGTGTATAGGGATGGGTTAGTGTACAGCGTTAGGATTACTCTATAGGGTTGTGTACGGGGTTAGGGTCAGTGTACAGGGTTGTGTACGGGGTTAGGGATAGTTTATAGGGTTGTGTATAGGGATGGGTTAGTGTACAGCGTTAGGATTACTCTATAGGGTTGTGTACGGGGTTAGGGTCAGTGTACAGGGTTGTGTACGGGGTTAGGGATAGTTTATAGGGTTGTGTATAGGGATGGGTTAGTGTACAGGGTTAGGATTACTCTATAGGGTTGTGTACGGGGTTAGGGTCAGTGTACAGGGTTGTGTACGGGGTTAGGGATAGTTTATAGGGTTGTGTATAGGGATGGGTTAGTGTACAGCGTTAGGATTACTCTATAGGGCTGTGTACGGGGTTAGGGTTAGTGTACAGGGTTGTGTACAGGGTTAGGGATAGTTTATAGGGTTGTGTATAGGGATGGGTTAGTGTACAGCGTTACGATTACTCTATAGGGCTGTGTACGGGGTTAGGGATAGTTTATAGGGTTGTGTATAGGGATGGGTTAGTGTACAGCGTTAGGATTACTCTATAGGGTTGTGTACGGGGTTAGGGTCAGTGTACAGGTTTGTGTACGGGGTTAGGAATAGTTTATAGGGGTGTGTATAGGGATGGGTTAGTGTACAGCGTTAGGATTACTCTATAGGGTTGTGTACGGGGTTAGGGTCAGTGTACAGGGTTGTGTACAGGGTTAGGGATAGTTTATAGGGTTGTGTATAGGGATGGGTTAGTGTACAGCGTTAGGATTACTCTATAGGGTTGTGTACGGGGTTAGGGTCAGTGTACAGGGTTGTGTACGGGGTTAGGGATAGTTTATAGGGTTGTGTATAGGGATGGGTTAGTGTACAGCGTTAGGATTACTCTATAGGGCTGTGTACGGGGTTAGGGTCAGTGTACAGGGTTGTGTACGGGGTTAGGGATAGTTTATAGGGTTGTGTATAGGGATGGGTTAGTGTACAGCGTTAGGATTACTCTATAGGGCTGTGTACGGGGTTAGGGTCAGTGTACAGGTTTGTGTACGGGGTTAGGGATAGTTTATAGGGTTGTGTATAGGGATGGGTTAGTGTACAGCGTTAGGATTACTCTATAGGGTTGTGTACGGGGTTAGGGTCAGTGTACAGGGTTGTGTACGGGGTTAGGGATAGTTTATAGGGGTGTGTATAGGGATGGGTTAGTGTACAGCGTTAGGATTACTCTATAGGGTTGTGTACGGGGTTAGGGTCAGTGTACAGGGTTGTGTACGGGGTTAGGGTCAGTGTACAGGGTTAGGATTACTCTATAGGGTTGTGTACGGGGTTAGGGTCAGTGTACAGGGTTGTGTACAGGGTTAGGGATAGTTTATAGGGTTGTGTATAGGGATGGGTTAGTGTACAGCGTTAGGATTACTCTATAGGGCTGTGTACGCGGTTAGGGTCAGTGTACAGGGTTGTGTACGGGGTTAGGGATAGTTTATAGGGTTGTGTATAGGGATGGGTTAGTGTACAGCGTTAGGATTACTCTATAGGGTTGTGTACGGGGTTAGGGTCAGTGTACAGGGTTGTGTACGGGGTTAGGGATAGTTTATAGGGTTGTGTATAGGGATGGGTTAGTGTACAGCGTTAGGATTACTCTATAGGGTTGTGTACGGGGTTAGGGTCAGTGTACAGGGTTGTGTACGGGGTTAGGGATAGTTTATAGGGTTGTGTATAGGGATGGGTTAGTGTACAGCGTTAGGATTACTCTATAGGGCTGTGTACGGGGTTAGGGTCAGTGTACAGGGTTGTGTACGGGGTTAGGGATAGTTTATAGGGTTGTGTATAGGGATGGGTTAGTGTACAGCGTTAGGATTACTCTATAGGGTTGTGTACGGGGTTAGGGTTAGTGTACAGGGTTGTGTACGGGGTTAGGGATAGTTTATAGGGGTGTGTATAGGGATGGGTTAGTGTACAGCGTTAGGATTACTCTATAGGGTTGTGTACGGGGTTAGGGTCAGTGTACAGGGTTGTGTACGGGGTTAGGGATAGTTTATAGGGTTGTGTATAGGGATGGGTTAGTGTACAGCGTTAGGATTACTCTATAGGGTTGTGTACGGGGTTAGGGTCAGTGTACAGGGTTGTGTACGGGGTTAGGGATAGTTTATAGGGTTGTGTATAGGGATGGGTTAGTGTACAGCGTTAGGATTACTCTATAGGGTTGTGTACGGGGTTAGGGTCAGTGTACAGGGTTGTGTACGGGGTTAGGGATAGTTTATAGGGGTGTGTATAGGGATGGGTTAGTGTACAGCGTTAGGATTACTCTATAGGGTTGTGTACGGGGTTAGGGTTAGTGTACAGGGTTGTGTACGGGGTTAGGGTCAGTGTACAGGGCTGTGTACGGGGTTAGGGATAGTTTATAGGGGTGTGTATAGGGATGGGTTAGTGTACAGCGTTAGGATTACTCTATAGGGTTGTGTACGGGGTTAGGGTTAGTGTACAGGGTTGTGTACGGGGTTAGGGTCAGTGTACAGGGTTGTGTACGGGGTTAGGGATAGTTTATAGGGTTGTGTATAGGGATGGGTTAGTGTACAGCGTTAGGATTACTCTATAGGGCTGTGTACGGGGTTAGGGTCAGTGTACAGGGTTGTGTACGGGGTTAGGGATAGTTTATAGGGTTGTGTATAGGGATGGGTTAGTGTACAGCGTTAGGATTACTCTATAGGGCTGTGTACGGGGTTAGGGTCAGTGTACAGGGTTGTGTACGGGGTTAGGGATAGTTTATAGGGTTGTGTATAGGGATGGGTTAGTGTACAGCGTTAGGATTACTCTATAGGGCTGTGTACGGGGTTAGGGTCAGTGTACAGGGTTGTGTACGGGGTTAGGGATAGTTTATAGGGTTGTGTATAGGGATGGGTTAGTGTACAGCGTTAGGATTACTCTATAGGGTTGTGTACGGGGTTAGGGTCAGTGTACAGGGTTGTGTACGGGGTTAGGGATAGTTTATAGGGTTGTGTATAGGGATGGGTTAGTGTACAGCGTTAGGATTACTCTATAGGGTTGTGTACGGGGTTAGGGTTAGTGTACAGGGTTGTGTACGGGGTTAGGGATAGTTTATAGGGTTGTGTATAGGGATGGGTTAGTGTACAGGGTTAGGATTACTCTATAGGGTTGTGTACGGGGTTAGGGTCAGTGTACAGGGTTGTGTACGGGGTTAGGGATAGTTTATAGGGTTGTGTATAGGGATGGGTTAGTGTACAGCGTTAGGATTACTCTATAGGGTTGTGTACGGGGTTAGGGTCAGTGTACAGGGTTGTGTACGGGGTTAGGGTTAGTGTACAGGGTTGTGTACGGGGTTAGGGATAGTTTATAGGGGTGTGTATAGGGATGGGTTAGTGTACAGCGTTAGGATTACTCTATAGGGTTGTGTACGGGGTTAGGGTCAGTGTACAGGGTTGTGTACGGGGTTAGGGATAGTTTATAGGGTTGTGTATAGGGATGGGTTAGTGTACAGCGTTAGGATTACTCTATAGGGTTGTGTACGGGGTTAGGGTCAGTGTACAGGGTTGTGTACGGGGTTAGGGATAGTTTATAGGGGTGTGTATAGGGATGGGTTAGTGTACAGCGTTAGGATTACTCTATAGGGTTGTGTACGGGGTTAGGGTCAGTGTACAGGGTTGTGTACGGGGTTAGGGTCAGTGTACAGGGTTGTGTACGGGGTTAGGGATAGTTTATAGGGTTGTGTATAGGGATGGGTTAGTGTACAGCGTTAGGATTACTCTATAGGGTTGTGTACGGGGTTAGGGTTAGTGTACAGGGTTGTGTACGGGGTTAGGGTTAGTGTACAGGGTTGTGTATAGGGATGGGTTAGTGTACAGCGTTAGGATTACTCTATAGGGTTGTGTACGGGGTTAGGGTCAGTGTACAGGGTTGTGTACGGGGTTAGGGATAGTTTATAGGGTTGTGTATAGGGATGGGTTAGTGTACAGCGTTAGGATTACTCTATAGGGTTGTGTACGGGGTTAGGGTTAGTGTACAGGGTTGTGTACGGGGTTAGGTATAGTTTATAGGGTTGTGTATAGGGATGGGTTAGTGTACAGCGTTAGGATTACTCTATAGGGCTGTGTACGGGGTTAGGGTTAGTGTACAGGGTTGTGTACAGGGTTAGGGATAGTTTATAGGGTTGTGTATAGGGATGGGTTAGTGTACAGCGTTAGGATTACTCTATAGGGTTGTGTACGGGGTTAGGGATAGTTTATAGGGTTGTGTATAGGGATGGGTTAGTGTACAGCGTTAGGATTACTCTATAGGGTTGTGTACGGGGTTAGGGTCAGTGTACAGGGTTGTGTATGGGGTTAGGGATAGTTTATAGGGTTGTGTATAGGGATGGGTTAGTGTACAGCGTTAGGATTACTCTATAGGGTTGTGTACGGGGTTAGGGTCAGTGTACAGGGTTGTGTACGGGGTTAGGGATAGTTTATAGGGTTGTGTATAGGGATGGGTTAGTGTACAGCGTTAGGATTACTCTATAGGGTTGTGTACGGGGTTAGGGTCAGTGTACAGGGTTGTGTACGGGGTTAGGGATAGTTTATAGGGTTGTGTATAGGGATGGGTTAGTGTACAGCGTTAGGATTACTCTATAGGGTTGTGTACGGGGTTAGGGTCAGTGTACAGGGTTGTGTACGGGGTTAGGGATAGTTTATAGGGTTGTGTATAGGGATGGGTTAGTGTACAGCGTTAGGATTACTCTATAGGGTTGTGTACGGGGTTAGGGTCAGTGTACAGGGTTGTGTACGGGGTTAGGGTTAGTGTACAGGGTTGTGTACGGGGTTAGGGATAGTTTATAGGGTTGTGTATAGGGATGGGTTAGTGTACAGCGTTAGGATTACTCTATAGGGTTGTGTACGGGGTTAGGGTCAGTGTACAGGGTTGTGTACAGGGTTAGGGATAGTTTATAGGGGTGTGTATAGGGATGGGTTAGTGTACAGCGTTAGGATTACTCTATAGGGCTGTGTACGGGGTTAGGGTCAGTGTACAGGGTTGTGTACGGGGTTAGGGATAGTTTATAGGGTTGTGTATAGGGATGGGTTAGTGTACAGGGTTAGGATTACTCTATAGGGTTGTGTACGGGGTTAGGGTCAGTGTACAGGGTTGTGTACGGGGTTAGGGATAGTTTATAGGGTTGTGTATAGGGATGGGTTAGTGTACAGCGTTAGGATTACTCTATAGGGTTGTGTACGGGGTTAGGGTCAGTGTACAGGGCTGTGTACAGGGTTAGGGATAGTTTATAGGGGTGTGTATAGGGATGGGTTAGTGTACAGCGTTAGGATTACTCTATAGGGTTGTGTACGGGGTTAGGCTTAGTGTACAGGGTTGTGTACAGGGTTAGGGATAGTTTATAGGGTTGTGTATAGGGATGGGTTAGTGTACAGGGTTAGGATTACTCTATAGGGTTGTGTACGGGGTTAGGGTCAGTGTACAGGGTTGTGTACGGGGTTAGGGTCAGTGTACAGGGTTGTGTACGGGGTTAGGGATAGTTTATAGGGGTGTGTATAGGGATGGGTTAGTGTACAGCGTTAGGATTACTCTATAGGGCTGTGTACGGGGTTAGGGTCAGTGTACAGGGTTGTGTACGGGGTTAGGGATAGTTTATAGGGTTGTGTATAGGGATGGGTTAGTGTACAGCGTTAGGATTACTCTATAGGGTTGTGTACGGGGTTAGGGTCAGTGTACAGGGTTGTGTACGGGGTTAGGGATAGTTTATAGGGTTGTGTATAGGGATGGGTTAGTGTACAGCGTTAGGATTACTCTATAGGGTTGTGTACGGGGTTAGGGTCAGTGTACAGAGTTGTGTACGGGGTTAGGGATAGTTTATAGGGTTGTGTATAGGGATGGGTTAGTGTACAGCGTTAGGATTACTCTATAGGGTTGTGTACGGGGTTAGGGTTAGTGTACAGGGTTGTGTACGGGGTTAGGGATAGTTTATAGGGTTGTGTATAGGGATGGGTTAGTGTACAGCGTTAGGATTACTCTATAGGGCTGTGTACGGGGTTAGGGTCAGTGTACAGGGTTGTGTACGGGGTTAGGGATAGTTTATAGGGTTGTGTATAGGGATGGGTTAGTGTACAGCGTTAGGATTACTCTATAGGGTTGTGTACGGGGTTAGGGATAGTTTATAGGGGTGTGTATAGGGATGGGTTAGTGTACAGCGTTAGGATTACTCTATAGGGTTGTGTACGGGGTTAGGGTCAGTGTACAGGGTTGTGTACGGGGTTAGGGATAGTTTATAGGGTTGTGTATAGGGATGGGTTAGTGTACAGCGTTAGGATTACTCTATAGGGTTGTGTACGGGGTTAGGGTCAGTGTACAGGGTTGTGTACGGGGTTAGGAATAGTTTATAGGGTTGTGTATAGGGATGGGTTAGTGTACAGCGTTAGGATTACTCTATAGGGTTGTGTACGGGGTTAGGGTTAGTGTACAGGGTTGTGTACGGGGTTAGGGATAGTTTATAGGGGTGTGTATAGGGATGGGTTAGTGTACAGCGTTAGGATTACTCTATAGGGCTGTGTACGGGGTTAGGGTCAGTGTACAGGGTTGTGTACAGGGTTAGGGATAGTTTATAGGGTTGTGTATAGGGATGGGTTAGTGTACAGCGTTAGGATTACTCTATAGGGTTGTGTACGCGGTTAGGGTCAGTGTACAGGGTTGTGTACGGGGTTAGGGATAGTTTATAGGGTTGTGTATAGGGATGGGTTAGTGTACAGCGTTAGGATTACTCTATAGGGTTGTGTACGGGGTTAGGGTCAGTGTACAGGGCTGTGTACAGGGTTAGGGATAGTTTATAGGGTTGTGTATAGGGATGGGTTAGTGTACAGGGTTAGGATTACTCTATAGGGTTGTGTACGGGGTTAGGGTCAGTGTACAGGGTTGTGTACGGGGTTAGGGATAGTTTATAGGGTGTGTATAGGGATGGGTTAGTGTACAGCGTTAGGATTACTCTATAGGGCTGTGTACGGGGTTAGGGTTAGTGTACAGGGTTGTGTACGGGGTTAGGGATAGTTTATAGGGTGTGTATAGGGATGGGTTAGTGTACAGCGTTAGGATTACTCTATAGGGTTGTGTACGGGGTTAGGGTCAGTGTACAGGGTTGTGTACGGGGTTAGGGATAGTTTATAGGGTTGTGTATAGGGATGGGTTAGTGTACAGCGTTAGGATTACTCTATAGGGTTGTGTACGGGGTTAGGGTTAGTGTACAGGGTTGTGTACAGGGTTAGGGATAGTTTATAGGGGTGTGTATAGGGATGGGTTAGTGTACAGCGTTAGGATTACTCTATAGGGTTGTGTACGGGGTTAGGGTCAGTGTACAGGGTTGTGTACGGGGTTAGGGTTAGTGTACAGGGTTGTGTACAGGGTTAGGGATAGTTTATAGGGTTGTGTATAGGGATGGGTTAGTGTACAGCGTTAGGATTACTCTATAGGGCTGTGTACGGGGTTAGGGTCAGTGTACAGGGTTGTGTACGGGGTTAGGGATAGTTTATAGGGTTGTGTATAGGGATGGGTTAGTGTACAGCGTTAGGATTACTCTATAGGGTTGTGTACGGGGTTAGGGTCAGTGTACAGGGTTGTGTACGGGGTTAGGAATAGTTTATAGGGTTGTGTATAGGGATGGGTTAGTGTACAGCGTTAGGATTACTCTATAGGGTTGTGTACGGGGTTAGGGTCAGTGTACAGGGTTGTGTACGGGGTTAGGGATAGTTTATAGGGTTGTGTATAGGGATGGGTTAGTGTACAGCGTTAGGATTACTCTATAGGGTTGTGTACGGGGTTAGGGTCAGTGTACAGGTTTGTGTACGGGGTTAGGGATAGTTTATAGGGTTGTGTATAGGGATGGGTTAGTGTACAGCGTTAGGATTACTCTATAGGGTTGTGTACGGGGTTAGGGTTAGTGTACAGGGTTGTGTACAGGGTTAGGGATAGTTTATAGGGTTGTGTATAGGGATGGGTTAGTGTACAGCGTTAGGATTACTCTATAGGGTTGTGTACGGGGTTAGGGTCAGTGTACAGGGTTGTGTACGGGGTTAGGGATAGTTTATAGGGTTGTGTATAGGGATGGGTTAGTGTACAGCGTTAGGATTACTCTATAGGGTTGTGTACGGGGTTAGGGTTAGTGTACAGGGTTGTGTACGGGGTTAGGGTCAGTGTACAGGGTTGTGTACGGGGTTAGGGATAGTTTATAGGGTTGTGTATAGGGATGGGTTAGTGTACAGCGTTAGGATTACTCTATAGGGTTGTGTACGGGGTTAGGGTCAGTGTACAGGGTTGTGTACGGGGTTAGGGATAGTTTATAGGGGTGTGTATAGGGATGGGTTAGTGTACAGGGTTAGGATTACTCTATAGGGTTGTGTACGGGGTTAGGGTCAGTGTACAGGGTTGTGTACGGGGTTAGGGATAGTTTATAGGGTTGTGTATAGGGATGGGTTAGTGTACAGCGTTAGGATTACTCTATAGGGCTGTGTACGGGGTTAGGGTCAGTGTACAGGGTTGTGTACAGGGTTAGGGATAGTTTATAGGGTTGTGTATAGGGATGGGTTAGTGTACAGCGTTAGGATTACTCTATAGGGTTGTGTACGGGGTTAGGGTCAGTGTACAGGGTTGTGTACGGGGTTAGGGATAGTTTATAGGGTTGTGTATAAGGATGGGTTAGTGTACAGCGTTAGGATTACTCTATAGGGCTGTGTACGGGGTTAGGGTCAGTGTACAGGGCGGTGTACGGGGTTAGGGATAGTTTATAGGGTTGTGTATAGGGATGGGTTAGTGTACAGCGTTAGGATTACTCTATAGGGTTGTGTACGGGGTTAGGGTCAGTGTACAGGGTTGTGTACAGGGTTAGGGATAGTTTATAGGGGTGTGTATAGGGATGGGTTAGTGTACAGCGTTAGGATTACTCTATAGGGTTGTGTACGGGGTTAGGGTTAGTGTACAGGGTTGTGTACGGGGTTAGGTATAGTTTATAGGGTTGTGTATAGGGATGGGTTAGTGTACAGCGTTAGGATTACTCTATAGGGCTGTGTACGGGGTTAGGGTCAGTGTACAGGGTGGTGTACGGGGTTAGGGATAGTTTATAGGGTTGTGTATAGGGATGGGTTAGTGTACAGCGTTAGCATTACTCTATAGGGTTGTGTACGGGGTTAGGGTCAGTGTACAGGGTTGTGTACAGGGTTAGGGATAGTTTATAGGGTTGTGTATAGGGATGGGTTAGTGTACAGCGTTAGGATTACTCTATAGGGTTGTGTACGGGGTTAGGGTTAGTGTACAGGGTTGTGTACAGGGTTAGGGATAGTTTATAGGGTTGTGTATAGGGATGGGTTAGTGTACAGCGTTAGGATTACTCTATAGGGCTGTGTACGGGGTTAGGGTCAGTGTACAGGGTTGTGTACGGGGTTAGGGATAGTTTATAGGGTGTGTATAGGGATGGGTTAGTGTACAGCGTTAGGATTACTCTATAGGGTTGTGTACGCGGTTAGGGTCAGTGTACAGGGTTGTGTACAGGGTTAGGGATAGTTTATAGGGTTGTGTATAGGGATGGGTTAGTGTACAGCGTTAGGATTACTCTATAGGGTTGTGTACGGGGTTAGGGTCAGTGTACAGGGTTGTGTACAGGGTTAGGGATAGTTTATAGGGTTGTGTATAGGGATGGGTTAGTGTACAGCGTTAGGATTACTCTATAGGGTTGTGTACGGGGTTAGGGTCAGTGTACAGGGTTGTGTACAGGGTTAGGGATAGTTTATAGGGTTGTGTATAGGGATGGGTTAGTGTACAGCGTTAGGATTACTCTATAGGGCTGTGTACGGGGTTAGGGTCAGTGTACAGGGTTGTGTACGGGGTTAGGGATAGTTTATAGGGTTGTGTATAGGGATGGGTTAGTGTACAGCGTTAGGATTACTCTATAGGGCTGTGTACGGGGTTAGGGTCAGTGTACAGGGTTGTGTACGGGGTTAGGGATAGTTTATAGGGTTGTGTATAGGGATGGGTTAGTGTACAGGGTTAGGATTACTCTATAGGGTTGTGTACGGGGTTAGGGTCAGTGTACAGGGTTGTGTACAGGGTTAGGGATAGTTTATAGGGTTGTGTATAGGGATGGGTTAGTGTACAGCGTTAGGATTACTCTATAGGGTTGTGTACGGGGTTAGGGTCAGTGTACAGGGTTGTGTACGGGGTTAGGGATAGTTTATAGGGTTGTGTATAGGGATGGGTTAGTGTACAGCGTTAGGATTACTCTATAGGGTTGTGTACGGGGTTAGGGTCAGTGTACAGGGTTGTGTACGGGGTTAGGGATAGTTTATAGGGTTGTGTATAGGGATGGGTTAGTGTACAGCGTTAGGATTACTCTATAGGGTTGTGTACGGGGTTAGGGTCAGTGTACAGGGTTGTGTACGGGGTTAGGGATAGTTTATAGGGGTGTGTATAGGGATGGGTTAGTGTACAGCGTTAGGATTACTCTATAGGGTTGTGTACGGGGTTAGGGTCAGTGTACAGGGTTGTGTACGGGGTTAGGGATAGTTTATAGGGTTGTGTATAGGGATGGGTTAGTGTACAGCGTTAGGATTACTCTATAGGGTTGTGTACGGGGTTAGGGTCAGTGTACAGGTTTGTGTACGGGGTTAGGGATAGTTTATAGGGTTGTGTATAGGGATGGGTTAGTGTACAGCGTTAGGATTACTCTATAGGGCTGTGTACGGGGTTAGGGTCAGTGTACAGGGTTGTGTACGGGGTTAGGGATAGTTTATAGGGTTGTTTATAGGGATGGGTTAGTGTACAGCGTTAGGATTACTCTATAGGGTTGTGTACGGGGTTAGGGTTAGTGTACAGGGTTGTGTACGGGGTTAGGGATAGTTTATAGGGGTGTGTAGAGGGATGGGTTAGTGTACAGCGTTAGGATTACTCTATAGGGCTGTGTACGGGGTTAGGGTCAGTGTACAGGGTTGTGTACGGGGTTAGGGTCAGTGTACAGGGTTGTGTACGGGGTTAGGGATAGTTTATAGGGTTGTGTACAGGGATGGGTTAGTGTACAGCGTTAGGATTACTCTATAGGGTTGTGTACGGGGTTAGGGTCAGTGTACAGGGTTGTGTACGGGGTTAGGGATAGTTTATAGGGTTGTGTATAGGGATGGGTTAGTGTACAGCGTTAGGATTACTCTATAGGGCTGTGTACGGGGTTAGGGTTAGTGTACAGGGTTGTGTACGGGGTTAGGGATAGTTTATAGGGTTGTGTATAGGGATGGGTTAGTGTACAGCGTTAGGATTACTCTATAGGGCTGTGTACGCGGTTAGGGTCAGTGTACAGGGTTGTGTACGGGGTTAGGGATAGTTTATAGGGTTGTGTATAGGGATGGGTTAGTGTACAGCGTTAGGATTACTCTATAGGGTTGTGTACGGGGTTAGGGTCAGTGTACAGGGTTGTGTACGGGGTTAGGGATAGTTTATAGGGTGTGTATAGGGATGGGTTAGTGTACAGCGTTAGGATTACTCTATAGGGTTGTGTACGGGGTTAGGGTCAGTGTACAGGGTTGTGTACGGGGTTAGGGATAGTTTATAGGGTTGTGTATAGGGATGGGTTAGTGTTCAGCGTTAGGATTACTCTATAGGGTTGTGTACGGGGTTAGGGTCAGTGTACAGGGTTGTGTACGGGGTTAGGGATAGTTTATAGGGTTGTGTATAGGGATGGGTTAGTGTACAGCGTTAGGATTACTCTATAGGGTTGTGTACGGGGTTAGGGTCAGTGTACAGGGTTGTGTACGGGGTTAGGGATAGTTTATAGGGTTGTGTATAGGGATGGGTTAGTGTACAGCGTTAGGATTACTCTATAGGGTTGTGTACGGGGTTAGGGTCAGTGTACAGGGTTGTGTACAGGGTTAGGGATAGTTTATAGGGGTGTGTATAGGGATGGGTTAGTGTACAGCGTTAGGATTACTCTATAGGGTTGTGTACGGGGTTAGGGTCAGTGTACAGGGTTGTGTACGGGGTTAGGGATAGTTTATAGGGTTGTGTATAGGGATGGGTTAGTGTACAGCGTTAGGATTACTCTATAGGGTTGTGTACGGGGTTAGGGTCAGTGTACAGGGTTGTGTACGGGGTTAGGGATAGTTTATAGGGTTGTGTATAGGGATGGGTTAGTGTACAGCGTTAGGATTACTCTATAGGGTTGTGTACGGGGTTAGGGTCAGTGTACAGGGTTGTGTACGGGGTTAGGGATAGTTTATAGGGGTGTGTATAGGGATGGGTTAGTGTACAGCGTTAGGATTACTCTATAGGGTTGTGTACGGGGTTAGGGTTAGTGTACAGGGTTGTGTACGGGGTTAGGGATAGTTTATAGGGTTGTGTACAGGGATGGGTTAGTGTACAGCGTTAGGATTACTCTATAGGGTTGTGTACGCGGTTAGGGTTAGTGTACAGGGTTGTGTACGGGGTTAGGGATAGTTTATAGGGTTGTGTATAGGGATGGGTTAGGGTACAGCGTTAGGATTACTCTATAGGGTTGTGTACGGGGTTAGGGTCAGTGTACAGGGTTGTGTACAGGGTTAGGGATAGTTTATAGGGTTGTGTATAGGGATGGGTTAGTGTACAGCGTTAGGATTACTCTATAGGGTTGTGTACGGGGTTAGGGTTAGTGTACAGGGTTGTGTACGGGGTTAGGGATAGTTTATAGGGGTGTGTATAGGGATGGGTTAGTGTACAGCGTTAGGATTACTCTATAGGGTTGTGTACGGGGTTAGGGTTAGTGTACAGGGCTGTGTACGGGGTTAGGGATAGTTTATAGGGTTGTGTATAGGGATGGGTTAGTGTACAGCGTTAGGATTACTCTATAGGGTTGTGTACGGGGTTAGGGTTAGTGTACAGGGTTGTGTACGGGGTTAGGGATAGTTTATAGGGTTGTGTATAGGGATGGGTTAGTGTACAGCGTTAGGATTACTCTATAGGGTTGTGTACGGGGTTAGGGTCAGTGTACAGGGTTGTGTACGGGGTTAGGGATAGTTTATAGGGTTGTGTATAGGGATGGGTTAGTGTACAGCGTTAGGATTACTCTATAGGGTTGTGTACGGGGTTAGGGTCAGTGTACAGGGTTGTGTACGGGGTTAGGGATAGTTTATAGGGGTGTGTATAGGGATGGGTTAGTGTACAGAGTTAGGATTACTCTATAGGGTTGTGTACGGGGTTAGGGTCAGTGTACAGGGTTGTGTACGGGGTTAGGGTTAGTTTATGGGGTTGTGTACGGGGTTAGGGATAGTTTATAGGGTTGTGTATAGGGATGGGTTAGTGTACAGCGTTAGGATTACTCTATAGGGCTGTGTACGGGGTTAGGGTTAGTGTACAGGGTTGTGTACGGGGTTAGGGATAGTTTATAGGGTTGTGTATAGGGATGGGTTAGTGTACAGGGTTAGGATTACTCTATAGGGTTGTGTACGGGGTTAGGGTCAGTGTACAGGGTTGTGTACAGGGTTAGGGATAGTTTATAGGGTTGTGTATAGGGATGGGTTAGTGTACAGCGTTAGGATTACTCTATAGGGCTGTGTACGGGGTTAGGGTCAGTGTACAGGGTTGTGTACGGGGTTAGGGATAGTTTATAGGGGTGTGTATAGGGATGGGTTAGTGTACAGCGTTAGGATTACTCTATAGGGCTGTGTACGGGGTTAGGGATAGTTTATAGGGTTGTGTATAGGGATGGGTTAGTGTACAGCGTTAGGATTACTCTATAGGGTTGTGTACGGGGTTAGGGTTAGTGTACAGGGTTGTGTACAGGGTTAGGGATAGTTTATAGGGGTGTGTACAGGGATGGGTTAGTGTACAGCGTTAGGATTACTCTATAGGGTTGTGTACGGGGTTAGGGTCAGTGTACAGGGTTGTGTACGGGGTTAGGGATAGTTTATAGGGTTGTGTATAGGGATGGGTTAGTGTACAGCGTTAGGATTACTCTATAGGGTTGTGTACGCGGTTAGGGTCAGTGTACAGGGTTGTGTACAGGGTTAGGGATAGTTTATAGGGTTGTGTATAGGGATGGGTTAGTGTACAGCGTTAGGATTACTCTATAGGGTTGTGTACGGGGTTAGGGTTAGTGTACAGGGTTGTGTACGGGGTTAGGGATAGTTTATAGGGGTGTGTATAGGGATGGGTTAGTGTACAGCGTTAGGATTACTCTATAGGGTTGTGTACGGGGTTAGGGTCAGTGTACAGGGTTGTGTACAGGGTTAGGGATAGTTTATAGGGTTGTGTATAGGGATGGGTTAGTGTACAGCGTTAGGATTACTCTATAGGGCTGTGTACGGGGTTAGGGTCAGTGTACAGGGTTGTGTACGGGGTTAGGGATAGTTTATAGGGTTGTGTATAGGGATGGGTTAGTGTACAGCGTTAGGATTACTCTATAGGGTTGTGTACGGGGTTAGGGTCAGTGTACAGGGTTGTGTACGGGGTTAGGGATAGTTTATAGGGTTGTGTATAGGGATGGGTTAGTGTACAGCGTTAGGATTACTCTATAGGGTTGTGTACGGGGTTAGGGTCAGTGTACAGGGTTGTGTACGGGGTTAGGGTCAGTGTACAGGGTTGTGTACGGGGTTAGGGATAGTTTTATAGGGGTGTGTATAGGGAGGGTTAGTGTACAGCGTTAGGATTACTCTATAGGGTTGTGTACGGGGTTAGGGTCAGTGTACAGGGTTGTGTACGGGGTTAGGGATAGTTTATAGGGTTGTGTATAGGGATGGGTTAGTGTACAGCGTTAGGATTACTCTATAGGGTTGTGTACGGGGTTAGGGTCAGTGTACAGGGTTGTGTACAGGGTTAGGGATAGTTTATAGGGTTGTGTATAGGGATGGGTTAGTGTACAGCGTTAGGATTACTCTATAGGGTTGTGTACGGGGTTAGGGTCAGTGTACAGGGTTGTGTACAGGGTTAGGGATAGTTTATAGGGGTGTGTATAGGGATGGGTTAGTGTACAGCGTTAGGATTACTCTATAGGGTTGTGTACGGGGTTAGGGTCAGTGTACAGGGTTGTGTACGGGGTTAGGGTTAGTGTACAGGGTTGTGTACAGGGTTAGGGATAGTTTATAGGGTTGTGTATAGGGATGGGTTAGTGTACAGCGTTAGGATTACTCTATAGGGGTGTGTACGGGGTTAGGGTCAGTGTACAGGGTTGTGTACGGGGTTAGGGATAGTTTATAGGGTTGTGTATAGGGATGGGTTAGAGTACAGCGTTAGGATTACTCTATAGGGCTGTGTACGGGGTTAGGGTCAGTGTACAGGGTTGTGTACGGGGTTAGGGATAGTTTATAGGGTTGTGTATAGGGATGGGTTAGTGTACAGCGTTAGGATTACTCTATAGGGCTGTGTACGGGGTTAGGGTCAGTGTACAGGTTTGTGTACGGGGTTAGGGATAGTTTATAGGGTTGTGTATAGGGATGGGTTAGTGTACAGCGTTAGGATTACTGTATAGGGCTGTGTACGGGGTTAGGGTCAGTGTACAGGGTTGTGTACGGGGTTAGGGTCAGTGTACAGGGTTGTGTACGGGGTTAGGGATAGTTTATAGGGTTGTGTATAGGGATGGGTTAGTGTACAGCGTTAGGATTACTCTATAGGGCTGTGTACGGGGTTAGGGTTAGTGTACAGGGTTGTGTACAGGGTTAGGGATAGTTTATAGGGTTGTGTATAGGGATGGGTTAGTGTACAGCGTTAGGATTACTCTATAGGGCTGTGTACGGGGTTAGGGTCAGTGTACAGGGTTGTGTACGGGGTTAGGGATAGTTTATAGGGTTGTGTATAGGGATGGGTTAGTGTACAGCGTTAGGATTACTCTATAGGGTTGTGTACGGGGTTAGGGTCAGTGTACAGGGTTGTGTACGCGGTTAGGGTCAGTGTACAGGGTTGTGTACGGGGTTAGGGATAGTTTATAGGGTTGTGTATAGGGATGGGTTAGTGTACAGCGTTAGGATTACTCTATAGGGTTGTGTACGGGGTTAGGGTCAGTGTACAGGGTTGTGTACGGGGTTAGGGATAGTTTATAGGGTTGTGTATAGGGATGGGTTAGTGTACAGCGTTAGGATTACTCTATAGGGTTGTGTACGGGGTTAGGGTCAGTGTACAGGGTTGTGTACGGGGTTAGGGATAGTTTATAGGGGTGTGTATAGGGATGGGTTAGTGTACAGCGTTAGGATTACTCTATAGGGTTGTGTACGGGGTTAGGGTCAGTGTACAGGGTTGTGTACGGGGTTAGGGATAGTTTATAGGGTTGTGTATAGGGATGGGTTAGTGTACAGCGTTAGGATTACTCTATAGGGTTGTGTACGGGGTTAGGGTTAGTGTACAGGGTTGTGTACGGGGTTAGGGATAGTTTATAGGGTTGTGTATAGGGATGGGTTAGTGTACAGCGTTAGGATTACTCTATAGGGTTGTGTACGGGGTTAGGGTTAGTGTACAGGGTTGTGTACGGGGTTAGGGATAGTTTATAGGGGTGTGTATAGGGATGGGTTAGTGTACAGCGTTAGGATTACTCTATAGGGTTGTGTACGGGGTTAGGGTCAGTGTACAGGGTTGTGTACGGGGTTAGGGATAGTTTATAGGGTTGTGTATAGGGATGGGTTAGTGTACAGCGTTAGGATTACTCTATAGGGCTGTGTACGGGGTTAGGGTCAGTGTACAGGGTTGTGTACGGGGTTAGGGATAGTTTATAGGGTTGTGTATAGGGATGGGTTAGTGTACAGCGTTAGGATTACTCTATAGGGCTGTGTACGGGGTTAGGGTTAGTGTACAGGGTTGTGTACGGGGTTAGGGATAGTTTATAGGGTTGTGTATAGGGATGGGTTAGTGTACAGCGTTAGGATTACTCTATAGGGTTGTGTACGGGGTTAGGGTCAGTGTACAGGGTTGTGTACGGGGTTAGGGATAGTTTATAGGGTTGTGTATAGGGATGGGTTAGTGTACAGCGTTAGGATTACTCTATAGGGTTGTGTACGGGGTTAGGGATAGTTTATAGGGTTGTGTATAGGGATGGGTTAGTGTACAGGGTTAGGATTACTCTATAGGGTTGTGTACGGGGTTAGGGTCAGTGTACAGGGTTGTGTACGGGGTTAGGGATAGTTTATAGGGTGTGTATAGGGATGGGTTAGGGTACAGCGTTAGGATTACTCTATAGGGTTGTGTACGGGGTTAGGGTCAGTGTACAGGGTTGTGTACGGGGTTAGGGATAGTTTATAGGGTTGTGTATAGGGATGGGTTAGTGTACAGCGTTAGGATTACTCTATAGGGTTGTGTACGGGGTTAGGGTTAGTGTACAGGGTTGTGTACGGGGTTAGGGATAGTTTATAGGGGTGTGTATAGGGATGGGTTAGTGTACAGCGTTAGGATTACTCTATAGGGCTGTGTACGGGGTTAGGGTTAGTGTACAGGGTTGTGTACGGGGTTAGGGATAGTTTATAGGGTTGTGTATAGGGATGGGTTAGTGTACAGGGTTAGGATTACTCTATAGGGCTGTGTACGGGGTTAGGGTCAGTGTACAGGGTTGTGTACGGGGTTAGGGATAGTTTATAGGGTTGTGTATAGGGATGGGTTAGTGTACAGCGTTAGGATTACTCTATAGGGTTGTGTACGGGGTTAGGGTCAGTGTACAGGGTTGTGTACGGGGTTAGGGATAGTTTATAGGGTTGTGTATAGGGATGGGTTAGTGTACAGCGTTAGGATTACTCTATAGGGTTGTGTACGGGGTTAGGGTCAGTGTACAGGGTTGTGTACGGGGTTAGGGATAGTTTATAGGGTTGTGTATAGGGATGGGTTAGTGTACAGCGTTAGGATTACTCTATAGGGTTGTGTACGGGGTTAGGGTTAGTGTACAGGGTTGTGTACGGGGTTAGGGTCAGTGTACAGGGTTGTGTACAAGGTTAGGGATAGTTTATAGGGGTGTGTATAGGGATGGGTTAGTGTACAGCGTTAGGATTACTCTATAGGGTTGTGTACGGGGTTAGGGTCAGTGTACAGGGTTGTGTACGGGGTTAGGGTTAGTGTACAGGGTTGTGTACGGGGTTAGGGAT
Source organism: Malaclemys terrapin pileata (assembly GCF_027887155.1). NCBI lineage: Eukaryota > Metazoa > Chordata > Testudines > Emydidae > Malaclemys > Malaclemys terrapin. The sequence goes on along the minus strand of NC_071519.1, from coordinate 3,934,785 downwards.
AGTTTATAGGGTTGTGTATAGGGATGGGTTAGTGTACAGCGTTAGGATTACTCTATAGGGCTGTGTACGGGGTTAGGGTTAGTGTACAGGGTTGTGTACGGGGTTAGGGTCAGTGTACAGGGTTGTGTACGGGGTTAGGGTCAGTGTACAGGGTTGTGTACAGGGTTAGGGATAGTTTATAGGGTTGTGTATAGGGATGGGTTAGTGTACAGCGTTAGGATTACTCTATAGGGTTTTGTACGGGGTTAGGGTCAGTGTACAGGGTTGTGTACGGGGTTAGGGATAGTTTATAGGGTTGTGTATAGGGATGGGTTAGTGTACAGCGTTAGGATTACTCTATAGGGTTGTGTACGGGGTTAGGGTCAGTGTACAGGGCTGTGTACGGGGTTAGGGATAGTTTATAGGGTTGTGTATAGGGATGGGTTAGTGTACAGCGTTAGGATTACTCTATAGGGTTGTGTACGGGGTTAGGGTCAGTGTACAGGGTTGTGTACGGGGTTAGGGATAGTTTATAGGGTTGTGTACAGGGATGGGTTAGTGTACAGCGTTAGGATTACTCTATAGGGCTGTGTACGGGGTTAGGGTTAGTGTACAGGGTTGTGTACGGGGTTAGGGTCAGTGTACAGGGTTGTGTACGGGGTTAGGGATAGTTTATAGGGTTGTGTATAGGGATGGGTTAGTGTACAGCGTTAGGATTACTCTATAGGGCTGTGTACGGGGTTAGGGTTAGTGTACAGGGTTGTGTACGGGGTTAGGGATAGTTTATAGGGTTGTGTATAGGGATGGGTTAGTGTACAGCGTTAGGATTACTCTATAGGGTTGTGTACGGGGTTAGGGTCAGTGTACAGGGTTGTGTACGGGGTTAGGGATAGTTTATAGGGTTGTGTATAGGGATGGGTTAGTGTACAGCGTTAGGATTACTCTATAGGGCTGTGTACGGGGTTAGGGTCAGTGTACAGGGTTGTGTACAGGGTTAGGGATAGTTTATAGGGTTGTGTATAGGGATGGGTTAGTGTACAGCGTTAGGATTACTCTATAGGGTTGTGTACGGGGTTAGGGTCAGTGTACAGGGTTGTGTACGGGGTTAGGGTCAGTGTACAGGGTTGTGTACGGGGTTAGGGATAGTTTATAGGGTTGTGTATAGGGATGGGTTAGTGTACAGCGTTAGGATTACTCTATAGGGCTGTGTACGGGGTTAGGGTCAGTGTACAGGGTTGTGTACAGGGTTAGGGATAGTTTATAGGGTTGTGTATAGGGATGGGTTAGTGTACAGCGTTAGGATTACTCTATAGGGTTGTGTACGGGGTTAGGGTCAGTGTACAGGGTTGTGTACGGGGTTAGGGTTAGTGTACAGGGTTGTGTACGGGGTTAGGGATAGTTTATAGGGTTGTGTATAGGGATGGGTTAGTGTACAGCGTTAGGATTACTCTATAGGGTTGTGTACGGGGTTAGGGTCAGTGTACAGGGTTGTGTACAGGGTTAGGGATAGTTTATAGGGTTGTGTATAGGGATGGGTCAGTGTACAGCGTTAGGATTACTCTATAGGGCTGTGTACGGGGTTAGGGTTAGTGTACAGGGTTGTGTACGGGGTTAGGGATAGTTTATAGGGTTGTGTATAGGGATGGGTTAGTGTACAGCGTTAGGATTACTCTATAGGGCTGTGTACGGGGTTAGGGTCAGTGTACAGGGTTGTGTACGGGGTTAGGGATAGTTTATAGGGTTGTGTATAGGGATGGGTTAGTGTACAGCGTTAGGATTACTCTATAGGGTTGTGTACGGGGTTAGGGTCAGTGTACAGGGTTGTGTACGGGGTTAGGGATAGTTTATAGGGTTGTGTATAGGGATGGGTTAGTGTACAGCGTTAGGATTACTCTATAGGGCTGTGTACGGGGTTAGGGTCAGTGTACAGGGTTGTGTACGGGGTTAGGGTCAGTGTACAGGGTTGTGTACAGGGTTAGGGATAGTTTATAGGGTTGTGTATAGGGATGGGTTAGTGTACAGCGTTAGGATTACTCTATAGGGTTGTGTACGGGGTTAGGGTTAGTGTACAGGGTTGTGTACGGGGTTAGGGATAGTTTATAGGGGTGTGTATAGGGATGGGTTAGTGTACAGGGTTAGGATTACTCTATAGGGTTGTGTACGGGGTTAGGGTTAGTGTACAGGGTTGTGTACGGGGTTAGGGTCAGTGTACAGGGTTGTGTACAGGGTTAGGGATAGTTTATAGGGTGTGTATAGGGATGGGTTAGTGTACAGCGTTAGGATTACTCTATAGGGCTGTGTACGGGGTTAGGGTCAGTGTACAGGGTTGTGTACGGGGTTAGGGATAGTTTATAGGGTGTGTATAGGGATGGGTTAGTGTACAGCGTTAGGATTACTCTATAGGGCTGTGTACGGGGTTAGGGTCAGTGTACAGGGTTGTGTACGGGGTTAGGGATAGTTTATAGGGTTGTGTATAGGGATGGGTTAGTGTACAGCGTTAGGATTACTCTATAGGGCTGTGTACGGGGTTAGGGTTAGTGTACAGGGTTGTGTACGGGGTTAGGGATAGTTTATAGGGTTGTGTATAGGGATGGGTTAGTGTACAGCGTTAGGATTACTCTATAGGGCTGTGTACGGGGTTAGGGTCAGTGTACAGGGTTGTGTACGGGGTTAGGGATAGTTTATAGGGTTGTGTATAGGGATGGGTTAGTGTACAGCGTTAGGATTACTCTATAGGGTTGTGTACGGGGTTAGGGTTAGTGTACAGGGTTGTGTACGGGGTTAGGGTCAGTGTACAGGGCTGTGTACGGGGTTAGGGATAGTTTATAGGGTTGTGTATAGGGATAGGTTAGTGTACAGCGTTAGGATTACTCTATAGGGGTGTGTACGGGGTTAGGGTCAGTGTACAGGGTTGTGTACGGGGTTAGGGATAGTTTATAGGGTTGTGTATAGGGATGGGTTAGTGTACAGCGTTAGGATTACTCTATAGGGTTGTGTACGGGGTTAGGGTCAGTGTACAGGGTTGTGTACGGGGTTAGGGATAGTTTATAGGGTTGTGTATAGGGATGGGTTAGTGTACAGCGTTAGGATTACTCTATAGGGTTGTGTACGCGGTTAGGGTCAGTGTACAGGGTTGTGTACGGGGTTAGGGATAGTTTATAGGGGTGTGTATAGGGATGGGTTAGTGTACAGCGTTAGGATTACTCTATAGGGTTGTGTACGGGGTTAGGGTTAGTGTACAGGGTTGTGTACAGGGTTAGGGATAGTTTATAGGGTTGTGTATAGGGATGGGTTAGTGTACAGCGTTAGGATTACTCTATAGGGCTGTGTACGGGGTTAGGGTTAGTGTACAGGGCTGTGTACAGGGTTAGGGATAGTTTATAGGGTTGTGTATAGGGATGTGTTAGTGTACAGCGTTAGGATTACTCTATAGGGTTGTGTACGGGGTTAGGGTCAGTGTACAGGGTTGTGTACGGGGTTAGGGATAGTTTATAGGGTTGTGTACGGGGTTAGGGATAGTTTATAGGGTTGTGTATAGGGATGGGTTAGTGTACAGCGTTAGGATTACTCTATAGGGTTGTGTACGGGGTTAGGGTTAGTGTACAGGGTTGTGTACGGGGTTAGGGATAGTTTATAGGGTTGTGTATAGGGATGGGTTAGTGTACAGCGTTAGGATTACTCTATAGGGTTGTGTACGGGGTTAGGGTCAGTGTACAGGGTTGTGTACGGGGTTAGGGATAGTTTATAGGGTTGTGTATAGGGATGGGTTAGTGTACAGGGTTAGGATTACTCTATAGGGTTGTGTACGGGGTTAGGGTCAGTGTACAGGGTTGTGTACGGGGTTAGGGATAGTTTATAGGGTTGTGTATAGGGATGGGTTAGTGTACAGCGTTAGGATTACTCTATAGGGCTGTGTACGGGGTTAGGGTCAGTGTACAGGGTTGTGTACGGGGTTAGGGATAGTTTATAGGGTTGTGTATAGGGATGGGTTAGTGTACAGCGTTAAGATTACTCTATAGGGTTGTGTACGGGGTTAGGGTTAGTGTACAGGGTTGTGTACAGGGTTAGGGATAGTTTATAGGGGTGTGTATAGGGATGGGTTAGTGTACAGCGTTAGGATTACTCTATAGGGTTGTGTACGGGGTTAGGGTCAGTGTACAGGGTTGTGTACGGGGTTAGGGATAGTTTATAGGGTTGTGTATAGGGATGGGTTAGTGTACAGCGTTAGGATTACTCTATAGGGTTGTGTACGGGGTTAGGGTCAGTGTACAGGGTTGTGTACGGGGTTAGGGATAGTTTATAGGGGTGTGTATAGGGATGGGTTAGTGTACAGCGTTAGGATTACTCTATAGGGTTGTGTACGGGGTTAGGGTCAGTGTACAGGGTTGTGTACGGGGTTAGGGATAGTTTATAGGGTTGTGTATAGGGATGGGTTAGTGTACAGCGTTAGGATTACTCTATAGGGTTGTGTACGGGGTTAGGGTCAGTGTACAGGGTTGTGTACAGGGTTAGGGATAGTTTATAGGGTTGTGTATAGGGATGGGTTAGTGTACAGCGTTAGGATTACTCTATAGGGTTGTGTACGGGGTTAGGGTCAGTGTACAGGGTTGTGTACAGGGTTAGGGATAGTTTATAGGGTTGTGTATAGGGATGGGTTAGTGTACAGCGTTAGGATTACTCTATAGGGTTGTGTACGGGGTTAGGGTCAGTGTACAGGGTTGTGTATGGGGTTAGGGATAGTTTATAGGGTTGTGTATAGGGATGGGTTAGTGTACAGCGTTAGGATTACTCTATAGGGTTGTGTACGGGGTTAGGGTTAGTGTACAGGTTTGTGTACGGGGTTAGGGATAGTTTATAGGGTTGTGTATAGGGATGGGTTAGAGTACAGCGTTAGGATTACTCTATAGGGTTGTGTACGGGGTTAGGGTCAGTGTACAGGGTTGTGTACGGGGTTAGGGATAGTTTATAGGGTTGTGTATAGGGATGGGTTAGTGTACAGCGTTAGGATTACTCTATAGGGTTGTGTACGGGGTTAGGGTCAGTGTATAGGGTTGTGTACGGGGTTAGGGATAGTTTATAGGGGTGTGTATAGGGATGGGTTAGTGTACAGCGTTAGGATTACTCTATAGGGCTGTGTACGGGGTTAGGGTCAGTGTACAGGGTTGTGTACGGGGTTAGGAATAGTTTATAGGGTTGTGTATAGGGATGGGTTAGTGTACAGCGTTAGGATTACTCTATAGGGCTGTGTACGGGGTTAGGGTCAGTGTACAGGGTTGTGTACGGGGTTAGGGATAGTTTATAGGGTTGTGTATAGGGATGGGTTAGTGTACAGCGTTAGGATTACTCTATAGGGTTGTGTACGGGGTTAGGGTTAGTGTACAGGGTTGTGTACGGGGTTAGGGATAGTTTATAGGGTTGTGTATAGGGATGGGTTAGTGTACAGCGTTAGGATTACTCTATAGGGTTGTGTACGGGGTTAGGGTTAGTGTACAGGGTTGTGTACGGGGTTAGGGATAGTTTATAGGGTTGTGTATAGGGATGGGTTAGTGTACAGCGTTAGGATTACTCTATAGGGTTGTGTACGGGGTTAGGGTCAGTGTACAGGGTTGTGTACGGGGTTAGGGATAGTTTATAGGGTTGTGTATAGGGATGGGTTAGTGTACAGCGTTAGGATTACTCTATAGGGCTGTGTACGGGGTTAGGGTTAGTGTACAGGGTTGTGTACGGGGTTAGGGATAGTCTATAGGGTTGTGTATAGGGATGGGTTAGTGTACAGCGTTAGGATTACTCTATAGGGTTGTGTACGGGGTTAGGGTCAGTGTACAGGGTTGTGTACGGGGTTAGGGATAGTTTATAGGGTTGTGTATAGGGATGGGTTAGTGTACAGCGTTAGGATTACTCTATAGGGTTGTGTACGGGGTTAGGGTTAGTGTACAGGGTTGTGTACGGGGTTAGGGATAGTTTATAGGGTTGTGTATAGGGATGGGTTAGTGTACAGCGTTAGGATTACTCTATAGGGCTGTGTACGCGGTTAGGGTCAGTGTACAGGGTTGTGTACGGGGTTAGGGATAGTTTATAGGGTTGTGTATAGGGATGGGTTAGTGTACAGCGTTAGGATTACTCTATAGGGTTGTGTACGGGGTTAGGGTCAGTGTACAGGGTTGTGTACGGGGTTAGGGATAGTTTATAGGGTTGTGTATAGGGATGGGTTAGTGTACAGCGTTAGGATTACTCTATAGGGTTGTGTACGGGGTTAGGGTTAGTGTACAGGGTTGTGTATGGGGTTAGGGATAGTTTATAGGGTTGTGTATAGGGATGGGTTAGTGTACAGCGTTAGGATTACTCTATAGGGTTGTGTACGGGGTTAGGGTCAGTGTACAGGGTTGTGTACGGGGTTAGGGATAGTTTATAGGGTTGTGTATAGGGATGGGTTAGTGTACAGCGTTAGGATTACTCTATAGGGTTGTGTACGGGGTTAGGGTCAGTGTACAGGGTTGTGTACGGGGTTAGGGATAGTTTATAGGGTTGTGTATAGGGATGGGTTAGTGTACAGCGTTAGGATTACTCTATAGGGTTGTGTACGGGGTTAGGGTCAGTGTACAGGGCTGTGTACGGGGTTAGGGATAGTTTATAGGGTTGTGTATAGGGATGGGTTAGTGTACAGCGTTAGGATTACTCTATAGGGCTGTGTACGGGGTTAGGGTCAGTGTACAGGGTTGTGTACGGGGTTAGGGTTAGTGTACAGGGTTGTGTACGGGGTTAGGGATAGTTTATAGGGTTGTGTATAGGGATGGGTTAGTGTACAGCGTTAGGATTACTCTATAGGGTTGTGTACGGGGTTAGGGTCAGTGTACAGGGTTGTGTACGGGGTTAGGGATAGTTTATAGGGGTGTGTATAGGGATGGGTTAGTGTACAGCGTTAGGATTACTCTATAGGGTTGTGTACGGGGTTAGGGTCAGTGTACAGGGCTGTGTACGGGGTTAGGGATAGTTTATAGGGGTGTGTATAGGGATGGGTTAGTGTACAGCGTTAGGATTACTCTATAGGGTTGTGTACGGGGTTAGGGATAGTTTATAGGGTTGTGTACGGGGTTAGGGATAGTTTATAGGGTTGTGTATAGGGATGGGTTAGTGTACAGCGTTAGGATTACTCTATAGGGTTGTGTACGGGGTTAGGGTTAGTGTACAGAGTTGTGTACGGGGTTAGGGATAGTTTATAGGGTTGTGTATAGGGATGGGTTAGTGTACAGCGTTAGGATTACTCTATAGGGTTGTGTACGGGGTTAGGGTCAGTGTACAGGGTTGTGTACGGGGTTAGGGATAGTTTATAGGGTTGTGTATAGGGATGGGTTAGTGTACAGCGTTAGGATTACTCTATAGGGTTGTGTACGGGGTTAGGGTTAGTGTACAGGGTTGTGTACGGGGTTAGGGATAGTTTATAGGGTTGTGTATAGGGATGGGTTAGTGTACAGCGTTAGGATTACTCTATAGGGTTGTGTACGGGGTTAGGGTTAGTGTACAGGGTTGTGTACGGGGTTAGGGATAGTTTATAGGGGTGTGTATAGGGATGGGTTAGTGTACAGCGTTAGGATTACTCTATAGGGTTGTGTACGGGGTTAGGGTCAGTGTACAGGGTTGTGTACGGGGTTAGGGTTAGTGTACAGGGTTGTGTACAGGGTTAGGGATAGTTTATAGGGTTGTGTATAGGGATGGGTCAGTGTACAGCGTTAGGATTACTCTATAGGGCTGTGTACGGGGTTAGGGTTAGTGTACAGGGTTGTGTACGGGGTTAGGGATAGTTTATAGGGTTGTGTATAGGGATGGGTTAGTGTACAGCGTTAGGATTACTCTATAGGGTTGTGTACGGGGTTAGGGTTAGTGTACAGGGTTGTGTACAGGGTTAGGGATAGTTTATAGGGTTGTGTATAGGGATGGGTTAGTGTACAGCGTTAGGATTACTCTATAGGGTTGTGTACGGGGTTAGGGTCAGTGTACAGGGTTGTGTACGGGGTTAGGGATAGTTTATAGGGTTGTGTACAGGGATGGGTTAGTGTACAGCGTTAGGATTACTCTATAGGGCTGTGTACGGGGTTAGGGTCAGTGTACAGGGTTGTGTACAGGGTTAGGGATAGTTTATAGGGTTGTGTATAGGGATGGGTTAGTGTACAGGGTTAGGATTACTCTATAGGGTTGTGTACGGGGTTAGGGTCAGTGTACAGGTTTGTGTACGGGGTTAGGGATAGTTTATAGGGTTGTGTATAGGGATGGGTTAGTGTACAGGGTTAGGATTACTCTATAGGGTTGTGTACGGGGTTAGGGTCAGTGTACAGGTTTGTGTACGGGGTTAGGGATAGTTTATAGGGTTGTGTACAGGGATGGGTTAGTGTACAGCGTTAGGATTACTCTATAGGGTTGTGTACGGGGTTAGGGTCAGTGTACAGGGTTGTGTACGGGGTTAGGGATAGTTTATACGGTTGTGTATAGGGATGGGTTAGTGTACAGCGTTAGGATTACTCTATAGGGTTGTGTACGGGGTTAGGGTCAGTGTACAGGGCTGTGTACGGGGTTAGGGATAGTTTATAGGGTTGTGTATAGGGATGGGTTAGTGTACAGCGTTAGGATTACTCTATAGGGTTGTGTACGGGGTTAGGGTCAGTGTACAGGTTTGTGTACGGGGTTAGGGATAGTTTATAGGGTTGTGTATAGGGATGGGTTAGTGTACAGCGTTAGGATTACTCTATAGGGTTGTGTACGGGGTTAGGGTTAGTGTACAGGGTTGTGTACGGGGTTAGGGTCAGTGTACAGGGTTGTGTACGGGGTTAGGGATAGTTTATACGGTTGTGTATAGGGATGGGTTAGTGTACAGCGTTAGGATTACTCTATAGGGCTGTGTACAGGGTTAGGGTCAGTGTACAGGGTTGTGTACGGGGTTAGGGATAGTTTATAGGGGTGTGTATAGGGATGGGTTAGTGTACAGCGTTAGGATTACTCTATAGGGTTGTGTACGGGGTTAGGGTCAGTGTACAGGGTTGTGTACGGGGTTAGGGATAGTTTATAGGGGTGTGTATAGGGATGGGTTAGTGTACAGCGTTAGGATTACTCTATAGGGTTGTGTACGGGGTTAGGGTCAGTGTACAGGGTTGTGTACGGGGTTAGGGATAGTTTATAGGGTTGTGTATAGGGATGGGTTAGTGTACAGCGTTAGGATTACTCTATAGGGTTGTGTACGGGGTTAGGGTCAGTGTACAGGGTTGTGTACGGGGTTAGGGATAGTTTATAGGGGTGTGTATAGGGATGGGTTAGTGTACAGCGTTAGGATTACTCTATAGGGTTGTGTACGGGGTTAGGGTCAGTGTACAGGGTTGTGTACGGGGTTAGGGATAGTTTATAGGGTTGTGTATAGGGATGGGTTAGTGTACAGCGTTAGGATTACTCTATAGGGTTGTGTACGGGGTTAGGGTCAGTGTACAGGGCTGTGTACGGGGTTAGGGATAGTTTATAGGGTTGTGTATAGGGATGGGTTAGTGTACAGGGTTAGGATTACTCTATAGGGTTGTGTACGGGGTTAGGGTCAGTGTACAGGGTTGTGTACAGGGTTAGGGATAGTTTATAGGGTTGTGTATAGGGATGGGTTAGTGTACAGCGTTAGGATTACTCTATAGGGTTGTGTACGGGGTTAGGGTCAGTGTACAGGGTTGTGTACAGGGTTAGGGATAGTTTATAGGGTTGTGTATAGGGATGGGTTAGTGTACAGCGTTAGGATTACTCTATAGGGTTGTGTACGGGGTTAGGGTCAGTGTACAGGGTTGTGTACGGGGTTAGGGATAGTTTATAGGGTGTGTATAGGGATGGGTTAGTGTACAGCGTTAGGATTACTCTATAGGGTTGTGTACGGGGTTAGGGTCAGTGTACAGGGTTGTGTACGGGGTTAGGGATAGTTTATAGGGTGTGTATAGGGATGGGTTAGTGTACAGCGTTAGGATTACTCTATAGGGCTGTGTACGGGGTTAGGGTCAGTGTACAGGGTTGTGTACGGGGTTAGGGATAGTTTATAGGGTTGTGTATAGGGATGGGTTAGTGTACAGCGTTAGGATTACTCTATAGGGCTGTGTACGGGGTTAGGGTCAGTGTACAGGGTTGTGTACGGGGTTAGGGATAGTTTATAGGGTTGTGTATAGGGATGGGTTAGTGTACAGCGTTAGGATTACTCTATAGGGCTGTGTATGGGGTTAGGGTTAGTGTACAGGGTTGTGTACGGGGTTAGGGATAGTTTATTGGGTTGTGTATAGGGATGGGTTAGTGTACAGCGTTAGGATTACTCTATAGGGCTGTGTATGGGGTTAGGGTTAGTGTACAGGGTTGTGTACGGGGTTAGGGATAGTTTATTGGGTTGTGTATAGGGATGGGTTAGTGTACAGCGTTAGGATTACTCTATAGGGTTGTGTACGGGGTTAGGGTCAGTGTACAGGGTTGTGTACAGGGTTAGGGATAGTTTATAGGGTTGTGTATAGGGATGGGTTAGTGTACAGCGTTAGGATTACTCTATAGGGTTGTGTACGGGGTTAGGGTCAGTGTACACGGTTGTGTACGGGGTTAGGGATAGTTTATAGGGGTGTGTATAGGGATGGGTTAGTGTACAGCGTTAGGATTACTCTATAGGGTTGTGTACGGGGTTAGGGTCAGTGTACAGGGTTGTGTACGGGGTTAGGGATAGTTTATAGGGGTGTGTATAGGGATGGGTTAGTGTACAGCGTTAGGATTACTCTATAGGGTTGTGTACGGGGTTAGGGTCAGTGTACAGGGTTGTGTACGGGGTTAGGGATAGTTTATAGGGGTGTGTATAGGGATGGGTTAGTGTACAGCGTTAGGATTACTCTATAGGGTTGTGTACGGGGTTAGGGTCAGTGTACAGGGTTGTGTACGGGGTTAGGGATAGTTTATAGGGTTGTGTATAGGGATGGGTTAGTGTACAGCGTTAGGATTACTCTATAGGGTTGTGTACGGGGTTAGGGATAGTTTATAGGGGTGTGTATAGGGATGGGTTAGTGTACAGCGTTAGGATTACTCTATAGGGTTGTGTACGGGGTTAGGGTTAGTGTACAGGTTTGTGTACGGGGTTAGGGATAGTTTATAGGGTTGTGTATAGGGATGGGTTAGTGTACAGCGTTAGGATTACTCTATAGGGTTGTGTACGGGGTTAGGGTCAGTGTACAGGGTTGTGTACAGGGTTAGGGATAGTTTATAGGGTTGTGTATAGGGATGGGTTAGTGTACAGCGTTAGGATTACTCTATAGGGTTGTGTACGCGGTTAGGGTCAGTGTACAGGGTTGTGTACGGGGTTAGGGATAGTTTATAGGGTTGTGTATAGGGATGGGTTAGTGTACAGCGTTAGGATTACTCTATAGGGCTGTGTACGGGGTTAGGGTCAGTGTACAGGGTTGTGTACGGGGTTAGGGATAGTTTATAGGGGTGTGTATAGGGATAGGTTAGTGTACAGCGTTAGGATTACTCTATAGGGTTGTGTACGGGGTTAGGGTCAGTGTACAGGGTTGTGTACGGGGTTAGGGTTAGTTTATAGGGTTGTGTACGGGGTTAGGGATAGTTTATAGGGTTGTGTATAGGGATGGGTTAGTGTACAGCGTTAGGATTACTCTATAGGGTTGTGTACGGGGTTAGGGTCAGTGTACAGGGTTGTGTACGGGGTTAGGGTCAGTGTACAGGGTTGTGTACGGGGTTAGGGATAGTTTATAGGGTTGTGTATAGGGATGGGTTAGTGTACAGCGTTAGGATTACTCTATAGGGCTGTGTACGGGGTTAGGGTCAGTGTACAGGGTTGTGTACGGGGTTAGGGATAGTTTATAGGGGTGTGTATAGGGATGGGTTAGTGTACAGCGTTAGGATTACTCTATAGGGTTGTGTACGGGGTTAGGGTTAGTTTATAGGGTTGTGTATAGGGATGGGTTAGTGTACAGCGTTAGGATTACTCTATAGGGTTGTGTACGGGGTTAGGGTCAGTGTACAGAGTTGTGTACGGGGTTAGGGATAGTTTATAGGGGTGTGTATAGGGATGGGTTAGTGTACAGCGTTAGGATTACTCTATAGGGTTGTGTACGGGGTTAGGGTCAGTGTACAGGGTTGTGTACGGGGTTAGGGATAGTTTATAGGGTTGTGTATAGGGATGGGTTAGTGTACAGCGTTAGGATTACTCTATAGGGTTGTGTACGGGGTTAGGGTTAGTGTACAGGGTTGTGTACGGGGTTAGGGATAGTTTATAGGGTTGTGTACGGGGTTAGGGATAGTTTATAGGGTTATGTATAGGGATGGGTTAGTGTACAGCGTTAGGATTACTCTATAGGGTTGTGTACGGGGTTAGGGTTAGTGTACAGGGTTGTGTACGGGGTTAGGGTCAGTGTACAGGGTTGTGTACAGGGTTAGGGATAGTTTATAGGGTTGTGTATAGGGATGGGTTAGTGTACAGCGTTAGGATTACTCTATAGGGCTGTGTACGGGGTTAGGGTTAGTGTACAGGGTTGTGTACGGGGTTAGGGATAGTTTATAGGGTTGTGTATAGGGATGGGTTAGTGTACAGCGTTAGGATTACTCTATAGGGTTGTGTACGGGGTTAGGGTCAGTGTACAGGGTTGTGTACGGGGTTAGGGATAGTTTATAGGGTTGTGTATAGGGATGGGTTAGTGTACAGGGTTAGGATTACTCTATAGGGTTGTGTACGGGGTTAGGGTCAGTGTACAGGGTTGTGTACGGGGTTAGGGATAGTTTATAGGGTTGTGTATAGGGATGGGTTAGTGTACAGCGTTAGGATTACTCTATAGGGTTGTGTACGGGGTTAGGGTCAGTGTACAGGGTTGTGTACGGGGTTAGGGATAGTTTATAGGGTTGTGTACAGGGATGGGTTAGTGTACAGCGTTAGGATTACTCTATAGGGTTGTGTACGGGGTTAGGGTCAGTGTACAGGGCTGTGTACGGGGTTAGGGATAGTTTATAGGGTTGTGTATAGGGATGGGTTAGTGTACAGGGTTAGGATTACTCTATAGGGTTGTGTACGGGGTTAGGGTTAGTGTACAGGGTTGTGTACAGGGTTAGGGATAGTTTATAGGGTTGTGTATAGGGATGGGTTAGTGTACAGCGTTAGGATTACTCTATAGGGTTGTGTACGGGGTTAGGGTCAGTGTACAGGGTTGTGTACGGGGTTAGGGATAGTTTATAGGGTTGTGTATAGGGATGGGTTAGTGTACAGCGTTAGGATTACTCTATAGGGTTGTGTACGGGGTTAGGGTTAGTGTACAGGGTTGTGTACGGGGTTAGGGTCAGTGTACAGGGTTGTGTACGGGGTTAGGGATAGTTTATAGGGTTGTGTATAGGGATGGGTTAGTGTACAGCGTTAGGATTACTCTATAGGGTTGTGTACGGGGTTAGGGTTAGTGTACAGGGTTGTGTACGGGGTTAGGGATAGTTTATAGGGTTGTGTATAGGGATGGGTTAGTGTACAGGGTTAGGATTACTCTATAGGGTTGTGTACGGGGTTAGGGTCAGTGTACAGGGTTGTGTACGGGGTTAGGGATAGTTTATAGGGTTGTGTATAGGGATGGGTTAGTGTACAGCGTTAGGATTACTCTATAGGGCTGTGTACGGGGTTAGGGTCAGTGTACAGGGTTGTGTACGGGGTTAGGGATAGTTTATAGGGTTGTGTATAGGGATGGGTTAGTGTACAGCGTTAGGATTACTCTATAGGGCTGTGTACGGGGTTAGGGTCAGTGTACAGGGTTGTGTACGGGGTTAGGGATAGTTTATAGGGGTGTGTATAGGGATGGGTTAGTGTACAGCGTTAGGATTACTCTATAGGGTTGTGTACGGGGTTAGGGTCAGTGTACAGGGTTGTGTACGGGGTTAGGGATAGTTTATAAGGTTGTGTTAGGGATGGGTTAGTGTACAGCGTTAGGATTACTCTATAGGGTTGTGTACGGGGTTAGGGTCAGTGTACAGGGTTGTGTACGGGGTTAGGGTCAGTGTACAGGGTTGTGTATAGGGATGGGTTAGTGTACAGGGTTAGGATTACTCTATAGGGTTGTGTACGGGGTTAGGGTTAGTGTACAGGGTTGTGTACGGGGTTAGGGTCAGTGTACAGGGTTGTGTACGGGGTTAGGGTTAGTGTACAGGTTTGTGTACGGGGTTAGGGATAGTTTATAGGGTTGTGTATAGGGATGGGTTAGTGTACAGCGTTAGGATTACTCTATAGGGCTGTGTACGGGGTTAGGGTTAGTGTACAGGGTTGTGTACGGGGTTAGGGATAGTTTATAGGGTTGTGTATAGGGATGGGTTAGGGTACAGCGTTAGGATTACTCTATAGGGTTGTGTACGGGGTTAGGGTCAGTGTACAGGGTTGTGTACGGGGTTAGGGATAGTTTATAGGGTTGTGTATAGGGATAGGTTAGTGTACAGCGTTAGGATTACTCTATAGGGTTGTGTACGGGGTTAGGGTCAGTGTACAGGGTTGTGTACGGGGTTAGGGATAGTTTATAGGGTTGTGTATAGGGATGGGTTAGTGTACAGCGTTAGGATTACTCTATAGGGCTGTGTACGGGGTTAGGGTTAGTGTACAGGGTTGTGTACGGGGTTAGGGATAGTTTATAGGGTTGTGTATAGGGATGGGTTAGTGTACAGGGTTAGGATTACTCTATAGGGTTGTGTACGGGGTTAGGGTCAGTGTACAGGGTTGTGTACGGGGTTAGGGTCAGTGTACAGGGTTAGGATTACTCTATAGGGCTGTGTACGGGGTTAGGGTCAGTGTACAGGGTTGTGTACGGGGTTAGGGATAGTTTATAGGGTTGTGTATAGGGATGGGTTAGTGTACAGCGTTAGGATTACTCTATAGGGTTGTGTACGGGGTTAGGGTCAGTGTACAGGGTTGTGTACGGGGTTAGGGATAGTTTATAGGGTTGTGTATAGGGATGGGTTAGTGTACAGCGTTAGGATTACTCTATAGGGTTGTGTACGGGGTTAGGGTCAGTGTACAGGGTTGTGTACGGGGTTAGGGATAGTTTATAGGGTTGTGTATAGGGATGGGTTAGTGTACAGCGTTAGGATTACTCTATAGGGTTGTGTACGGGGTTAGGGTCAGTGTACAGGGTTGTGTACGGGGTTAGGGATAGTTTATAGGGTTGTGTATAGGGATGGGTTAGTGTACAGCGTTAGGATTACTCTATAGGGTTGTGTACGGGGTTAGGGTCAGTGTACAGGGTTGTGTACGGGGTTAGGGATAGTTTATAGGGTTGTGTATAGGGATGGGTTAGTGTACAGCGTTAGGATTACTCTATAGGGCTGTGTACGGGGTTAGGGTTAGTGTACAGGGTTGTGTACGGGGTTAGGGATAGTTTATAGGGTTGTGTATAGGGATGGGTTAGTGTACAGCGTTAGGATTACTCTATAGGGTTGTGTACGGGGTTAGGGTCAGTGTACAGGGTTGTGTACGGGGTTAGGGATAGTTTATAGGGTTGTGTATAGGGATGGGTTAGTGTACAGCGTTAGGATTACTCTATAGGGTTGTGTACGGGGTTAGGGTCAGTGTACAGGGTTGTGTACGGGGTTAGGGATAGTTTATAGGGTGTGTATAGGGATGGGTTAGTGTACAGCGTTAGGATTACTCTATAGGGTTGTGTACGGGGTTAGGGTCAGTGTACAGGGTTGTGTACAGGGTTAGGGATAGTTTATAGGGTTGTGTATAGGGATGGGTTAGTGTACAGCGTTAGGATTACTCTATAGGGTTGTGTACGGGGTTAGGGTCAGTGTACAGGGTTGTGTACGGGGTTAGGGTCAGTGTACAGGGTTGTGTACGGGGTTAGGGATAGTTTATAGGGTTGTGTATAGGGATGGGTTAGTGTACAGCGTTAGGATTACTCTATAGGGTTGTGTACGGGGTTAGGGTCAGTGTACAGGGCTGTGTACGGGGTTAGGGTCAGTGTACAGGGTTGTGTACGGGGTTAGGGATAGTTTATAGGGTTGTGTATAGGGATGGGTTAGTGTACAGCGTTAGGATTACTCTATAGGGTTGTGTACGGGGTTAGGGTCAGTGTACAGGGTTGTGTACGGGGTTAGGGATAGTTTATAGGGTTGTGTATAGGGATGGGTTAGTGTACAGCGTTAGGATTACTCTATAGGGTTGTGTACGGGGTTAGGGTTAGTGTACAGGGTTGTGTATGGGGTTAGGGATAGTTTATAGGGTTGTGTATAGGGATGGGTTAGTGTACAGCGTTAGGATTACTCTATAGGGTTGTGTACGGGGTTAGGGTCAGTGTACAGGGTTGTGTACGGGGTTAGGGATAGTTTATAGGGGTGTGTATAGGGATGGGTTAGTGTACAGCGTTAGGATTACGCTATAGGGTTGTGTACGGGGTTAGGGTCAGTGTACAGGGTTGTGTACGGGGTTAGGGATAGTTTATAGGGTTGTGTATAGGGATGGGTTAGTGTACAGCGTTAGGATTACTCTATAGGGCTGTGTACGGGGTTAGGGTTAGTGTACAGGGTTGTGTACGGGGTTAGGGATAGTTTATAGGGTTGTGTATAGGGATGGGTTAGTGTACAGCGTTAGGATTACTCTATAGGGTTGTGTACGGGGTTAGGGTCAGTGTACAGGGTTGTGTACGGGGTTAGGGTTAGTGTACAGGGTTGTGTACGGGGTTAGGGATAGTTTATAGGGGTGTGTATAGGGATGGGTTAGTGTACAGCGTTAGGATTACTCTATAGGGTTGTGTACGGGGTTAGGGTCAGTGTACAGGGTTGTGTACGCGGTTAGGGATAGTTTATAGGGGTGTGTATAGGGATGGGTTAGTGTACAGCGTTAGGATTACTCTATAGGGTTGTGTACGGGGTTAGGGTCAGTGTACAGGGTTGTGTACGGGGTTAGGGATAGTTTATAGGGTTGTGTATAGGGATGGGTTAGTGTACAGCGTTAGGATTACTCTATAGGGTTGTGTACGGGGTTAGGGTCAGTGTACAGGGTTGTGTACGGGGTTAGGGATAGTTTATAGGGTTGTGTATAGGGATGGGTTAGTGTACAGCGTTAGGATTACTCTATAGGGTTGTGTACGGGGTTAGGGTCAGTGTACAGGGTTGTGTACAGGGTTAGGGATAGTTTATAGGGTTGTGTATAGGGATGGGTTAGTGTACAGCGTTAGGATTACTCTATAGGGTTGTGTACGGGGTTAGGGTCAGTGTACAGGGTTGTGTACAGGGTTAGGGATAGTTTATAGGGTTGTGTATAGGGATGGGTTAGTGTACAGCGTTAGGATTACTCTATAGGGTTGTGTACGGGGTTAGGGTCAGTGTACAGGGTTGTGTACAGGGTTAGGGATAGTTTATAGGGTTGTGTATAGGGATGGGTTAGTGTACAGCGTTAGGATTACTCTATAGGGCTGTGTACGGGGTTAGGGTCAGTGTACAGGGTTGTGTACGGGGTTAGGGATAGTTTATAGGGTTGTGTATAGGGATGGGTTAGTGTACAGCGTTAGGATTACTCTATAGGGTTGTGTACGGGGTTAGGGTTAGTGTACAGGGTTGTGTACAGGGTTAGGGATAGTTTATAGGGTTGTGTATAGGGATGGGTTAGTGTACAGCGTTAGGATTACTCTATAGGGTTGTGTACGGGGTTAGGGTTAGTGTACAGGGTTGTGTACGGGGTTAGGGATAGTTTATAGCGGTGTGTATAGGGATGGGTTAGTGTACAGCGTTAGGATTACTCTATAGGGTTGTGTACGGGGTTAGGGTTAGTGTACAGGTTTGTGTACGGGGTTAGGGATAGTTTATAGGGTTGTGTATAGGGATGGGTTAGTGTACAGGGTTGTGTACGGGGTTAGGGTCAGTGTACAGGGTTGTGTACGGGGTTAGGGATAGTTTATAGGGTTGTGTATAGGGATGGGTTAGTGTACAGCGTTAGGATTACTCTATAGGGTTGTGTACGGGGTTAGGGTCAGTGTACAGGGTTGTGTACGGGGTTAGGGATAGTTTATAGCGGTGTGTATAGGGATGGGTTAGTGTACAGCGTTAGGATTACTCTATAGGGTTGTGTACGGGGTTAGGGTCAGTGTACAGGGTTGTGTACGGGGTTAGGGTTAGTGTACAGGGTTGTGTACGGGGTTAGGGATAGTTTATAGGGGTGTGTATAGGGATGGGTTAGTGTACAGCGTTAGGATTACTCTATAGGGCTGTGTACGGGGTTAGGGTCAGTGTACAGGGTTGTGTACGGGGTTAGGGATAGTTTATAGGGTTGTGTATAGGGATGGGTTAGTGTACAGCGTTAGGATTACTCTATAGGGCTGTGTACGGGGTTAGGGTCAGTGTACAGGGTTGTGTACGGGGTTAGGGATAGTTTATAGGGTTGTGTATAGGGATGGGTTAGTGTACAGGGTTAGGATTACTCTATAGGGTTGTGTACGGGGTTAGGGTCAGTGTACAGGGTTGTGTACGGGGTTAGGGATAGTTTATAGGGTTGTGTATAGGGATGGGTTAGTGTACAGGGTTAGGATTACTCTATAGGGTTGTGTACGGGGTTAGGGTCAGTGTACAGGGTTGTGTACGGGGTTAGGGATAGTTTATAGGGTTGTGTATAGGGATGGGTTAGTGTACAGCGTTAGGATTACTCTATAGGGCTGTGTACGGGGTTAGGGTTAGTGTACAGAGTTGTGTACGGGGTTAGGGATAGTTTATAGGGTTGTGTATAGGGATGGGTTAGTGTACAGCGTTAGGATTACTCTATAGGGTTGTGTACGCGGTTAGGGTCAGTGTACAGGGTTGTGTACGGGGTTAGGGATAGTTTATAGGGTTGTGTATAGGGATGGGTTAGTGTACAGCGTTAGGATTACTCTATAGGGTTGTGTACGGGGTTAGGGTCAGTGTACAGGGTTGTGTACGGGGTTAGGGATAGTTTATAGGGTTGTGTATAGGGATGGGTCAGTGTACAGCGTTAGGATTACTCTATAGGGCTGTGTACGGGGTTAGGGTGAGTGTACAGGGTTGTGTACGGGGTTAGGGATAGTTTATAGGGTTGTGTATAGGGATGGGTTAGTGTACAGCGTTAGGATTACTCTATAGGGCTGTGTACGGGGTTAGGGTCAGTGTACAGGGTTGTGTACGGGGTTAGGGATAGTTTATAGGGTTGTGTATAGGGATGGGTTAGTGTACAGCGTTAGGATTACTCTATAGGGTTGTGTACGCGGTTAGGGTCAGTGTACAGGGTTGTGTACGGGGTTAGGGATAGTTTATAGGGTTGTGTATAGGGATGGGTTAGTGTACAGCGTTAGGATTACTCTATAGGGTTGTGTACGGGGTTAGGGTCAGTGTACAGGGTTGTGTACGGGGTTAGGGATAGTTTATAGGGTTGTGTATAGGGATGGGTCAGTGTACAGCGTTAGGATTACTCTATAGGGCTGTGTACGGGGTTAGGGTTAGTGTACAGGGTTGTGTACGGGGTTAGGGATAGTTTATAGGGTTGTGTATAGGGATGGGTTAGTGTACAGCGTTAGGATTACTCTATAGGGTTGTGTACGGGGTTAGGGTCAGTGTACAGGGTTGTGTACGGGGTTAGGGATAGTTTATAGGGTTGTGTATAGGGATGGGTTAGTGTACAGCGTTAGGATTACTCTATAGGGCTGTGTACGGGGTTAGGGTCAGTGTACAGGGTTGTGTACGGGGTTAGGGATAGTTTATAGGGTTGTGTATAGGGATGGGTTAGTGTACAGCGTTAGGATTACTCTATAGGGCTGTGTACGGGGTTAGGGTCAGTGTACAGGGTTGTGTACGGGGTTAGGGTCAGTGTACAGGGTTGTGTACGGGGTTAGGGTCAGTGTACAGGTTTGTGTACGGGGTTAGGGATAGTTTATAGGGTTGTGTATAGGGATGGGTTAGTGTACAGGGTTAGGATTACTCTATAGGGCTGTGTACGGGGTTAGGGTTAGTGTACAGGGTTGTGTACAGGGTTAGGGATAGTTTATAGGGTTGTGTATAGGGATGGGTTAGTGTACAGCGTTAGGATTACTCTATAGGGCTGTGTACGGGGTTAGGGTCAGTGTACAGGGTTGTGTACGGGGTTAGGGATAGTTTATAGGGGTGTGTATAGGGATGGGTTAGTGTACAGCGTTAGGATTACTCTATAGGGTTGTGTACGGGGTTAGGGTCAGTGTACAGGGTTGTGTACGGGGTTAGGGTCAGTGTACAGGGTTGTGTACGGGGTTAGGGATAGTTTATAGGGGTGTGTATAGGGATGGGTTAGTGTACAGCGTTAGGATTACTCTATAGGGTTGTGTACGGGGTTAGGGTTAGTGTACAGGGTTGTGTACGGGGTTAGGGATAGTTTATAGGGTTGTGTATAGGGATGGGTTAGTGTACAGCGTTAGGATTACTCTATAGGGTTGTGTACGGGGTTAGGGTTAGTGTACAGGGTTGTGTACAGGGTTAGGGATAGTTTATAGGGTTGTGTATAGGGATGGGTTAGTGTACAGCGTTAGGATTACTCTATAGGGTTGTGTACGGGGTTAGGGTCAGTGTACAGGGTTGTGTACGGGGTTAGGGATAGTTTATAGGGGTGTGTATAGGGATGGGTTAGTGTACAGCGTTAGGATTACTCTATAGGGCTGTGTACGGGGTTAGGGTTAGTGTACAGGGTTGTGTACAGGGTTAGGGATAGTTTATAGGGTTGTGTATAGGGATGGGTTAGTGTACAGGGTTAGGATTACTCTATAGGGTTGTGTACGGGGTTAGGGATAGTTTATAGGGGTGTGTATAGGGATGGGTTAGTGTACAGCGTTAGGATTACTCTATAGGGTTGTGTACGGGGTTAGGGTCAGTGTACAGGGTTGTGTACGGGGTTAGGGATAGTTTATAGGGTTGTGTATAGGGATGGGTTAGTGTACAGCGTTAGGATTACTCTATAGGGCTGTGTACGGGGTTAGGGTCAGTGTACAGGGTTGTGTACGGGGTTAGGGTTAGTGTACAGGGTTGTGTACGGGGTTAGGGTCAGTGTACAGGGTTGTGTACAGGGTTAGGGATAGTTTATAGGGTTGTGTACAGGGATGGGTTAGTGTACAGCGTTAGGATTACTCTATAGGGCTGTGTACGGGGTTAGGGTCAGTGTACAGGGTTGTGTACGGGGTTAGGGATAGTTTATAGGGTTGTGTATAGGGATGGGTTAGTGTACAGCGTTAGGATTACTCTATAGGGTTGTGTACGGGGTTAGGGTCAGTGTACAGGGTTGTGTACGGGGTTAGGGATAGTTTATAGGGTTGTGTATAGGGATGGGTTAGTGTACAGGGTTAGGATTACTCTATAGGGCTGTGTACGGGGTTAGGGTCAGTGTACAGGGTTGTGTACAGGGTTAGGGATAGTTTATAGGGTTGTGTATAGGGATGGGTTAGTGTACAGCGTTAGGATTACTCTATAGGGCTGTGTACGGGGTTAGGGTCAGTGTACAGGGTTGTGTACAGGGTTAGGGATAGTTTATAGGGTTGTGTATAGGGATGGGTTAGTGTACAGCGTTAGGATTACTCTATAGGGTTGTGTACGGGGTTAGGGTCAGTGTACAGGGTTGTGTACGGGGTTAGGGATAGTTTATAGGGTTGTGTATAGGGATGGGTTAGTGTACAGCGTTAGGATTACTCTATAGGGTTGTGTACGGGGTTAGGGTCAGTGTACAGGGTTGTGTACGGGGTTAGGGATAGTTTATAGGGTTGTGTATAGGGATGGGTTAGTGTACAGCGTTAGGATTACTCTATAGGGTTGTGTACGGGGTTAGGGTCAGTGTACAGGGTTGTGTACGGGGTTAGGGATAGTTTATAGGGTTGTGTATAGGGATGGGTTAGTGTACAGCGTTAGGATTACTCTATAGGGTTGTGTACGGGGTTAGGGTCAGTGTACAGGGTTGTGTACAGGGTTAGGGATAGTTTATAGGGTTGTGTATAGGGATGGGTTAGTGTACAGCGTTAGGATTACTCTATAGGGTTGTGTACGGGGTTAGGGTCAGTGTACAGGGTTGTGTACGGGGTTAGGGATAGTTTATAGGGTTGTGTATAGGGATGGGTTAGAGTACAGCGTTAGGATTACTCTATAGGGTTGTGTACGGGGTTAGGGTCAGTGTACAGGGTTGTGTACGGGGTTAGGGATAGTTTATAGGGGTGTGTAGAGGGATGGGTTAGTGTACAGCGTTAGGATTACTCTATAGGGTTGTGTACGGGGTTAGGGTCAGTGTACAGGGTTGTGTACGGGGTTAGGGATAGTTTATAGGGTTGTGTATAGGGATGGGTTAGTGTACAGCGTTAGGATTACTCTATAGGGTTGTGTACGGGGTTAGGGTCAGTGTACAGGGTTGTGTACGAGGTTAGGGATAGTTTATAGGGTTGTGTATAGGGATGGGTTAGTGTACAGGGTTAGGATTACTCTATAGGGTTGTGTACGGGGTTAGGGTCAGTGTACAGGTTTGTGTACGGGGTTAGGGATAGTTTATAGGGTTGTGTATAGGGATGGGTTAGTGTACAGCGTTAGGATTACTCTATAGGGTTGTGTACGGGGTTAGGGTCAGTGTACAGGGTTGTGTACGGGGTTAGGGATAGTTTATAGGGTTGTGTATAGGGATGGGTTAGTGTACAGCGTTAGGATTACTCTATAGGGTTGTGTACGGGGTTAGGGTCAGTGTACAGGGTTGTGTACGGGGTTAGGGATAGTTTATAGGGGTGTGTATAGGGATGGGTTAGTGTACAGCGTTAGGATTACTCTATAGGGTTGTGTACGGGGTTAGGGTCAGTGTACAGGGCTGTGTACGGGGTTAGGGATAGTTTATAGGGTTGTGTATAGGGATGGGTTAGTGTACAGCGTTAGGATTACTCTATAGGGTTGTGTACGGGGTTAGGGTCAGTGTACAGGGTTGTGTACAGGGTTAGGGATAGTTTATAGGGTTGTGTATAGGGATGGGTTAGTGTACAGCGTTAGGATTACTCTATAGGGCTGTGTACGGGGTTAGGGTCAGTGTACAGGGTTGTGTACAGGGTTAGGGATAGTTTATAGGGTTGTGTATAGGGATGGGTTAGTGTACAGCGTTAGGATTACTCTATAGGGCTGTGTACGGGGTTAGGGTCAGTGTACAGGGTTGTGTACGGGGTTAGGGATAGTTTATAGGGTTGTGTATAGGGATGGGTTAGTGTACAGCGTTAGGATTACTCTATAGGGTTGTGTACGGGGTTAGGGTCAGTGTACAGGGTTGTGTACGGGGTTAGGGATAGTTTATAGGGTTGTGTATAGGGATGGGTTAGTGTACAGCGTTAGGATTACTCTATAGGGTTGTGTACGGGGTTAGGGTTAGTGTACAGGGTTGTGTACGGGGTTAGGGATAGTTTATAGGGTTGTGTATAGGGATGGGTTAGTGTACAGCGTTAGGATTACTCTATAGGGTTGTGTACGGGGTTAGGGTCAGTGTACAGGGTTGTGTACGGGGTTAGGGATAGTTTATAGGGTTGTGTATAGGGATGGGTTAGTGTACAGCGTTAGGATTACTCTATAGGGCTGTGTACGGGGTTAGGGTCAGTGTACAGGGTTAGGATTACTCTGTAGGGTTGTGTACGGGGTTAGGGTCAGTGTACAGGGTTGTGTACGGGGTTAGGGATAGTTTATAGGGTTGTGTATAGGGATGGGTTAGTGTACAGCGTTAGGATTACTCTATAGGGTTGTGTACGGGGTTAGGGTCAGTGTACAGGGTTGTGTACGGGGTTAGGGATAGTTTATAGGGTTGTGTATAGGGATGGGTTAGTGTACAGCGTTAGGATTACTCTATAGGGCTGTGTACGGGGTTAGGGTCAGTGTACAGGGTTGTGTACGGGGTTAGGGTCAGTGTACAGGGTTGTGTACGGGGTTAGGGATAGTTTATAGGGTTGTGTATAGGGATGGGTTAGTGTACAGCGTTAGGATTACTCTATAGGGTTGTGTACGGGGTTAGGGTCAGTGTACAGGGTTGTGTACGGGGTTAGGGTCAGTGTACAGGGTTGTGTACGGGGTTAGGGATAGTTTATAGGGTTGTGTATAGGGATGGGTTAGTGTACAGCGTTAGGATTACTCTATAGGGTTGTGTACGGGGTTAGGGTTAGTGTACAGGGTTGTGTACGGGGTTAGGGATAGTTTATAGGGGTGTGTATAGGGATGGGTTAGTGTACAGCGTTAGGATTACTCTATAGGGTTGTGTACGGGGTTAGGGATAGTTTATAGGGTTGTGTACGGGGTTAGGGTTAGTGTACAGGGTTGTGTACGGGGTTAGGGATAGTTTATAGGGGTGTGTACAGGGATGGGTTAGTGTACAGCGTTAGGATTACTCTATAGGGTTGTGTACGGGGTTAGGGTCAGTGTACAGGGTTGTGTACGGGGTTAGGGTTAGTGTACAGGGTTGTGTACGGGGTTAGGGATAGTTTATAGGGTTGTGTATAGGGATGGGTTAGTGTACAGCGTTAGGATTACTCTATAGGGTTGTGTACGGGGTTAGGGTCAGTGTACAGGGTTGTGTACGGGGTTAGGGTTAGTGTACAGGGTTGTGTACAGGGTTAGGGATAGTTTATAGGGTTGTGTATAGGGATGGGTTAGTGTACAGCGTTAGGATTACTCTATAGGGTTGTGTACGGGGTTAGGGTCAGTGTACAGGGTTGTGTACGGGGTTAGGGATAGTTTATAGGGGTGTGTATAGGGATGGGTTAGTGTACAGCGTTAGGATTACTCTATAGGGTTGTGTACGGGGTTAGGGTCAGTGTACAGGGTTGTGTACGGGG
Organism: Malaclemys terrapin pileata; assembly: GCF_027887155.1. Lineage (NCBI taxonomy): Eukaryota > Metazoa > Chordata > Testudines > Emydidae > Malaclemys > Malaclemys terrapin. Next base: position 3,910,003 of record NC_071519.1, on the reverse strand, counting down.
TTAGGGATAGTTTATAGGGTTGTGTATAGGGATGGGTTAGTGTACAGCGTTAGGATTACTCTATAGGGTTGTGTACGGGGTTAGGGTCAGTGTACAGGGTTGTGTACGGGGTTAGGGATAGTTTATAGGGTTGTGTATAGGGATGGGTTAGTGTACAGCGTTAGGATTACTCTATAGGGTTGTGTACGGGGTTAGGGTCAGTGTACAGGGTTGTGTACGGGGTTAGGGATAGTTTATAGGGTTGTGTATAGGGATGGGTTAGTGTACAGCGTTAGGATTACTCTATAGGGTTGTGTACGGGGTTAGGGTCAGTGTACAGGGTTGTGTACGGGGTTAGGGATAGTTTATAGGGTTGTGTATAGGGATGGGTTAGTGTACAGCGTTAGGATTACTCTATAGGGCTGTGTACGGGGTTAGGGTCAGTGTACAGGGTTGTGTACGGGGTTAGGGATAGTTTATAGGGGTGTGTATAGGGATGGGTTAGTGTACAGCGTTAGGATTACTCTATAGGGCTGTGTACGGGGTTAGGGTTAGTGTACAGGGTTGTGTACGGGGTTAGGGATAGTTTATAGGGTTGTGTTAGGGATGGGTTAGTGTACAGCGTTAGGATTACTCTATAGGGTTGTGTACGGGGTTAGGGTCAGTGTACAGGGCTGTGTACAGGGTTAGGGATAGTTTATAGGGTTGTGTATAGGGATGGGTTAGTGTACAGCGTTAGGATTACTCTATAGGGTTGTGTACGGGGTTAGGGTCAGTGTACAGGGTTGTGTACAGGGTTAGGGATAGTTTATAGGGTTGTGTATAGGGATGGGTTAGTGTACAGCGTTAGGATTACTCTATAGGGTTGTGTACGGGGTTAGGGTCAGTGTACAGGGTTGTGTACGGGGTTAGGGATAGTTTATAGGGTTGTGTATAGGGATGGGTTAGTGTACAGCGTTAGGATTACTCTATAGGGTTGTGTACGGGGTTAGGGTCAGTGTACAGGGTTGTGTACAGGGTTAGGGATAGTTTATAGGGTTGTGTATAGGGATGGGTTAGTGTACAGCGTTAGGATTACTCTATAGGGTTGTGTACGGGGTTAGGGTCAGTGTACAGGGTTGTGTACGGGGTTAGGGATAGTTTATAGGGTTGTGTATAGGGATGGGTTAGTGTACAGCGTTAGGATTACTCTATAGGGTTGTGTACGGGGTTAGGGTCAGTGTACAGGGTTGTGTACGGGGTTAGGGATAGTTTATAGGGGTGTGTATAGGGATGGGTTAGTGTACAGCGTTAGGATTACTCTATAGGGCTGTGTACGGGGTTAGGGTTAGTGTACAGGGTTGTGTACGGGGTTAGGGATAGTTTATAGGGTTGTGTATAGGGATGGGTTAGGGTACAGCGTTAGGATTACTCTATAGGGTTGTGTACGGGGTTAGGGTTAGTGTACAGGGTTGTGTACAGGGTTAGGGATAGTTTATAGGGTTGTGTATAGGGATGGGTTAGTGTACAGCGTTAGGATTACTCTATAGGGTTGTGTACGGGGTTAGGGTTAGTGTACAGGGTTGTGTACAGGGTTAGGGATAGTTTATAGGGTTGTGTATAGGGATGGGTTAGTGTACAGCGTTAGGATTACTCTATAGGGTTGTGTACGGGGTTAGGGTTAGTGTACAGGGTTGTGTACGGGGTTAGGGATAGTTTATAGGGTTGTGTATAGGGATGGGTTAGTGTACAGCGTTAGGATTACTCTATAGGGCTGTGTACGGGGTTAGGGTCAGTGTACAGGGTTGTGTACGGGGTTAGGGATAGTTTATAGGGTTGTGTATAGGGATGGGTTAGTGTACAGGGTTAGGATTACTCTATAGGGTTGTGTACGGGGTTAGGGTCAGTGTACAGGGTTGTGTACGGGGTTAGGGTCAGTGTACAGGGTTGTGTACGGGGTTAGGGATAGTTTATAGGGTTGTGTATAGGGATGGGTTAGTGTACAGCGTTAGGATTACTCTATAGGGTTGTGTACGGGGTTAGGGTCAGTGTACAGGGTTGTGTACGGGGTTAGGGATAGTTTATAGGGTTGTGTATAGGGATGGGTTAGTGTACAGCGTTAGGATTACTCTATAGGGTTGTGTACGGGGTTAGGGTCAGTGTACAGGGTTGTGTACGGGGTTAGGGTTAGTGTACAGGTTTGTGTACGGGGTTAGGGATAGTTTATAGGGTTGTGTATAGGGATGGGTTAGTGTACAGCGTTAGGATTACGCTATAGGGTTGTGTACGGGGTTAGGGTCAGTGTACAGGGTTGTGTACGGGGTTAGGGTTAGTTTATAGGGGTGTGTATAGGGATAGGTTAGTGTACAGCGTTAGGATTACTCTATAGGGTTGTGTACGGGGTTAGGGTCAGTGTACAGGGTTGTGTACGGGGTTAGGGATAGTTTATAGGGTTGTGTACAGGGATGGGTTAGTGTACAGCGTTAGGATTACTCTATAGGGCTGTGTACGGGGTTAGGGTTAGTGTACAGGGTTGTGTACAGGGTTAGGGATAGTTTATAGGGTTGTGTATAGGGATGGGTTAGTGTACAGTGTTAGGATTACTCTATAGGGCTGTGTACGGGGTTAGGGTCAGTGTACAGGGTTGTGTACGGGGTTAGGGTCAGTGTACAGGGTTGTGTACGGGGTTAGGGTTAGTGTACAGGGTTGTGTACGGGGTTAGGGATAGTTTATAGGGTTGTGTATAGGGATGGGTTAGTGTACAGCGTTAGGATTACTCTATAGGGTTGTGTACGGGGTTAGGGTCAGTGTACAGGGTTGTGTACGGGGTTAGGGATAGTTTATAGCGGTGTGTATAGGGATGGGTTAGTGTACAGCGTTAGGATTACTCTATAGGGTTGTGTACGGGGTTAGGGTCAGTGTACAGGGTTGTGTACGGGGTTAGGGATAGTTTATAGGGGTGTGTATAGGGATGGGTTAGTGTACAGCGTTAGGATTACTCTATAGGGTTGTGTACGGGGTTAGGGTTAGTGTACAGGGTTGTGTACGGGGTTAGGGTCAGTGTACAGGGTTGTGTACGGGGTTAGGGATAGTTTATAGGGTTGTGTATAGGGATGGGTTAGTGTACAGCGTTAGGATTACTCTATAGGGTTGTGTACGGGGTTAGGGTTAGTGTACAGGGTTGTGTACGGGGTTAGGGATAGTTTATAGGGTTGTGTATAGGGATGGGTTAGTGTACAGCGTTAGGATTACTCTATAGGGTTGTGTACGGGGTTAGGGTCAGTGTACAGGGTTGTGTACGGGGTTAGGGATAGTTTATAGGGTTGTGTATAGGGATGGGTTAGTGTACAGCGTTAGGATTACTCTATAGGGCTGTGTACGGGGTTAGGGTTAGTGTACAGGGTTGTGTACGGGGTTAGGGATAGTTTATAGGGTTGTGTATAGGGATGGGTTAGTGTACAGCGTTAGGATTACTCTATAGGGTTGTGTACGGGGTTAGGGATAGTTTATAGGGTTGTGTATAGGGATGGGTTAGTGTACAGCGTTAGGATTACTCTATAGGGGTGTGTACGGGGTTAGGGTCAGTGTACAGGGTTGTGTACGGGGTTAGGGATAGTTTATAGGGGTGTGTACAGGGATGGGTTAGTGTACAGCGTTAGGATTACTCTATAGGGTTGTGTACGGGGTTAGGGTCAGTGTACAGGGTTGTGTACGGGGTTAGGGATAGTTTATAGGGGTGTGTACAGGGATGGGTTAGTGTACAGCGTTAGGATTACTCTATAGGGTTGTGTACGGGGTTAGGGTCAGTGTACAGGGTTGTGTACGGGGTTAGGGATAGTTTATAGGGTTGTGTATAGGGATGGGTTAGAGTACAGCGTTAGGATTACTCTATAGGGTTGTGTACGGGGTTAGGGTCAGTGTACAGGGTTGTGTACGGGGTTAGGGATAGTTTATAGGGGTGTGTATAGGGATGGGTTAGTGTACAGCGTTAGGATTACTCTATAGGGTTGTGTACGGGGTTAGGGTCAGTGTACAGGGTTGTGTACGGGGTTAGGGATAGTTTATAGGGGTGTGTATAGGGATGGGTTAGTGTACAGCGTTAGGATTACTCTATAGGGTTGTGTACGGGGTTAGGGTCAGTGTACAGGGTTGTGTACGGGGTTAGGGATAGTTTATAGGGTTGTGTATAGGGATGGGTTAGTGTACAGCGTTAGGATTACTCTATAGGGTTGTGTACGGGGTTAGGGTCAGTGTACAGGGTTGTGTACGGGGTTAGGGATAGTTTATAGGGTTGTGTATAGGGATGGGTTAGTGTACAGCGTTAGGATTACTCTATAGGGTTGTGTACGGGGTTAGGGTCAGTGTACAGGGTTGTGTACAGGGTTAGGGATAGTTTATAGGGTTGTGTATAGGGATGGGTTAGTGTACAGCGTTAGGATTACTCTATAGGGTTGTGTACGGGGTTAGGGTCAGTGTACAGGGCTGTGTACGGGGTTAGGGATAGTTTATAGGGTTGTGTATAGGGATGGGTTAGTGTACAGGGTTAGGATTACTCTATAGGGTTGTGTACGGGGTTAGGGTTAGTGTACAGGGTTGTGTACGGGGTTAGGGATAGTTTATAGGGTTGTGTATAGGGATGGGTTAGTGTACAGCGTTAGGATTACTCTATAGGGTTGTGTACGGGGTTAGGGTCAGTGTACAGGGTTGTGTACGGGGTTAGGGATAGTTTATAGGGTTGTGTATAGGGATGGGTTAGTGTACAGCGTTAGGATTACTCTATAGGGTTGTGTACGGGGTTAGGGTCAGTGTACAGGGTTGTGTACGGGGTTAGGGATAGTTTATAGGGTTGTGTATAGGGATGGGTTAGTGTACAGCGTTAGGATTACTCTATAGGGTTGTGTACGGGGTTAGGGTCAGTGTACAGGGTTGTGTACGGGGTTAGGGATAGTTTATAGGGTTGTGTATAGGGATGGGTTAGTGTACAGCGTTAGGATTACTCTATAGGGTTGTGTACGGGGTTAGGGTCAGTGTACAGGGTTGTGTACGGGGTTAGGGATAGTTTATAGGGTTGTGTATAGGGATGGGTTAGTGTACAGCGTTAGGATTACTCTATAGGGCTGTGTACGGGGTTAGGGTCAGTGTACAGGGTTGTGTACGGGGTTAGGGATAGTTTATAGGGTTGTGTATAGGGATGGGTTAGTGTACAGCGTTAGGATTACTCTATAGGGTTGTGTACGGGGTTAGGGTCAGTGTACAGGGTTGTGTACGGGGTTAGGGATAGTTTATAGGGTTGTGTATAGGGATGGGTTAGTGTACAGCGTTAGGATTACTCTATAGGGTTGTGTACGGGGTTAGGGTCAGTGTACAGGGTTGTGTATGGGGTTAGGGATAGTTTATAGGGTTGTGTATAGGGATGGGTTAGTGTACAGCGTTAGGATTACTCTATAGGGTTGTGTACGGGGTTAGGGTCAGTGTACAGGGTTGTGTACGGGGTTAGGGATAGTTTATAGGGTTGTGTATAGGGATGGGTTAGTGTACAGCGTTAGGATTACTCTATAGGGTTGTGTACGGGGTTAGGGTCAGTGTACAGGGTTGTGTACAGGGTTAGGGATAGTTTATAGGGTTGTGTATAGGGATGGGTTAGTGTACAGCGTTAGGATTACTCTATAGGGCTGTGTACGGGGTTAGGGTCAGTGTACAGGGTTGTGTACAGGGTTAGGGATAGTTTATAGGGTTGTGTATAGGGATGGGTTAGTGTACAGCGTTAGGATTACTCTATAGGGTTGTGTACGGGGTTAGGGTTAGTGTACAGGGTTGTGTACGGGGTTAGGGATAGTTTATAGGGTGTGTATAGGGATGGGTTAGTGTACAGCGTTAGGATTACTCTATAGGGTTGTGTACGGGGTTAGGGTCAGTGTACAGGGTTGTGTACAGGGTTAGGGATAGTTTATAGGGTTGTGTATAGGGATGGGTTAGTGTACAGCGTTAGGATTACTCTATAGGGTTGTGTACGGGGTTAGGGTCAGTGTACAGGGTTGTGTACGGGGTTAGGGATAGTTTATAGGGTTGTGTATAGGGATGGGTTAGTGTACAGCGTTAGGATTACTCTATAGGGTTGTGTACGGGGTTAGGGTCAGTGTACAGGGTTGTGTACGGGGTTAGGGATAGTTTATAGGGTTGTGTACAGGGATGGGTTAGTGTACAGCGTTAGGATTACTCTATAGGGTTGTGTACGGGGTTAGGGTCAGTGTACAGGGCTGTGTACGGGGTTAGGGATAGTTTATAGGGTTGTGTACAGGGATGGGTTAGTGTACAGCGTTAGGATTACTCTATAGGGCTGTGTACAGGGTTAGGGTCAGTGTACAGGGTTGTGTACGGGGTTAGGGATAGTTTATAGGGTTGTGTATAGGGATGGGTTAGTGTACAGCGTTAGGATTACTCTATAGGGTTGTGTACGGGGTTAGGGTCAGTGTACAGGGTTGTGTACGGGGTTAGGGATAGTTTATAGGGTTGTGTATAGGGATGGGTTAGTGTACAGCGTTAGGATTACTCTATAGGGTTGTGTACGGGGTTAGGGTCAGTGTACAGGGTTGTGTACGGGGTTAGGGATAGTTTATAGGGTTGTGTATAGGGATGGGTTAGTGTACAGCGTTAGGATTACTCTATAGGGTTGTGTACGGGGTTAGGGTTAGTGTACAGGGTTGTGTACGGGGTTAGGGATAGTTTATAGGGTTGTGTATAGGGATGGGTTAGTGTACAGGGTTAGGATTACTCTATAGGGTTGTGTACGGGGTTAGGGTCAGTGTACAGGGTTGTGTACGGGGTTAGGGATAGTTTATAGGGGTGTGTATAGGGATGGGTTAGTGTACAGCGTTAGGATTACTCTATAGGGCTGTGTACGGGGTTAGGGTTAGTGTACAGGGTTGTGTACGGGGTTAGGGTTAGTGTACAGGGTTGTGTACGGGGTTAGGGATAGTTTATAGGGGTGTGTAGAGGGATGGGTTAGTGTACAGCGTTAGGATTACTCTATAGGGCTGTGTACGGGGTTAGGGTCAGTGTACAGGGTTGTGTACAGGGTTAGGGATAGTTTATAGGGTTGTGTATAGGGATGGGTTAGTGTACAGCGTTAGGATTACTCTATAGGGTTGTGTACGGGGTTAGGGTCAGTGTACAGGGTTGTGTACGGGGTTAGGGATAGTTTATAGGGTTGTGTATAGGGATGGGTTAGTGTACAGCGTTAGGATTACTCTATAGGGTTGTGTACGGGGTTAGGGTCAGTGTACAGGGTTGTGTACGGGGTTAGGGATAGTTTATAGGGTTGTGTATAGGGATGGGTTAGTGTACAGCGTTAGGATTACTCTATAGGGTTGTGTACGGGGTTAGGGTTAGTGTACAGGGTTGTGTACAGGGTTAGGGATAGTTTATAGGGTTGTGTATAGGGATGGGTTAGTGTACAGCGTTAGGATTACTCTATAGGGTTGTGTACGGGGTTAGGGTCAGTGTACAGGGTTGTGTACGGGGTTAGGGATAGTTTATAGGGTTGTGTACAGGGATGGGTTAGTGTACAGCGTTAGGATTACTCTATAGGGTTGTGTACGGGGTTAGGGTCAGTGTACAGGGTTGTGTACGGGGTTAGGGATAGTTTATAGGGGTGTGTATAGGGATGGGTTAGTGTACAGCGTTAGGATTACTCTATAGGGTTGTGTACGGGGTTAGGGTCAGTGTACAGGGTTGTGTACGGGGTTAGGGATAGTTTATAGGGTTGTGTATAGGGATGGGTTAGTGTACAGCGTTAGGATTACTCTATAGGGTTGTGTACGGGGTTAGGGTCAGTGTACAGGGCTGTGTACAGGGTTAGGGATAGTTTATAGGGTTGTGTATAGGGATGGGTTAGTGTACAGCGTTAGGATTACTCTATAGGGTTGTGTACGGGGTTAGGGTCAGTGTACAGGGTTGTGTACGGGGTTAGGGATAGTTTATAGGGTTGTGTATAGGGATGGGTTAGTGTACAGCGTTAGGATTACTCTATAGGGTTGTGTACGGGGTTAGGGTCAGTGTACAGGGTTGTGTACGGGGTTAGGGATAGTTTATAGGGTTGTGTATAGGGATGGGTTAGTGTACAGCGTTAGGATTACTCTATAGGGCTGTGTACGGGGTTAGGGTCAGTGTACAGGGTTGTGTACGGGGTTAGGGATAGTTTATAGGGGTGTGTATAGGGATGGGTTAGTGTACAGCGTTAGGATTACTCTATAGGGTTGTGTACGGGGTTAGGGTCAGTGTACAGGGTTGTGTACGGGGTTAGGGATAGTTTATAGGGGTGTGTATAGGGATGGGTTAGTGTACAGCGTTAGGATTACTCTATAGGGTTGTGTACGGGGTTAGGGTCAGTGTACAGGGTTGTGTACGGGGTTAGGGATAGTTTATAGGGGTGTGTATAGGGATGGGTTAGTGTACAGCGTTAGGATTACTCTATAGGGTTGTGTACGGGGTTAGGGTCAGTGTACAGGGTTGTGTACGGGGTTAGGGTCAGTGTACAGGGTTGTGTATGGGGTTAGGGATAGTTTATAGGGTTGTGTATAGGGATGGGTTAGTGTACAGCGTTAGGATTACTCTATAGGGTTGTGTACGGGGTTAGGGTTAGTGTACAGGGTTGTGTATGGGGTTAGGGATAGTTTATAGGGTTGTGTATAGGGATGGGTTAGTGTACAGCGTTAGGATTACTCTATAGGGTTGTGTACGGGGTTAGGGTCAGTGTACAGGGTTGTGTACGGGGTTAGGGATAGTTTATAGGGGTGTGTATAGGGATGGGTTAGTGTACAGCGTTAGGATTACTCTATAGGGTTGTGTACGGGGTTAGGGTTAGTGTACAGGGTTGTGTACGGGGTTAGGGATAGTTTATAGGGTTGTGTATAGGGATGGGTTAGTGTACAGCGTTAGGATTACTCTATAGGGCTGTGTACGGGGTTAGGGTTAGTGTACAGGGTTGTGTACAGGGTTAGGGATAGTTTATAGGGTTGTGTATAGGGATGGGTTAGTGTACAGGGTTAGGATTACTCTATAGGGTTGTGTACGGGGTTAGGGTTAGTGTACAGGGTTGTGTACGGGGTTAGGGTCAGTGTACAGGGTTGTGTACGGGGTTAGGGATAGTTTATAGGGTTGTGTATAGGGATGGGTTAGTGTACAGCGTTAGGATTACTCTATAGGGTTGTGTACGGGGTTAGGGTCAGTGTACAGGGTTGTGTACGGGGTTAGGGATAGTTTATAGGGTTGTGTATAGGGATGGGTTAGTGTACAGCGTTAGGATTACTCTATAGGGCTGTGTACGGGGTTAGGGTCAGTGTACAGGGTTGTGTACGGGGTTAGGGATAGTTTATAGGGTTGTGTATAGGGATGGGTTAGTGTACAGCGTTAGGATTACTCTATAGGGCTGTGTACGGGGTTAGGGTCAGTGTACAGGGTTGTGTACGGGGTTAGGGATAGTTTATAGGGGTGTGTATAGGGATGGGTTAGTGTACAGCGTTAGGATTACTCTATAGGGTTGTGTACGGGGTTAGGGTCAGTGTACAGGGTTGTGTACGGGGTTAGGGATAGTTTATAGGGGTGTGTATAGGGATGGGTTAGTGTACAGCGTTAGGATTACTCTATAGGGTTGTGTACGGGGTTAGGGTCAGTGTACAGGGTTGTGTACAGGGTTAGGGATAGTTTATAGGGTTGTGTATAGGGATGGGTTAGTGTACAGCGTTAGGATTACTCTATAGGGTTGTGTACGGGGTTAGGGTTAGTGTACAGGGTTGTGTACAGGGTTAGGGATAGTTTATAGGGTTGTGTATAGGGATGGGTTAGTGTACAGCGTTAGGATTACTCTATAGGGTTGTGTACGGGGTTAGGGTCAGTGTACAGGGCTGTGTACAGGGTTAGGGATAGTTTATAGGGTTGTGTATAGGGATGGGTTAGTGTACAGGGTTAGGATTACTCTATAGGGTTGTGTACGGGGTTAGGGTCAGTGTACAGGGTTGTGTACGGGGTTAGGGATAGTTTATAGGGTTGTGTATAGGGATGGGTTAGTGTACAGCGTTAGGATTACTCTATAGGGTTGTGTACGGGGTTAGGGTCAGTGTACAGGGTTGTGTACGGGGTTAGGGATAGTTTATAGGGTTGTGTATAGGGATGGGTTAGTGTACAGCGTTAGGATTACTCTATAGGGTTGTGTACGCGGTTAGGGTCAGTGTACAGGGTTGTGTACGGGGTTAGGGATAGTTTATAGGGGTGTGTATAGGGATGGGTTAGTGTACAGCGTTAGGATTACTCTATAGGGTTGTGTACAGGGTTAGGGTCAGTGTACAGGGTTGTGTACGGGGTTAGGGATAGTTTATAGGGGTGTGTATAGGGATGGGTTAGTGTACAGCGTTAGGATTACTCTATAGGGTTGTGTACGGGGTTAGGGTTAGTGTACAGGGTTGTGTACGGGGTTAGGGATAGTTTATAGGGTTGTGTATAGGGATGGGTTAGTGTACAGCGTTAGGATTACTCTATAGGGTTGTGTACGGGGTTAGGGTCAGTGTACAGGGTTGTGTACGGGGTTAGGGATAGTTTATAGGGTTGTGTATAGGGATGGGTTAGTGTACAGCGTTAGGATTACTCTATAGGGTTGTGTACGGGGTTAGGGTCAGTGTACAGGGTTGTGTACGGGGTTAGGGATAGTTTATAGGGTTGTGTATAGGGATGGGTTAGTGTACAGCGTTAGGATTACTCTATAGGGCTGTGTACGGGGTTAGGGTCAGTGTACAGGGTTGTGTACGGGGTTAGGGATAGTTTATAGGGTTGTGTATAGGGATGGGTTAGTGTACAGCGTTAGGATTACTCTATAGGGTTGTGTACGGGGTTAGGGTCAGTGTACAGGGTTGTGTACGGGGTTAGGGATAGTTTATAGGGTTGTGTATAGGGATGGGTTAGTGTACAGCGTTAGGATTACTCTATAGGGTTGTGTACGGGGTTAGGGTCAGTGTACAGGGTTGTGTACGGGGTTAGGGATAGTTTATAGGGTTGTGTATAGGGATGGGTTAGTGTACAGCGTTAGGATTACTCTATAGGGTTGTGTACGGGGTTAGGGTCAGTGTACAGGGTTGTGTACGGGGTTAGGGATAGTTTATAGGGGTGTGTATAGGGATGGGTTAGTGTACAGCGTTAGGATTACTCTATAGGGTTGTGTACGGGGTTAGGGATAGTTTATAGGGTTGTGTATAGGGATGGGTTAGTGTACAGCGTTAGGATTACTCTATAGGGTTGTGTACGGGGTTAGGGATAGTTTATAGGGTTGTGTACAGGGTTAGGGATAGTTTATAGGGTTGTGTACAGGGATGGGTTAGTGTACAGCGTTAGGATTACTCTATAGGGTTGTGTACGGGGTTAGGATCAGTGTACAGGGTTGTGTACGGGGTTAGGGATAGTTTATAGGGTTGTGTATAGGGATGGGTTAGTGTACAGCGTTAGGATTACTCTATAGGGTTGTGTACGGGGTTAGGGTCAGTGTACAGGGTTGTGTACAGGGTTAGGGATAGTTTATAGGGTTGTGTATAGGGATGGGTTAGTGTACAGCGTTAGGATTACTCTATAGGGTTGTGTACGGGGTTAGGGTTAGTGTACAGGGTTGTGTACGGGGTTAGGGATAGTTTGTAGGGTTGTGTATAGGGATGGGTTAGTGTACAGCGTTAGGATTACTCTATAGGGTTGTGTACGGGGTTAGGGTCAGTGTACAGGGTTGTGTACGGGGTTAGGGATAGTTTATAGGGTTGTGTATAGGGATTGGTTAGTGTACAGCGTTAGGATTACTCTATAGGGTTGTGTACGGGGTTAGGGTCAGTGTACAGGGTTGTGTACGGGGTTAGGTATAGTTTATAGGGTTGTGTATAGGGATGGGTTAGTGTACAGCGTTAGGATTACTCTATAGGGTTGTGTACGGGGTTAGGGTCAGTGTACAGGGTTGTGTACGGGGTTAGGGATAGTTTATAGGGTTGTGTATAGGGATGGGTTAGTGTACAGCGTTAGGATTACTCTATAGGGTTGTGTACGGGGTTAGGGTCAGTGTACAGGGTTGTGTACGGGGTTAGGGATAGTTTATAGGGGTGTGTATAGGGATGGGTTAGTGTACAGCGTTAGGATTACTCTATAGGGTTGTGTACGGGGTTAGGGTCAGTGTACAGGGCTGTGTACGGGGTTAGGGATAGTTTATAGGGGTGTGTATAGGGATGGGTTAGTGTACAGCGTTAGGATTACTCTATAGGGTTGTGTACGGGGTTAGGGTCAGTGTACAGGGCTGTGTACGGGGTTAGGGATAGTTTATAGGGGTGTGTATAGGGATGGGTTAGTGTACAGCGTTAGGATTACTCTATAGGGTTGTGTACGCGGTTAGGGTTAGTGTACAGGGTTGTGTACGGGGTTAGGGATAGTTTATAGGGGTGTGTATAGGGATGGGTTAGTGTACAGCGTTAGGATTACTCTATAGGGTTGTGTACGGGGTTAGGGTCAGTGTACAGGGTTGTGTACGGGGTTAGGGATAGTTTATAGGGTTGTGTATAGGGATGGGTTAGTGTACAGGGTTAGGATTACTCTATAGGGTTGTGTACGGGGTTAGGGTCAGTGTACAGGGTTGTGTACGGGGTTAGGGATAGTTTATAGGGTTGTGTATAGGGATGGGTTAGTGTACAGCGTTAGGATTACTCTATAGGGTTGTGTACGGGGTTAGGGTTAGTGTACAGGGTTGTGTATGGGGTTAGGGATAGTTTATAGGGTTGTGTATAGGGATGGGTTAGTGTACAGCGTTAGGATTACTCTATAGGGTTGTGTACGGGGTTAGGGTTAGTGTACAGGGTTGTGTACGGGGTTAGGGATAGTTTATAGGGTTGTGTATAGAGATGGGTTAGTGTACAGCGTTAGGATTACTCTATAGGGTTGTGTACGCGGTTAGGGTCAGTGTACAGGGTTGTGTACAGGGTTAGGGATAGTTTATAGGGTTGTGTATAGGGATGGGTTAGGGTACAGCGTTAGGATTACTCTATAGGGTTGTGTACGGGGTTAGGGTCAGTGTACAGGGTTGTGTACGGGGTTAGGGATAGTTTATAGGGTTGTGTATAGGGATGGGTTAGTGTACAGCGTTAGGATTACTCTATAGGGTTGTGTACGGGGTTAGGGTTAGTGTACAGGGTTGTGTACGGGGTTAGGGATAGTTTATAGGGTTGTGTATAGGGATGGGTTAGTGTACAGGGTTAGGATTACTCTATAGGGTTGTGTACGGGGTTAGGGTTAGTGTACAGGGTTGTGTACGGGGTTAGGGTCAGTGTACAGGGTTGTGTACGGGGTTAGGGTTAGTGTACAGGGTTGTGTACGGGGTTAGGGATAGTTTATAGGGTTGTGTATAGGGATGGGTTAGTGTACAGCGTTAGGATTACTCTATAGGGTTGTGTACGGGGTTAGGGATAGTTTATAGGGTTGTGTATAGGGATGGGTTAGTGTACAGCGTTAGGATTACTCTATAGGGTTGTGTACGGGGTTAGGGTTAGTGTACAGGGTTGTGTACGGGGTTAGGGATAGTTTATAGGGGTGTGTATACGGATGGGTTAGTGTACAGCGTTAGGATTACTCTATAGGGTTGTGTACGGGGTTAGGGTCAGTGTACAGGGTTGTGTACGGGGTTAGGGTCAGTGTACAGGGTTGTGTACGGGGTTAGGGATAGTTTATAGGGTTGTGTATAGGGATGGGTTAGTGTACAGCGTTAGGATTACTCTATAGGGCTGTGTACGCGGTTAGGGTCAGTGTACAGGGTTGTGTACGGGGTTAGGGATAGTTTATAGGGGTGTGTATAGGGATGGGTTAGTGTACAGCGTTAGGATTACTCTATAGGGTTGTGTACGGGGTTAGGGTTAGTGTACAGGGTTGTGTACAGGGTTAGGGATAGTTTATAGGGTTGTGTATAGGGATGGGTTAGTGTACAGCGTTAGGATTACTCTATAGGGCTGTGTACGGGGTTAGGGTCAGTGTACAGGGTTGTGTACGGGGTTAGGGATAGTTTATAGGGTTGTGTACGGGGTTAGGGATAGTTTATAGGGGTGTGTATAGGGATGGGTTAGTGTACAGCGTTAGGATTACGCTATAGGGTTGTGTACGGGGTTAGGGTCAGTGTACAGGGTTGTGTACAGGGTTAGGGATAGTTTATAGGGTTGTGTATAGGGATGGGTTAGTGTACAGCGTTAGGATTACTCTATAGGGTTGTGTACGGGGTTAGGGTCAGTGTACAGGGTTGTGTACAGGGTTAGGGATAGTTTATAGGGTTGTGTATAGGGATGGGTTAGTGTACAGCGTTAGGATTACTCTATAGGGTTGTGTACGGGGTTAGGGTTAGTGTACAGGGTTGTGTACGGGGTTAGGGTTAGTGTACAGGGTTGTGTATAGGGATGGGTTAGTGTACAGCGTTAGGATTACTCTATAGGGTTGTGTACGGGTTTAGGGTTAGTGTACAGGGTTGTGTACGGGGTTAGGGATAGTTTATAGGGTTGTGTATAGGGATGGGTTAGTGTACAGCGTTAGGATTACTCTATAGGGCTGTGTACGGGGTTAGGGTTAGTGTACAGGGTTGTGTACAGGGTTAGGGATAGTTTATAGGGTTGTGTATAGGGATGGGTTAGTGTACAGCGTTAGGATTACTCTATAGGGTTGTGTACGGGGTTAGGGATAGTTTATAGGGTTGTGTATAGGGATGGGTTAGGGTACAGCGTTAGGATTACTCTATAGGGCTGTGTACGGGGTTAGGGTTAGTGTACAGGGTTGTGTACGGGGTTAGGGATAGTTTATAGGGTTATGTATAGGGATGGGTTAGTGTACAGCGTTAGGATTACTCTATAGGGTTGTGTACGGGGTTAGGGTCAGTGTACAGGGTTGTGTACGGGGTTAGGGATAGTTTATAGGGTTGTGTATAGGGATGGGTTAGTGTACAGCGTTAGGATTACTCTATAGGGTTGTGTACGGGGTTAGGGTCAGTGTACAGGGTTGTGTACGGGGTTAGGGATAGTTTATAGGGTTGTGTATAGGGATGGGTTAGTGTACAGGGTTAGGATTACTCTATAGGGTTGTGTACGGGGTTAGGGATAGTTTATAGGGTTGTGTATAGGGATGGGTTAGTGTACAGCGTTAGGATTACTCTATAGGGCTGTGTACGGGGTTAGGGTTAGTGTACAGGGTTGTGTACAGGGTTAGGGATAGTTTATAGGGTTGTGTATAGGGATGGGTTAGTGTACAGCGTTAGGATTACTCTATAGGGTTGTGTACGGGGTTAGGGATAGTTTATAGGGTTGTGTATAGGGATGGGTTAGGGTACAGCGTTAGGATTACTCTATAGGGCTGTGTACGGGGTTAGGGTTAGTGTACAGGGTTGTGTACGGGGTTAGGGATAGTTTATAGGGTTATGTATAGGGATGGGTTAGTGTACAGCGTTAGGATTACTCTATAGGGTTGTGTACGGGGTTAGGGTCAGTGTACAGGGTTGTGTACGGGGTTAGGGATAGTTTATAGGGTTGTGTATAGGGATGGGTTAGTGTACAGCGTTAGGATTACTCTATAGGGTTGTGTACGGGGTTAGGGTCAGTGTACAGGGTTGTGTACGGGGTTAGGGATAGTTTATAGGGTTGTGTATAGGGATGGGTTAGTGTACAGGGTTAGGATTACTCTATAGGGTTGTGTACGGGGTTAGGGTTAGTGTACAGGGTTGTGTACGGGGTTAGGGTCAGTGTACAGGGTTGTGTACGGGGTTAGGGTCAGTGTACAGGGTTGTGTACAGGGTTAGGGATAGTTTATAGGGTTGTGTATAGGGATGGGTTAGTGTACAGCGTTAGGATTACTCTATAGGGCTGTGTACAGGGTTAGGGTCAGTGTACAGGGTTGTGTACGGGGTTAGGGATAGTTTATAGGGTTGTGTACAGGGATGGGTTAGTGTACAGCGTTAGGATTACTCTATAGGGCTGTGTACGGGGTTAGGGTCAGTGTACAGGGTTGTGTACGGGGTTAGGGATAGTTTATAGGGTTGTGTATAGGGATGGGTTAGTGTACAGGGTTAGGATTACTCTATAGGGCTGTGTACGGGGTTAGGGTCAGTGTACAGGGTTGTGTATGGGGTTAGGGATAGTTTATAGGGTTGTGTATAGGGATGGGTTAGTGTACAGCGTTAGGATTACTCTATAGGGCTGTGTACGGGGTTAGGGTCAGTGTACAGGGTTGTGTACGGGGTTAGGGATAGTTTATAGGGTTGTGTATAGGGATGGGTTAGTGTACAGCGTTAGGATTACTCTATAGGGCTGTGTACGGGGTTAGGGTCAGTGTACAGGGTTGTGTACGGGGTTAGGGATAGTTTATAGGGTTGTGTATAGGGATGGGTTAGTGTACAGCGTTAGGATTACTCTATAGGGTTGTGTACGGGGTTAGGGTTAGTGTACAGGGTTGTGTACGGGGTTAGGGATAGTTTATAGGGTTGTGTATAGGGATGGGTTAGTGTACAGCGTTAGGATTACTCTATAGGGTTGTGTACGGGGTTAGGGTTAGTGTACAGGATTGGGGTTAGTTTCTAGTGGCAGGCCTAGAGGCAGGCACTGAGAACAGGCCTGGGCCATGGTTAAGCAGCACTCACGCGGTCATCCCACGCAGCAGGACGTTGGTGCTCTTGGTTAAGGAGTAGGTGGAGTTAGTGTCCAGATCAATGATGTTGTCCACGTCCAGGCACCGGGGCAGTCCAGGGGCGAACTCCTTCCACCTGGGCAGGGAGAGACCTCAGGGGATATTAGCTCTGGCCTGCTGCTGCCCCGACAATCACTCAGCCGCAGTCCCAGGCCTACCTGTCTTGTGGTTTCTAC
The DNA here is from genome assembly GCF_027887155.1 of Malaclemys terrapin pileata. Classification (NCBI taxonomy): domain Eukaryota; kingdom Metazoa; phylum Chordata; order Testudines; family Emydidae; genus Malaclemys; species Malaclemys terrapin. The sequence continues at coordinate 3,893,153 of NC_071519.1, read as the reverse complement.
CACCACCTCCATCCCCGGGACCCTGCACAGCCCTGACCCACAGGGAGCTCCCCCAACCCCCATCAGAATCTCACTCACCTGTAGCACTCACGTCGGTGCTTCAGCTCAGCCTGCCGCTGCTCCAGCAGCAATGGGGAATCGGCATCATTACAAATCATCTGGCCTGGGGGAGAGACAGAACATCAGAGAGAGAGAGACAGGGATGTGTATGGGATAGATAGATAGATAGGATAGATAGATAGCGGGTGTATGGGGGTGGATAGATAGCTAGAGGAATATACAGGGATGGATAGATAGAGGGGTGTGGACGGTGATGAATAGATAGAGGGGATATATGGGGATGGATAAATAGAGGGGATGTAAGGGGATGAATGGATAGATAAAAGAGTGTGTACAGGGATGGATATACAGAGGGGATGTATCGGGATGGATAGATGGGGGGGTTGTACAGAGATGGATAAATGTAAGGCTGTGTGCGGGGATGGATAGATAGAGGGGTTGTACGGGGATGGATAGATAGAAGAGTATATACAGGGATGGATAGATGGGGGTGTGTATAGGGATGGAAAGATGGGGGTGTGTACAGGGATGGATAGATGCAGGGAAGTGCACAGGGATGGATGGATATGGGTGTGTATACGGGGTTCGATAGATATGGGTGTGTATACGAGGTTGGATAGCAGAAGGGTGTGTGCAGGGATAGATAGATAAAGGGGGTATATCGGGATTGATAGATGGAGGGGGTATAAAGTGATAGATAGATAGAGAGGTGTGTACGGGTTCGATAGATAGGGGTGTATGTACAGGGTTGGATAGAAAGAGGAGGTATGTGCAGATGGATAGATAGGGGGAGGACAGGGTTGGATAGACAGAAAGGTGTACAGGGATGGATAGAAAGAGGAGGTATATGCAGATGGATAGATAGGGGGAGGACAGGGTTGGATAGACAGAAAGGTGTACAGGGATGGATAAATAGAGGGGGTGTACGGGGATGGATAAATACCAGGGGTGTATGAGTATTGATGGATAGATAGAGGGCTGTGTATGAGGATGGATAGATGGGGTGTGAACGGGGATGGATAGATGTAGGGGTGTGTAGGGGGTTGGATAGATGTAGGGGTGGATGGGGATGGATAGATAGAGGGTGTGTACAGGGATGGATAAATAAATGGTGTGAACTGGGATGGATAAATAGAGCGGGTATATGGGGATTGTACAAGGGTTTGCTGGGGCTCGACCCTCTCCGGGGTGGCGGGGAGCCACACTGGCTCGCTACACCCCGTTGAGCTTGGGGGGGGGGGGGGGGGATTAGTCCAGATGTGGGGTCTCCCTCAGCAGCCCTTGCTGTAACTGGAAGCAACAGGATTAGGCCCAGGCCCTAGGTCAGGGCGGGGCAACAAACAGTAGGCTCCAAGCCTCCAAAGGCCTAGGAGAGGGGGGGGGTCTGCCACCCACGGGTTGGGTGGCGGGGGGACGCAGGCCCTCCCACTCCATTGCGTCTCAGCCCGGGGCCCTAGCAGTGACAGAAGACCCACTGCTTAGTCAGTGGGGATCCTGGCCCCAACACACCAACATAGGCTCTGGCAGTGCTGCAGCCAGACTGGGGTCGGCTGCCCCCGGGCTACTTCCACACTCCCCCTCAGGGCCTACCGAGGTCCTGGTGTCGGCCTCTAGGGGATCCAGGACCATGGGTTCTTCAGGGCAGGGATTGATCGGCAGCCCCGGCAGCTCCCCCGGAGAGCGGGCGCAGGGCAGCCCCGGCAGCTCCCCCGGAGAGCGGGCGCAGGGCAGCCCCGGCAGCTCCCCCGGAGAGCGGGCGCAGGGCAGCCCCGGCAGCTCCCCCGGAGAGCGGGCGCAGGGCAGCCCCGGCAGCTCCCCCGGAGAGCGGGCGCAGGGCAGCCCCGGCAGCTCCCCCGGAGAGCGGGCGCAGGGCAGCCCCGGCAGCTCCCCCGGAGAGCGGGCGCAGGGCAGCCCCGGCAGCTCCCCCGGAGAGCGGGCGCAGGGCAGCCCCGGCAGCTCCCCCGGAGAGCGGGCGCAGGGCAGCCCCGGCAGCTCCCCCGGAGAGCGGGCGCAGGGCAGCCCCGGCAGCTCCCCCGGAGAGCGGGCGCAGGGCAGCCCCGGCAGCTCCCCCGGAGAGCGGGCGCAGGGCAGCCCCGGCAGCTCCTGGCGGCCGCCTTGGGCTGTGGAGTTTTCCCAGCCACGAGCTAGGCTGGAGACGTCTGGTCTCTCCGGCAGCTGGGGCTTTACTGAGCTCTGAGGACAAGCCTTTATACTTCCGGGTCGCCGCCTGACCCTCTGAGGGGTGGGTTCTGAGCTCCCTAGCTCCGCCCACTCTGGCCTCTGGATGGGCTCTTCCCCCTCCGGGGTGGCGGGGAGCCACACCAGCTCGCTACAGGATGGATTGATAGTAAGAGGGGTGTGTACAGGGAGATGGATAGACAGAGGGGGTGTATGGGGATGGATGGATAGATTGATGTGGACGGGGAGGGATAGACAGAGGGCTGTGGACGGGTATGTAGAGACAGAGGGGTGTGAATAGGAAAGGATAGAGAGAAGTGTGTGTATGTGGATGGATAGATAGAGGAGGGTGTATTGGGATTGATAGAGGGGTGTATGTGGATGGATGGATAGATAAAGGGATGTGTGCAGGGATGAATAGATAGACGGGGTATAAAGGGATGGATGGATAGCTAGAGGGGTGTGGATGGGGACTGATAGATAGAAGGGTATAGACGGGAATGGATAGATAGAGGAGTTATACAGGGATGGATAGAGAGAGGGGGTGTATGGGGATGGATAGATAGGGGTGTGTGTACAGGGATGGATAGACAGAGGTGTTTATACGGGGATGGACAGATAGAAGGGACGTAGGGGGATGAATAGACAGAGGGGCGTGTACTGGGATGGATATATAGAGGGCATGTATGGAAATGGATAGAGGGGGTGTACGGGGATGGATAGAGAGAGGGGTGTGGAAAGGGATGGATGGATAGAGGGGTGCGGACAGGGATGGATGGATGGGGGTGGGTATGGGGATGGATAGATATAGAGGTCTGTATGGGGATGGATAGATATAGAGGTCTGTATGGGGATGGATACATGTAGGGGTGTGTATGAGGATGGATAGATAGAGGAGATTGGACGGGGATGGATAGATATAGGAGGTGTACGGGGATGGATAGACCGAGAGGGTGTATGGGATGGATATATAGAGGGGTGTGTATGAGGATGGATAGATAGAGGGGTGTGGATGGGGATGGATAGATAGAGGGGGTGTACAGGGATGAATAGACAGAGGAGTTGTGTGGGGATGAATAAGTAGAGGGGTGTGGACGGGGATGGATTGATGGATAGATAGAGGAGATTGGACGGGGATGGATAGATATAGGAGGTGTACGGGGATGGATAGACAGAGAGGGTGTATGGGATGGATATATAGAGGGGTGTGGATGGGGATGGATAGATAGATGAGGTGTACGGGGATGGATATACAGAAGGCTGTTTTGGGGGAAGGATAGAGAGAAAGAGTTTATGGGGTTGGATAGGTTAATGGGTTTGTATGGGGATGGATAGATGTAGGGGTGTGTACAGGGATGGATAGATAGAGAGGGTAAATGGGGATGGATAGACAGAGGGGGTGTTTAGGGATGGGTAGCTAGAGCGGTTGTATGGGGATGGATAGATAAAGGGGGTGTATAGGGATGAATGGAAAGATAAAGGGGTGTTGATGGGGATGGATAGATAGAGGGGTGTGTACCAGGATAACTAGCTAGCTATGAACCCAAGCGGCACCAGGCCAGCCCCCATGCCCTATCCCCGCCAACAGCCCGCTACCTTTGCCCTCCCGCAGCTCCAGGGTGCGGTAGCCCTCGATCCACTGGTAGCAGGGGAAGCGATAGGTCTGGCCCTGGGGGGAGATGACCTCCACGAAGCTGCAGTACCAGTTGTCGGTGGGGTAGAAGGAGTAGGGCTCCTTGTGGAGCCGCACCAGGATGATGTCCCCCAGCCAGCGCCCGCAGCACAGCTTGAACTCCTCCACCTGCAATGGGGGGGGGGGGGAGAGACCGCAGCATGAGGATGTGACTCAGGGATTAATCCAGCAACTCGGGGTGAACCGTCAGCATCTCTCTCCCGCCCCACGCCTGCAAATAAAATACTTGTTAGCTTCCTGTGCCTTCACTGTGTGGATGTCTCCAAGGAAACACAGATTGGCCAGGTCACTGTTGCAACTACTGTTCTACTCAGCACCTGCCTTTCATTAGCCTGGAGGTAGAGGCCAAGGTTTTCTGGTTTCACTACAGCTTGAGGTACCTCAGCATAGCCGAGCAATGTATAGGAGAAGGGCACAATCCCTTTAAAGCCTTTGTGAGCCCTCAAGCGGTGCCCACCATGTTTTAGAAGCTGTCAGAAACGGGTCAGAGCAGCCCTGTGCATCTAATCTTGGCCTCAGTTAAAGCAGAGGCTGATATCCTGCCCCCCGGCCATCCAAGCCCTCTACCGTGGGCCCAGCCTGCCCCATCCATGCCTTGCAGTTTAATGAGAGGTGCACCCCGTGTGACTTTGCACTTCATATGTTTTATAAAAATATTTTTATAAGTGTGGATATGGTGTAACTGGAATATTCTTTATGCAAAACGTCTCTTGTAGGGTATCATTACAAACCTTATAATCTACTGAGTGTGGTCATCCTATTTGTATGACTGTATCATTCTTGTATCTGAAACTAGGAATATGAAATATAACTCTTAGGTCCTATTGTAATTATGCAAAGTGTGGGTCATTAATGGTGGTTAGGAATCAGCAGAATATGGACCCTGGAGCGGCGAACAGAGGAGGCTAACAGAGGGAGTTCACTTGGGGAGAGCGCACTGAGGCTTTCATCTGCAGGTTTCTCCGAGTAGTTCCTGCAACTGTTGAGGAAGCTCTTAAGAGGACAGTGATATGGAAGGTGAGCGATCAGCTGTTGTAACCTGCACAGGTTGTGCCATGTTTGTCTTTCTTCCACAGGACAGAAGCGACTTTGTCTGCACAAAGTGCAAGCTGGTCTCCATATTGGAAGAGAAGGTTCGAGGGCTGGAGAAACGAGTGTTGACTCTGCGTTGCATAAGGGAAAATGAAGATTTCCTGGACAGACGTCAGGAGATGCTTCTACGGCCACAATGTTCTGAAGATTCAGAGCAGGCGCAGCAGGGACAGAAGGATTGTGAGGCGGTTTGGCAGCATGTGACCTCCAGAAGAAGAAAGAGGAGCGTCCATGCACCAGCAATGGAGATACAGGTGAGCAATCGTTTCCATGTTCTCTCTACAGGTGCTAATGCGGAGAGTGGACTAGATGGCCCATCTGAGGGAAGGGAGCAGAAGGAGACTCCACCGATTGGAAGGCAAAAGATGCACTGTCCTAGGGATGGGGGTTCCACGACCACCACTCCCAAGAGGAGGAGGAGGGTGGTGGTGGTCGGGGACTCCCTCCTCAGGGGGACTGAGTCATCTATCTGCCGCCCTGACCGGGAAAACCGAGAGGTCTGCTGCTTGCCAGGAGCTAGGATACACGATGTGACGGAGAGACTGCCGAGACTCATCAAGCCCTCGGATCGCTACCCCTTCCTGCTTCTCCACGTGGACACCAATGATACTGCCAAGAATGACCTTGAGCGGATCACTGCAGACTACGTGGCTCTGGGAAGAAGGATAAAGGAGTTTGAGGTGCAAGTGGTGTTCTCGTCCATCCTCCCTGTGCAAGGAAAAGGCCGGGGTAGAGACCGTCGAATCGTGGAAGTCAACGAATGGCTACGCAGGTGGTGTCGGAGAGAAGGCTTTGGATTCTTCGACCATGGGATGGTGTTCCAAGAAGAAGGAGTGCTAGGCAGAGACGGGCTCCACCTAACGAAGAGAGGGAAGAGCATCTTCGCCAGCAGGCTGGCTAACCTAGTGAGGAGAGCTTTAAACTAGGTTCACCGGGGGAAGGAGACCAAAGCCCTGAGGTAAGTGGGGAAATGGGATCCTGGGAGGAAGCACAAGCAGGAGAGCGCAACAGGGGAGGACTCCTGTCTCATGCTGAGAAAGAGGGACGATCATTGAGTTATCTTAAGTGCCTATACACAAATGCAAGAAGCCTGGGAAACAAGCAGGGAGAACTGGAAGTCCTGGCACAGTCAGGGAACTATGATGTGATTGGAATAACAGAGACTTGGTGGGATAACTCACATGACTGGAGTACTGTCATGGATGGATATAAACTGTTCAGGAAGGACAGGCAGGGCAGAAAAGGTGGGGGAGTTGCGTTGTATGTAAGAGAGGAGTATGACTGCTCAGAGCTCCGGTATGATACTGCAGAAAAACCTGAGAGTCTCTGGATAAAGTTGAGAAGTGTGAGCAACAAGGGTGATGTCGTGGTTGGAGTCTGCTATAGACCACCAGACCAGGGGGATGAGGTGGACGAGGCTTTCTTCTGGCAACTAGCAGAAGTTGCTAGATCACAGGCCCTGGTTCTCATGGGAGACTTTAATCACCCTGATATCTGCTGGGAGAGCAATACAGCGGTGCACAGGCAATCCAGGAAATTTTTGGAAAGTGTAGGGGACAATTTCCTGGTGCAAGTGCTGGAGGAACCAACTAGGGGCAAAGCTTTTCTTGACCTGCTGCTCACAAAACAGGGAAGAACTAGTAGGGGAAGCAAAAGTGGATGGGAACCTGGGAGGCAGTGACCATGAGATGGTAGAGTTCAGGATCCTGACACAAGGAAGAAAGGAGAGCAGCAGAATACAGACCCTGGACTTCAGAAAAGCAGACTTTGACTCCCTCAGGGAACAGATGGGCAGGATCCCCTGGGAGAATAACATGAAGGGCAAAGGGGTCCAGGAGAGCTGGCTGTATTTTAAAGAATCCTTATTGAGGTTGCAGGAACAAACCATCCCGATGTGTAGAAAGAATAGTAAATATGGCAGGCGACCAGCTTGACTAAACAGTGAAATCCTTGCTGATCTTAAACGCAAAAAAGAGGCTTATAAGGAGTGGAAGATTGGACAAATGACCAGGGAGGAGTATAAAAATATTGCTCAGGCGTGCAGGAGTGAAATCAGGAAGGCCAAATCACACTTGGAGTTGCAGTTAGCAAGAGATGTTAAGAGTAACAAGAAGGGTTTCTTCAGGTATGTTAGCAACAAGAAGAAAATCAAGGAAAGTGTGGGCCCCTTACTGAATGAGGGAGGCAACCTAGTGACCGAGGATGTGGAAAAAGCTAATGTACTCAATGCTTTTTTTGCCTCTGTCTTCACGCACAAGGTCAGCTCCCAGATTGCTGCACTGGGCAGTACAGCATGGGGAGAAGGTGACCAACCCTCTGTGGAGAAAGAAGTGGTTCGGGACTATTTAGAAAAACTGGACGTGCACAAGTCCATGGGGCCGGATGCGCTGCATCCGAGGGTGCTAAAGGAGTTGGCGGGTGAGATTGCAGAGCCATTAGCCATTATTTTTGAAAACTCATGGCGATCGGGGGAGGTCCCAGATGACTGGAAAAAGGCTAATGTAGTGCCCATCTTTAAAAAAGGGAAGAAGGAGGATCCGGGGAACTACAGGCCAGTCAGCCTCACCTCAGTCCCTGGAAAAATCATGGAGCAGGTCCTCAAGGAATCAATTATGAAACATTTAGAGGAGAGGAAAGTGATCAGGAACAGTCAGCATGGATTCACGAAGGGGAAGTCGTGCCTGACTAACCTAATTGCCTTCTATGATGAGATAACTGGCTCTGTGGATGAGGGGAAAGCAGTGGATGTGTTATTTCTTGACTTTAGCAAAGCTTTTGATACTGTCTCCCACAGTATTCTTGCCACCAAGTTAAAGAAGTATGGGCTGGATGAATGGACTGTAAGGTGGATAGAAAGCTGGCTAGATCGTCGGGCTCAACGGGTAGTGATCAATGGCCCCCCAAGGGTCGGTCCTGGGGCCGGTTTTGTTTAATATCTTTATTAATGATCTGGAGGATGGTGTGGACTGCACTCTCAGCAAGTTTGCAGATGACACAAAACTAGGAGGCGTGGTAGATACACTAGAGGGTAGGGATCGGATACAGAGGGACCTAGACAAATTAGAGGATTGGGCAGAAAAAAACCTGATGAGGTTCAACAAGGACAAGTGCAGAGTCCTGCACTAAGGATGGAAGAATCCCATGCACTGCTACAGACTAGGGACCGAATGGCTAGGTAGCAGTTCTGCTGAAAAGGACCTAGGGGTCACAGTGGACGAGAAGCTGGATATGAGTCAACAGTGTGCTCTTGTTGCCAAGAAGGCTAACGGCATTTTGGGCTGTATAAGTAGGGGCATTGCCAGCAGATCGAGGAACGTGATCGTTCCCCTTTATTCGACATTGGTGAGGCCTCATCTGGAATACTGTGTCCAGTTTTGGTCCCCACACTACAAGAAGGATGTGGAAAAATTGGAAAGAGTCCAGCGGAGGGCAACAAAAATGATTAGGGGTCTGGAGCACATGACTTATGAGGAGAGGCTGAGAGAACTGGGATTGTTTAGTCTCCAGAAGAGAAGAATGAGGGGGGATTTGATAGCAGCCTTCAACTACCTGAAGGGGGGTTCCAAAGAGGATGGAGCTCGGCTGTTCTCAGTGGTGGCAGATGACAGAACAAGGAGCAATGGTCTCAAGTTGCAGTGGGGGAGGTCCAGGTTGGATATCAGGAAAAACTATTTCACTAGGAGGGTGGTGAAACACTGGAATGTGTTACCTAGGGAGGTGGTGGAGTCTCCTTCCTTGGAGGTTTTTAAGGCCCGGCTTGACAAAGCCCTGGCTGGAATGATTTAGCTGGGAATTGGTCCTGCTTTGAGCTGGGGGTTGGACTAGATGACCTCTTGAGGTCCCTTCCAACTCTGATATTCTAATCTTGATGGCTCCCATTAATCAGGACAATTGGTTGTAAATGGCTCTGTTTACTCGTAATTCTTCCTGTATACATGTATGCCAGCAAGTGGGTAATGAAATCTGGCAGTCACATGTGATCATGTCACCTGAACTGTAATCCATCTTTAAGCTAGTGCTTTTCCATTGAGAATGGGGTGGGGGGTGGAGACCCAGAAAGACAAAGGATTCCCACCTTGGGCCAAAGCTATAAAAGGGAGTGGAAGAGAACAAAGGGGGCCACCAGTCATGATAAATCCTCGACTTACCACCTGAACTGTAACTAACAAGGGTTGTACCAGGGGAAAGGATTGGGCCAGCCTAGGAAGGAGTCTAGTCTGTGAAAGAAGCTTATTGGAACATCTCCGAGGGTGAGATTTACCTGTATGGAGTTTCTTAATGTATTAGGCTTAGACTTGCGTGTTTTGTTTGATTTTGCTTGGTAACTTACTTTGTTCTCTCTAAAGAACAGGATACCTGTGGCACCTTAGAGACTAACAAATTTATTTAAGGTGCCACAAGTACTCCTGTTCTTTTTGCGGATACAGACTAACACGGCTGCTACTCTGAAACCTGCCATTTGTTCTGTCTGTTATTACTTGGAATCACTTAAATCCTCCTTTTTATACTTAATAAAATCACTTTTGTATATTAACTAACCCAGAGTAAGTGCTTGATACCTGGGGGAGCAAACAGCTGTGCATCTCTCTCAGAGCCTGGACAATTTATGAGTTTACCCTGCATAAGCTTTATACAGAGTAAAACAGATTTATTTGGGGTTTGGACCCCATTGGGAGCTGGGTGTCTGGGTGCTGGAGACAGGAGCACTTGCTGAGCTGTTTTCAGTTAAGTCTGCTGCTTTGGGGGACGTGGTTCAGACCTGGGTCTGTGCTGTAGCAGGCTGGCATGTCTGGCTCAACAAGCCAGGGGTCTGGAGTCCCAAGCTGGCAGGGAAAACGGGCTCAGAGGTAATTTCAGCACGTCAGGTGACAGTCCCAAGGAGGTCTCTGTGACCGAACCCTTCACACCCCACTCCCCAGGGCCCCAGTATTGAACCCCAGCCTTACAGGTCCTCGGGCGCCCTCCTGAGCCGCTGCCCCTCCTTGAACCTGCAGCCCCGGGGCAGCCGTGGCCCAGGTCCCCGATGGGCTGGGCTGGCCACGCTCTCTATATAAAGACCCCAAGAGCCAGAGGAAGCTGGCTGAGCCACAGACTGATGCCTGTTGCCTCGTCCAGCCCTCTGCCATGGCTTCACCTGGCCCTGTCCCACGGCCTCACGTGATCTCCACCCAATCCACTGACCCGGCACCAAGTACCAGATCTTCCAGCCCTCTATGAAAACACCAAGCATTGCCCCAGATGTCTCCGATACTGATCGACCTCCTGGCTATCTAACCCCTTGAGTCTTGCTCTAGACACCCCCCTTTAGCCCGCCCTGTCCCCCAGGCATTACGGTCCCTGCAAATTTTCCCCCTGTGACCCCTGGCACTGGCTACTCACCAAAACACCAGGCCTGCCATCCAAAAGGAGCAGCAGCTCGGGGCTGGCATGGCACTTAACGCTGCTGCGGTGAGATCTAGTACTAGCGAGTAGATGCATATCGTGAGTCAGGGTGTTGGCTTCTAGGGCCTACCGTGAAACATATCAATGCCAGTTTGGCAGCTTCTCTTCTGTCTCTTTAGACACCAGGCTGTGACTCCACAAAGAAATACAGCAACTTCTGCACTTGGATGGGTAGACAACCCTTGTTTATTGCAGCAGGTGGAAATCTGGATGATATTACAATGACTTATTGAATTACTTAATCCTTCTGCTCAACCTTGCTAAACTCTTCCAATTAGTAGCAGTGAATAGTAAGTGCTCAAGCCGGTGTGGACAATACCCCGTTTGCCTTTGAATATCTAGTGGACTCATAATACGGACAAAGCACCCAATACCTGCAGGAGCAGCTCGCTGCCACTGCCAACAACCGGACAGATTTAAAACATACACTCCAGAATGGTGTTAAAAGACCTTGACCCTGTCAGAGGAGGAGGAGCAGTTCTGATGGTGGCCTGGATGTTGGACTATATTACAATAACCAGGGCTCCAGATGTTACTGTGGATTATTATGGCTATTGGCCTGTTGTTAAGTATGCTAATTTTGCAATGTCTACTGTGGTGGTGAAGGGGGGCACAGACCCACAAGGTACAACCACTAATTGTCATGGAAGAGGCCCTCCACCACAGTGTGACACAACCCAGACCCGACCTTCTCAGGCACAGCATTATGGGGCTTCTGACACACTCATTGGAATATGGATGTCCATACGAGGGAAGGTGCAGGCACAGGGGGCAGTGGGGCAAATGGAACTTCTGCACATTCCACCTTGATGCCTGGCCCTATCAGGAAATGTCACCATATGTCCTAGGCTTTTCCCGGGATACCTGGGCCAGCGGATCCCAGAAGAAAAGAAAAAGAAGGGGGTGGAGTGTGAGGATATAGGCTTGTTTGTCAGCCTGAAATAGAATTTTGGGTGTGATCCTTATACTGATATGTGGGAAGGAAAGACAAAGACACGGCATGTTACATGTGCCCACAACCAGATGGGGTGATAAGAGGTGGAACTAAAATGTTACAGGGCGTGCTGGGAGTGTAATCTATGAGCATACACTGGGAGGCTGCCTGGCTCCTCTTTCCAGCCAAGATCAAGCATCCAGTTAGGAGGGACAAGAGCGGCTGGGGGGGAGGAACACAACACACTAAAAGCCGGAGAAGAGCCTGGCTTTGCCCAGGACACAACCTCACTCCTTACCCCGCTGTAGTAGTGCAAGTGGCCCACTCCAGCCAGGGGTGGGGCAGAAGCAGCCAGGGAAGCTGTGGAAACCTGTAGCTAATTAGGGCGAGGCTTGTTAGGAGCCGGACGGGAGGCAGCTGCCAGGACAGAGCAGCTATAAGGAGCGGCCCAGCAGAGCGGAGGGGAGTCTCTCCCCAACAAGCAAGGGAGAAGGATGGGCTCCCAGGGATAGCACCAGAGATAGAGCAGTGCTGGGCAGGCTCAGGGGAGCAGAGGGGGAGCTCTGGCCTGTTACCTGCTAAGCTGGGCTAGGAGGCTGCTGCTAGAGGGTCCCTGGGTAGGGACCCAGAGTAGCAGATCGGTCTGGGTCCCCCCTTGCACTGCACCTGGCCATGGAGGAGCAGGGCTGATACAGACTGCAACTTGGCCCTGAAGTGAGGGGCTAGACTTTGGGTTGTGGTTGGCCCCTGAGGCGGGTGCAAGCCACAGGACTGCCGTAACCCCTGGAAGGGAGGTGAGGAAGAAGTTGTGGGCACTGCCACAAGGAAGTGTCCTGTAGAGGACTCTGCTGAGTGGGGAAGCAACGCAGGTCTGAAATAGTGGAGTAGAGCAGACAACGGACACCCCCTGCAGAGGGCGCTCCAGAGGTGGACTGAGCTAATCCCCGGAGCAACCAGCAGCTGGTGAGTCCTCCGCGCCGTTACACCCTCCCGTGGGGTACAAAAGCGGTAGGATGAAGACCCCAGACTCACGCCTCTCCAAAACGGAATATGACCATAAGCTGTAAGGGGTGGAACCAGGGGTGTGCAAGGCTGGTATATTTGGGGCTGATAAGAAGGAGGGGGGAAATTGGGGAACAGGGACACAGGCCGGGCTCTGCAGCATCAGAGCTAGGAACAGAACTCTGGGAAATAGACCTTGCCAGCGTGTAGAGCGATGGATGTTTGCTTGGAACTAACCCCAATAAACATCATGTTACCTGCACTTTGGACTTCTGGTCTTCTGCTTACTGTCCATGTGGCAAGAACCAGGGGAGGGCGTGAAGGGAAAGCCCCCAACATGCACCATCCCTCAGCGTCCCTCCCAAACCATCATGAGTTTGATTTACAAATCATGAGATTAAAGCAGTAACCCGTGTGCTTTGTATTTTTGAGGCATTTCTACAGCTAGTCTATTTTAGGTACCTGTCTGGCACCCATCACTGCTGTCTTGAGGCACCTTGAATCTTTAACACATTTACCCTCACAGCACTTTGTGAAGTAGTACAGTGCTGTTATCCCCATTATATAAATGGGGAAACTGAGTCACAGAAAGGCTTTCAGACAGTGAGACTGCAGTAGCACAGGGAATAGAATCAGGATCTGTCATAGCCCTGGCAACTACTTTAACCACTGGACCATCCTCCCCACACAGTGTAATGAAGACATAGAATGGATTTTTCAGTTCTGGCAATTCCAACAAAATTGGGGGGCACAATTCACTTCTGGTCAAACCGAAAAAATTAAATTTTTGGCCAATCAAAAAGTCAGGGGACATCATTTCAGGTTGAACAAAATATTTCATTCGACCTGAAATAAAATGTTTTGTTTTGATTTCAAGCATTTTTTAATGTTTTAAACAAAATGAAACATAAAAGAAATGCTCATTGCCTAGAAAAATTGAATACTTTCATTTTGAAAATGAGAAGACTGAAACATTTTGATTTTTTTTGTTTTGGAACTCAAACAGTTCAATGGAATCAGTGCAAATTTGTGAAAGGTCGTGCCAAATACCAATTTTTCACCACAAAAAAAATTAGAGTTGAAAATTTGCACCCCTTTCTCCTCTCTAGCATGAACAGTAACATTCTCACAATAAAAGCTGCCAGTCTACTGTAAAAATCATGTGACTCCAGGCACTGGAGATTTAAGAAAAAAACACCAACTATTTGGAGATCTTTTAAGCTGCACTTAGTTCACGTTTTCTGTGCAACCGAAGGGACTAGAAATTCAATATTTTTTCAAATGAACGCAGAGTCGCCCAGCGTAACCCCATGACTCCAGAAGCTCGGGATTGATGCCCCAATTCATGAGCATTGGCGACCCCCCCACTTTCTACTGGGAGGTTCTGTCCACAGAGTCTGGCTCCGTTCTACTAGTACTCACCGCCTCGGGATTGAAGTCCTTCCCCCAGTTGTCGAGGGGCTTCTTGTCACTCTCCTCATGGGTCCCCACCAGGGTGATGGAGATGGAGCTGAACGTCCCAGCTAGCAGGAAGTTCCCGGTGGCAACACGGACTTTGTAGGTGCCCATCGTAGTTGGTGAGGAAGAGAGGAGTGTATCTAGAGGGTTCCCTTGTCTGGCTGGCCGTCCTTGCCAGAGATCCGTTATCTCCCAGTCCTGCCCCGCTGCTGGTTTTTATATTGCCCTCATTAAGCAGCTGGTGATGTGAGTGGTGAGTTCTTCCATGGATTAGCACTGGGGGTTGGACACAGGCAAAGGGCGGTGAGGCTGACTTGGCTAATTTTCATTTCCAATGAATGCTTAAGGACGCCTCTGCCCACTGCCCACACATGTAGATCAATCTCTGATAATTTTCATATGACTTTACGTTGTGCCTCTTCATATAACCTTGTGGTGGGTCTACCCACGTGTAACCTCTGTTTTCATGGAACTTTGTATCAAAGCCTCATTTAGAAACTTTGCATTGCCCTTGGTATAATATTATAGCCCCTAAGGATAGAATAAGATAGAAAAAAAATTTCTGTTTGCTAGCAGTAGAACAAGAGCTCTCCCCCCACCCCCCACTCTTAATCAATTGCCCTGTTGAATGAATGAGGTGTGGATGAGCAAGGCATGGAAGGCAGCACCTCCAGACAGCCTCAACTGTTGGAGAGGGGCTGGGAGCCAGACCCAAGGACAATAAAACGTGTCAAGTGGGCTCATTAAAGACAAGCAGACATACTGACGGCCTCGGGGGTTAGAAGCAAGCACCTTCTTTTGGAAACACCCTCTTTGCAGCATTGGGACAACACTCAAAAGAAAGCAGCACAAAGGACCAATGGACACAGACACAGAGTTTGAATCTGGTCTAGATTTGCATAAGAGGAAAGCTGCTATAAAAGTAAGGTGTCTTGCAGAGGACCCCGGGTCTCGTCTTGTCAACATGGGAGCATCGATCCGGATCGGCAGAAGCCCGGCTCCACCCCCTCCCCCATCTAACTCACCTGGCCAGTGAAGTTAAGGGGAGCAACTAATTGGTAACAACAAGACGGAATGGGTTTGTGTGTGTGTGTGTGTGTGTGTGTGTGTGAGAGAGCGTAAGTGTAATATATTATATGCATATAATACAGTGTTAATGAATACATGTATTGCTAATAAATGTGGCGTTTTGCCTTATTCCCCCTGAAAAGATCCTGGGCAG
Source organism: Malaclemys terrapin pileata (assembly GCF_027887155.1). NCBI lineage: Eukaryota > Metazoa > Chordata > Testudines > Emydidae > Malaclemys > Malaclemys terrapin. Next base: position 3,878,072 of record NC_071519.1, on the reverse strand, counting down.
TACTTTAAGTACAACATTTTGGTGGAGAATGCGAAAGGGGGAGCAAGCATAAAATCCACAGTTATTATCAAACTGGTGTGCACACCGCCAGCTTTAGCAAGCCTGGCACTATAGGAAAAAGAGTGTAAACTTTCAGTTAATTAACCAAACTCTGAAGGATATAGGAGTTTAGGTTTAAATTGTGTAATAGAGGTACATACACCCTCAGCCGTAGCAAGACTGAGCTAAAGAGGAAAACTTAGTGTTTCTCACTCTGATCCGGGGAAGGATCTAATCCGGGGAAGAATTTGTATAATTGGTGTATGAACCACAGAGGGAAGCTTAGCGTCTCTCCCTCTGGCCCAAAGTGGGTTAAAAACATAAGATGCAGATCTTGTTCTGTTAAGCCAAACTCTGAAGAATATAGGAGTTTGGGCAGTGTAGTGTGGTTTATGTTTGTTTGTTTGTTTGTTTTTGTAAGTAATATTGTGGTAATTTCACAATTTTGAAGAAAATGTTTAAGGAATGGGACCAGGAAGGGTGGGGGCTAGTTGGAAAGCCCACCCTCCTTGCTAAATTGGTAGTGGAACAAGGCTTGTGCCCATGGAAAGAAACTGTTTATTGAAAAAAGCAGAATCGGGCCCAGGCAAGCAACAGATAGAGAAACTGAAAACAGGTTGGGTACAAAAAGTTAAAACAGCACTCTCAAATCTTACAGCAGCAGTAACATCAGAAGAAGAAACATTTAAGACCCCAGAAGGGGGCAGACCTTTGGGACCCCTCTGGAGATTGGGAAGGGGGATATTTGGGTAAATTCCTCCTCCCAGGGCCAAAATGCCACTGAAACAGTTAACAACAGTGCCTGCTTCTGCCTCAGATCTCCAGGCCATGGCAAAATGGCTGGAGATTTTAAAACAAAATTTTTTTTCTAGATGGAGTGTTAACGCCCTTTTACTGAAAGAAAGGGAGGATTTACACTCACAAAAAATGCACCATTTAATTAGCATTTGTGCAGCCCCAAGTACCAAACACACTGTGGCAGAGACCAAGCAGGTTCTGCCATGGTGAAAGCACTGTGCTAATTTGTTTCCAAGCTTCTATCTTTCAGGCTCTGAACCAGAACATCAGGAGAGCTGGTACCAGCTGAAGAGTGATAAAATACCATGGTTCTAGTGTCATGACAAAGTCTGTGTTCAGTGTTCTGTGTCTGTCTCTGGTGGTGTCCTGTGCTAGCATTGGGTCCAGAAAAAGAGGGGATACTACACTAGACAGGGCAAATGTCTTTTCCTCTCTCTACTTCCCCCATGTCCATCCAATTTATCAATCACCACTTGTGTCCAAAACACTTTGGTCCCCAGGGCATCAGGTTTATTTTTTGTTAGGTTCTCTAATAGTCATTGTGTTGTTAATTTTTGTTATTAATACATTTGTATTGTTAGTTACATTTGCTTGTATTGTTAATTCCACACTTTCCTCTATGCACTCTGGTTCTTCTTCCCCAAGCCCTAAAGGGTAGTTCTTGGGCCCCCATAACCTGTAAAACCTTGGCCCATAATTGTATGGCCCCATCTTTTAGGTCCCCAGAAACCTCTTAAAAACAACTGTTAAAAATAAAAAATTCTGCAACATTTTGGCAACTGAATGTTAGTTTAAGTCCAAATCAGCTTAAGCTTGCATAACAACTGTGGTACTCCTACAAAATCTTATTTGTTGTGTGTGCTTAAAAAGTGACTTTTATTGTTTGATGGCTATTGCAGCATCAAACTTGGGCCTCATTTTGTTTGTCAATGTACCCTATTATTGTAATGGTAATGGTTTTGTTGTATTTCCAATTATTATAATTATAATTGTTTGCATTTGTGTTTATGTTATATCTGGTGTTTAGTCAATTGTAATGGTTTTAGTTATATTCACCTGCTTATAAGTGTTTGGTTTGTTTGCAACAAATACAAAAGATTTATATGGTGACCACTCAAGAATTGTTCTTGAGAGGTCAAAAGGGGGACAATGTAGATCAATCTCTGATAATTTTCATATGACTTTACGTTGTGCCTCTTCATATAACCTTGTGGTGGGTCTACCCACGTGTAACCTCTGTTTTCATGGAACTTTGTATCAAAGCCTCATTTAGAAACTTTGCATTGCCCTTGGTATAATATTATAGCCCCTAAGGATAGAATAAGATAGAAAAAAAATTTCTGTTTGCTAGCAGTAGAACAAGAGCTCTCCCCCCACCCCCCACTCTTAATCAATTGCCCTGTTGAATGAATGAGGTGTGGATGAGCAAGGCATGGAAGGCAGCACCTCCAGACAGCCTCAACTGTTGGAGAGGGGCTGGGAGCCAGACCCAAGGACAATAAAACGTGTCAAGTGGGCTCATTAAAGACAAGCAGACATACTGACGGCCTCGGGGGTTAGAAGCAAGCACCTTCTTTTGGAAACACCCTCTTTGCAGCATTGGGACAACACTCAAAAGAAAGCAGCACAAAGGACCAATGGACACAGACACAGAGTTTGAATCTGGTCTAGATTTGCATAAGAGGAAAGCTGCTATAAAAGTAAGGTGTCTTGCAGAGGACCCCGGGTCTCGTCTTGTCAACATGGGAGCATCGATCCGGATCGGCAGAAGCCCGGCTCCACCCCCTCCCCCATCTAACTCACCTGGCCAGTAAAGTTAAGGGGAGCAACTAATTGGTAACAACAAGACGAAATGGGTTTGTGTGTGTGTGTGTGTGTGTGTGTGTGTGTGTAAAAGCGTAAGTGTAATATATTATATGCATATAATACAGTGTTAATAAATACATGTATTACTAATAAATGTGGCGTTTTGCCTTATTCCCCCTGAAAAAATCCTGTGCAGTACTTTAAGTACAACACACAGGGTGATAAAACAAGCGGTGACAAACCAGGTGTTGGACTAGATTGGTAACTGGTATATTTCTGATATGGGAAATGTAAGAAAGAGTGACTCCACAGCGGACCCCGGGATTTGGACTGACCCTTAGAAAGAAATATGTCTCTCAGCCGGCTCTCTCATCCTGCTGAGTTTGTGCTAATTGAAACAGGCCTGCCAGTTTGCAAGGTCTGTGCTAATTGTAGAAAAACATCCAGAGATCCAGTTTGCTGGTACTGTACAACTTTGTTTTCCTGAACTCTGGAATAAGATGTGTGAACCCCCCACTCTTCCGTGCTTATCTTGTTCGTTTCCTTTAGATATAACAAGTAGGATGAAAAGACTTATTGAAGTCTGCCATGTCCCACTGATTTTAGAATGGTTATGTTAAAGGATGGGGAGGTGATAAAAATGCAGATGTGACAGGATATACATTGGAATGTGAATGTGATTGTATGTATGCATGATTGAATGAGCAATGAAAGATTAAAGGTTGAGATGCCAACCTTAAAATCAGATTGTCTGGCTGAAGAAAGAGGTGGACGAGATACCCTGATAACCCCAAGGACAGGAAGGCCGAAGAACCGAAGAAAAATATAATAACATACTGTCATTTTGTCATTGCTGTGCCATCTGCATGGTTGACTAACACCTCAAATGTGAGAACAGCATGATGAAGCAAACTCTATAAACTTGTATGAGAATAAACAGAACCTGAAGACTATGGTGACCAGATAGCAAGGGTGAAAAATCGAGATGGGTGGGGGGTAATTGGCACCAATTTAAGACAAAGCCCCAAATATCAGGACGGTCCTTATAAAATCATGACATCTGGTCACCCTACTGAAGACTGAGGACTTCGGGTCTGATTCTGCAAACCAACCTCCAGGAGCATCAGATGCGCATCTCACAAGACCATGCTGCACAGTCGTGTCCAGGCCACCTGGCCAGTGACTTGGCACGAGCAACTCCGAGGCTGGGAACTATAACAACTTTGCAGGACTTGTGTGTGTGAGTGAATGAGATGTGACAGCTATAACTGATTGCTTACTCTGATTCTTTCTGTATTCACAATAAACGTGGCATTTTGCCTTATTCCCTTTAATAAGATCCGGATGGTTTTTATTTTCTTGGTATAACATTTTGGTGGAGAATTGCAAAAGGGGGAATATTGGCATATGTCTTGGCTATTGTGAAAATTGGTGTGCACACCGCCAGCTCTAGAGAGCTTGGCACTTCTATCTTGACAACCAGACAAACTGTGAAGGATATAGGAGTTTGTCCACCCCTTAGGTCTTGAAAGATACATATATAGATAGGGGTAAATCAACCTCCTTGCCTTGAAGGATATGTATAGGTAGAGGTAAATATTATTCAGCTATGATTTCAAAAATCTAGGCTGTGTCACTTGCTGAACCGTGTCAGGGGTGACGGGCAAGTTTGAACAAGTTTTTAAAAAATGTTCAAGAAAAGGCAGGGTAAGCTTTTGCTTGAAGGGGAAGTCGAACTGAAGGTGTCCCAACCTCACCTTTTGTTAAGGAAATCACTCCTTTTAAACAGAACTTCTATTAGCCCAAATGCTGAATCATCCAGGAGTTTGAGCAGTGTAGTATTTTCTGTGAGTGATATTGTGGGTGATTTCACAATTTGGAAAGAAATATTTAAGGAAAGGCAGCAGGAGGGGTGGGGGCTAATTAAGGAGCCAACTCTCCTTGCTAAATTGGTAGTAGAACAAAGCCTGTGCCCATGATGGGGAGGAAGTAAATAAGGAAGTGTTATTTACTCCTTCTCATAAAACAAGAACTAGGGGTCACCAAATGAAATTAATAGGCAGCTTGGTTTAAAAAAAAAAACAACAAAAGGACATATTTCTTCACACAACGCACAGTCAACCTGTCAAACTCCTTGCCAGATGTTGTGAAGGCCAAGGCTTAATCTGCAGTGAGGAAGATTTATTTTAGATATTCAGAAAAACTTCCTAACACTAACAATAGTTAAGCTTTGGAATAGCTGATTGGTCCTGTTTTGAGCATGGTGTTGGACTGGATGATCTCCTGAGGTCTCTTCCAACCCTAATCTTCTATGATTCTAGGTGGCCAAGAAAGGTTGTGGAATTCGCATCACTGGAGGGTTTTAAGAAGAGGTTGGACAAATACAGGTCAGGATGGCCTACGTTTACTTGGTCCTGCCAATCTACCATTTCTGTGATTTTGATGCCTGCTTTTGATGCCAAACATTGTGGGTTCAAATCCCCCATCAGGCCGTGAAAGGGGCAGCAAAAATGGCTATTCCTTCCCATGAAATCCCATGCCCTGCAATAGGAGGGCAGACTAGATTATCACCAAAGTCCCTTTTGGCCTGGGAAATATCTGAATGTGTCTCCCCACCACAGTTTTACAGATGCCTGGGGAAACTAAACCTCTTTCCAATAGCATTGTAGGGTAGTTCAAGGGCCTGACAGTCAGATGACCTGCTTTCTATTTCCAGCTCTTGCCTGCTGCCTGATCTCAGGCAACTCCCTTCTGCCTTTGCATGACTCAGTTTCCCCACTGATAAAATGAGATTAAGGATACTGGGCTCCATTGCAATCTCTGGGTGAAACCTGCCAGGGATTATCCTGAAATCCCAAGGATGTCAGGGGTGAGCTTTTGGACTTCAATTATTTCCTGCAGCAGGGAGTTCCACAAGTGACATTTCCAGTGATGGATAACTATTTCCTTTTCTATTGGACGTCAGTTCATTGCGCTATTGATATTGTTTCCGAACTGCCTACATGTCCCAGCTGAGACCACAGCCCCTGGGTGCAGCACAGACCCCAGTGCAGATCATGGCCCCTCCCCCATTTTGCCATGCCACCTTGGTCTCATATAACATGGTGAAAGGGGTAAATAGCAACATACTAACCCTAATCACATCTCTCTAACCCTAAGCCCCTACTCAACCCTAAACTTCACTCCAAGTATTAAAACTAACCCCTACCCATAACTGTAACCCTATACCCCATCCCTAACCCTAAATGAACTCCTACCCATAACTGTAATGCTATACCCCATCTCTAATCCACCAAAAGTGATTTGAGGGCTGCAGAAATTGCCTGACAGGGAGACATGGTTTAGCTTATGAAAGAGAGGATTGTCATGTTATGTAACAGCCAGAAAATCCCGGGAACTAAAGGGCTTTGAAGACTCGTGGCAAAAGTCAGAACAGGAACCAATGACCGGAAGCTTAAACCAAACAAATTCCAATTGGAAATAAGACACTTTAGAGATTAGCTAAATTCCTGGAGGATAGGTCTGTCGATGGTCATTAGCCGAGATTGTCTGGGACGCAACCCCATTATGCTCTGGGTTCCACCAGCCCGTTTGCCAGACACTGGGACTGGACGACAGGGGATGGATCACCCAATAATTGCCCTGTTCTGTTCATTCCCCCCGGGGCACCTGGCTGTGACATTCTATACCTTGGGGGAGCGTAGTACTGTAACCCCCAGATTCCTCATTTTCATATGATAATGATCTTACGTTACAAGGCATGCTTTATATGTATCAGGGGAAAGGTTATGAAGTGGCCAGCAGCGGGTCCATTTTCTAGGCAGAGGGGCCACAGGGCTCCGTGCGCTGCCCCTGCCGCGAGCACCGGCTCCACACGGAGGGGGGACGGTGCCTGCGGGCGAGAATCCTCTGCCTAGGAGCCGGACCGGCTGCTGGCAACTTCCGGGGCGCAGCATGGTCTGTGGTGCCAGGACAGGCGAGAAGCCTGCATTAGCACCCCCACTGTGCCACTGACCAGGAGCCGCCAGAGGAAACCCCGTGCTAAATCCTGTGCCCTAATCCCCTGCCCCAACCCTGAGCCCCCCCCAAACCCAGAACCCCTCATTCCCGGCCCCACCCACATCCCTCACCCCAAACCTCTGCCCCAACCCTGAGCCCCTCCCACACCTCAAACCCCTCATCCCCAGCTCTGTTGGGTCGTGGGCATCAACAATTTTCTTCAACTGGGTCCCCAGAAAAAAAGTTTAGAAACAACTGCTATAGAAGATCCAGTACAATGACAAGTTCTGGGCCCTGTACAGAAATTATTCCCTGGCCTGTGTTATGCCACAGTTCAGTCTGGAAGCTCTTCCTGGTCGCTCGTGAGTCATCTTGAAAGGTGACCTGCCAAAGGAAAGTCCACCTGGGCTTTGTTTCATGGGCCACATGGCGGGTAATGACAGGAGAGAATGCTGCATTTGTAGGACTACAGCGGCTCTTTATTAAGAGAGCTATTTCTAGAGACACTTCTGGCAGTGCCATTCCAGCCATGGGCACAGACTGACTTCCACATGCCTCCTCCAAATGCTTCCCTCCTGCAGCCTGTGCTCCTCCCTCCGAATTCCATGCAGGTGGATGGAGGGTTTGTGCCCTTTTAAGAGGCCTGGAGAGAATATTTCCAAAAGCAATTTAGTTCCTGCCTGTCAAGTGGGAAGTATGGCTCAGTGGATGCAGCACTGGGGACCAGGGGGTTGATTCCCAGCTTTGCTGCTGCCTTTGCTGCTCATCTCTTAAAAAAAAAAAAAAAAAATTCAAAACCTCTTGCTCCCAATTTGCTTCCATAGCTCCTCCAAGGAGAGCACTGTGATGTTATTGACAAACTGTGACCGTATAGATCATTGTTACAACCACTGTTCTATATTTGCAGCAAATATTGTACAAAGGTTGTCATGTAAGGTGTCAATGGAAAGATTATGATTTGCTGATTAGGATTATGCTATCTGGCTGTGTGTATCATTTTTGTAGTTGAAGTTATGAATATTGGTTATGTACTTGTATCTTAATATGTTTTGATTCTAAGTTTTATTCGACATTGGTGAGGCCTCATCTGGAATACTGTGTCCAGTTTTGGTCCCCACACTACAAGAAGGATGTGGAAAAATTGGAAAGAGTCCAGCGGAGGGCAACAAAAATGATTAGGGGTCTGGAGCACATGACTTATGAGGAGAGGCTGAGAGAACTGGGATTGTTTAGTCTCCAGAAGAGAAGAATGAGGGGGGATTTGATAGCAGCCTTCAACTACCTGAAGGGGGGTTCCAAAGAGGATGGAGCTCGGCTGTTCTCAGTGGTGGCAGATGACAGAACAAGGAGCAATGGTCTCAAGTTGCAGTGGGGGAGGTCCAGGTTGGATATCAGGAAAAACTATTTCACTAGGAGGGTGGTGAAACACTGGAATGCGTTACCTAGGGAGGTGGTGGAGTCTCCTTCCTTGGAGGTTTTTAAGGCCCGGCTTGACAAAGCCCTGGCTGGGATGATTTAGCTGGGAATTGGTCCTGCTTTGAGCAGGGGGTTGGACTAGATGACCTCTTGAGGTCCCTTCCAACTCTGATATTCTATGATTCTAAGTAGCCTCAGCAAAGCATTTGGTCAGCTTCTTGAGAAGGGACAATTCTCAATAAGTGCCCAATCAAGAAACACTTAACAGACAATGGACTTTGGGAGACACCAATCCACATTGGAACTCTCCTGGGAATGTTCAAACTAACAGGTAAACAATAGCGTCAGCCTGTAAAGAACTAAATCATGTATGGACATGTGACTTGCCCATGTTACTTCAAATTCCATCTTGCTGTGATTTTGTACAGGAGAACCAAGGGGTTTCCACCCACAAGAGAGAATATAAAAGGCAGCTGCATCTCCTCCATCTTGTCTTCTATCCCGATTCTTGCCTCGGGAGGAAATTTGCTACAAACTGAAGCTCTGAACAAAGGACCCATCCCAGCTGTGGATGGACTCCAGAGACTTGATTTGAAGCTGCAGTTTATTCCATCACTGCACCAAGCCTGAACCAAGAACTTTGCCATTACTGGATGTAGTTGATTCCATTTAACCCCTTCTAGCTCTCATCCATATTTTTTTCCTTTTATGCAGAACTGCCACTTAGCCAGTCGGTCCCCAGCCTGTAGTGGTTTCATGGGATTCTTCCATCCTAAGTGCAGAACTTTGCACTTGTCCTTGTTGAACCTCAGATTTCTTTTGGCCCAATCCTCCAATTTGTCTCGGTCACTCTGGACCCTATCCCTACCCTCCAGCATATGTACCTCTCCCTGCAGCTTAGTGTCATCCATGAACTTGCTGAGGGTGCAATCCATCCCACCATCCAAATCATTAATGAAGATGTTGAACAAAACTGGCCCCAGGACTGACCCTTGGGGCACTCCGCTTGATACCGGCTGCCATCAAGACTTTGAACCATTGATCACTACCCGTTGAGCCTGATGATCTAGTCAGCTTTCTATCCATCTTATAGTCCATTCATCCAATCCATACCTCTTTAACTTGCTGGCAAGAATACTGTGGGAGACTGTATGAAAAGCTTTGCTGAAATCAAGGTATATCACGTCTACCACTTTCCCCATATCCATAGATATCTCACCATAGAAGGCAATTAGGTCAGTCAGGCATGACTTGCCCTTGGTGAATCCATGCTGACTGTTCCTGATCATTTTCCTCTCCTCTAAGTGCTTCAGAATTGATTCCTTGAGGACCTGCTCCATGATTTTTCCAGGAACCGAGGTGAGGCTGACTGGCCTGTAGTTCCCCGGATCCCCCTCCTTCCCTTTTTTAAAGATGGGCACTACATTAGCCTTTTTTCCAGTCATCTGGGACTTCCCCCTCCCCCAGTGACATCATCTGTCACTAGGTTGCCTCCCCGATTCAGTAAGGGTCCAACACTTTCCCTGACTACCTTTGTCATAATCATACTGCTACAGGTAGCATAAAATCCCTCCTTTACCTGTAAGGGGTTAAGAAGCTCAAATAACCTGGTTGGCACCTAACCAAAAGGACCAATAAGGAAAAGATACTTTCAAATCTGTGGGGGAAGGTTTTGTTTGTGCTCCCTTTCTTGTTCTCTCGGACAGAGAGGGAACAGGGCAGAAAAAAAATCTCCTAAAACCCTACCTGAAATAAGCATCTAAGATTACAAAAATGATAAGTAATAGCAAGGAAATGTGTTAGATTCTCTTTGTTAGCTTGTGAGTTTTCCCTATGCTAAGAGCTAATTTGATTCTGCTTTCCAGTTACAAAACAGGAATAAGAGGGGAATCCTCTGGGTTTTAAGTCTTTTTATTTACCCTGTAAAGTTATCTTCCATCCTGTTTTTGCAGGTGTGATTCTTTTACTTTCTTCTTTTAAGAACCTGATTGATTTTCAGTGTCCTAAAAACAAGGGATTTGGTCTGTGCTCACTTTGTTAACCTAACGGTTGGTATATTATTCTCAAGCCCTCCCCCCAGGAAAGGGGGTGAAGAGGCTTGGGGGGAATTTTTTTGGGGGGGAGGGAATAGGGCTCCAAGTAGCCCCATCCCTGAATGTTTAAATCACTTGGTGGTGGCAGCAATACCATACAAGGACAAGGAATGGAATTTGTGCCTTGGGGAAGTTTTAACTTAAGCTGGTGAAATATAAAATGGATTCAGTTGGGGATTCATCCCGCTTTGAGCAGAGGGTTGGACTAGATGACCTCCTGCGGTCCCTTCCAACCCTGATATTCCATGATTCTAGGATAAGCTTAGGGAGTCTTTCATGTGGCTCCCCCCCTCTGTACCCCAGAATTCAGAGTAGGGAGGGAACCCTGACATGGTGGCAGCGTGGTGGGATCATTTCAGCCAGAAGCACAGACATCAGCCTTTTTTTCTTTTGGCTGATTTAAAAGAAAACCTCCCTGGTTTTCAAAGGATACCTTTAAATAAATAAATAAAAGATGAGAGCAGCTGAAGTTTTTTTTCTTTGCCTGGAGGCAGAAGAGTTAAGTTACAGCAAGTTTCCCCCCCCCCCACTTACTTAATTGGCCTCTCAGAGTTGGTAAGACAACTCACACCTGTTCATGGTGTGTGTGTGTGTGTGTGTGTGTGTGTGTGTGTGTTCCATTCTATGCATCCAAAGTGGGCTGTAGCCCATGAAAGCTTATGCTCTAATAAATTTGTTAGTCTCTAAGGTGCCACAAGTACTCCTGTTCTTTTTGAGGTCCAAAAGAAACTAGAATTAGTCAGATTGGAAGCTGGAGACAGAAAGAACATGAAAGACAGATGGCCTTAAAGCACTTGGAGTTGGAAGCAGAAGAGGAGAAACAGGCAAAATGCTTGGTTACAGAGTTAGAGCTGAAGCACTTAGATCTGGAATGGGCTAAGCTGGGTCTACCAGATAACCCTAACAATCCTTCTCCAGGTACTGGTCCCCATTCCAAAAAATCCCCCACCTACAAGGTGGGCGATGAGACAGAGGCCTTCTTAGAAAATTTCAAGAGGGCCTGCCTTGGGTACAGCATCTCTGCAGACTAGTATATGGTGGAGCTGAGGCCACAGCTCAGTGGACCCTTAGCAGAGGTGGCAGCTGAAATGCCTAAGGAACACATGAACAGTTACAAACTTTAAAATAAAGGCCAGAATTAGAATGGGGCTAACACCTGAGCATGCCCATCGGCAGTTCAGAGCCCTAAGGTGGAAACCAGACATGGCATTTTCCTGACACTCCTAACACATTGTAAAAAATTGTGATGCCTGGATATCAGCAGCAAGTGTTAAATCTCTGGAAGATTTGTCTTTCCTAATGAAAATGGAGCAGTTCCTAGAGGGTGTTCCCGAGGAAATAGAAAGGTACATCCTAGATGGGAAGCCCAAAACTGTAATCGAGGCAGGGGAGATCGGAACCAAATGGGTGGAGGTGGCGGAAAAGAAAAAAGCTAGTAGCAGTTGGAGCGGATATCAGAAGGGGCAACCTGAATCAACCCCTTCCACTGAGGGCAGTCCAAGGCCCAACTTACATACCAAAGAAAACACCAAACATTTTATCATCCCACCACACCAGTCTCCAGCAACCCACCTCACCCCAGTGACCAGTCAGCTAGGCGATGTTTTAAATGTAATGATATGAAGGCCAACTGCCCCAAGAACCCAAACAGATTGCAGTTCATTATACCGGAATCACACCAAAGGTCCCCAGGCCCAGATGCCTCCCACATACCCTCAGAGTGAAGGGAAACTGAGTGTGGGCAGGAAGAAGGTTACCGCGTGGAGGGACACTGGAGCACAAGTGTCAGCTATCCACCAATCCTTAGTGGACCCCAAATTCAACAACCCAGAGGCTCAAGTGACAATTCAACCCTTCATGTCAAACTCTTTAAACTTGCCTACAGCCAAGTTGCCTGTCCAGGGTTGGTCAGGAATGTGGACTTTTGCAGTCTATGATGATTATCCCATTCCCATGCTGCTGTGGGAAGACTTGGCCAACCATATGAAGCTAGTCAAGAGGGTGGGAATGGTCACCCACAGCCAGGCCAAGCAAGCATTCACACCTAGCTCCGTTCCTGAGCCTTCTACAAGGACCCAGTCTGTGTTATCAGAGCCCCAAACTGAGGTGGTAAAACTGGATCCCCTGCTAACGGCTGCAACAGCCGTAGTGGATTCAGTCCCAGAGACCCAACCAGAAGCAGTCCCAGAACCGGAATGAGCAGCGCAACCAGCACCAGAACCACGGCCAGCACTGAGTCCAGTGCTTGCAACCCTGACTACAACTCCAACGCCAGAGGGCACCAGCGAACCTGCACTGGCAGCAGTAGATAACCCTACACAAGAGGCTCAGCCGGAGCTGAAATACAAAGTAGTGCACCAGTGGAGAGCAGTTCACAGTCAACGGAAACAGCCGCATCACCTACATCGCTTCCAGAGGGACCAAGCCCAAGTCCCACAATCCAGTGGGAAACTGATGTCTCCAGCATCAAGGGAACAGTTCCAGGCTGAGCAGGAAGCAGATGACAGCCTCCAGGGAGCTTGGGCAGCGGCACAGAGCAAACCACCACCTCTCAGCTCTTCTAATCAATCCCGGTTTGTTATAGAAAGAGGACTTCTATACAAGGAAACTTTCTGGTGGACACCAGGAAGACTGGCATCCTCAAAAACAGTTGGTAGTTCCAACTAAGGACCAGGTAAAGCTCTTGAGCTTGGCCCATGATCATCCTAGTTGCCATGCTGGGGTGAACAGGACCAAAGACCGTTTGGGGAAGTCATTCCACTGGGAGGGAATGGGCAAGGATGTTTCTATTTATGTCCGATCTTGCGAAGTATGCCAAAGAGTGGGGAAACCCCAAGACCAGGTCAAAGCCCTGCTCCAGCCACTCCCCATAATTGAGGTTCCATTTCAGCAAATAGCTGTGAATACTCTGGGTCCTTTTCTGAAAAAGACACCCAGAGGAAAGCAGTACATACTGACTCACATGGATTTGCCACCCGATGGCTGGAAGCAGTAGCTCTAAGCAACTAAAAAGTGTGTGCCAGGCATTAACAGACATTTTTGCCAGGGTAGGTTGGCCCTCCGACATCCTTACAGATTTGGGAACTAATTTCCTTGCAGGAACCATGAAAAGCCTTCGGAAAATTAATGGGGTGAACCAGTTGGTTGCCACCCCTTACCACCATCAAACAAATGACCTGGTGAAGTTTAATGGAACTTTGGGGGCCATGATACATAAATTTGTAAATGAGCACTCCAATGATTGGGACCTAGTGTTGCAGGACCCTGTGAGGAAGGGACTGGCCTGTTTTAAGGGCCTCATTCCAGGGGAAGATTTGTGGCTATGAATCAGGCACCGCCCTCTACCCTTCAGTTAGGCATCCAAAGTTGTGCCTAGTTGCCTGTAGCTTCTTTGATGCCTAACTCTCCCTGTGTGATTTTTGGGGAGCCTAAGCCAGTATTATAGCCCAGATTTAGAGTTAGTGGGGCCCTCTGCGCAGCTTCATTTTTGGGGCTCTTCCTTGGGACCCAGCCAAGAAAAAGAACATTGTCTTATCTCCCCCCACCCCCATTTTTCATTTTTTTCCCCCCTTCATCCTCCTCCTATAAGTAATAGGAAGTAAATAAAAATAAAGTGAGGTACTGTAAGGAGTTGGACTCACCCCTGCGGCACCTCCTGCTGGTCATCCATGGGAGTTACCTAATCCCAGCTCCAGAGCACCCTCTGCAGGCCGGTGATCCGCTATGCCACTGGCCCCCTCTGCAGGCTGGTGATCCACCATGCCACTAGTCCCATACCTCCCAGTACCCCTTTCTCTGGGTTGCTGCCCCCCTAGCAGTACCCCCACACTCTGGGTCTCCCCACCCACTAACACCACCTCACTTCAGTGTAAGGCTACTGCCAGTCACCATCTAGCCTCATTCACTGGGGCAGACTGCAGTATCAGCCACTCATCACAGGTAAAGGGGTTCAGACCTGTTGCCTCTGCCTATCCATGGGCTACTCCTTACAACCCTACACCTACTAGGCCTTGCCAGGCCTGCAGCCTGAGGCTTTCCTAGGCTAGAGCTCCCAGCTCCTCTGGCCCTTCCCCAGCCCTACTCCCAATCTAGCTGTCTGGTAAAGCTCCCTGCAATCAGGCCCTTCTCTCTCTACATTCAGAGAGAGAGTCTATGTCTGTCCCGGCTTCCCTGCCTTTATAGGGCCAGCTGAGTCTGTTTGGGGCATGGCCCCAGCTGCAGCCACTTCCCCCAATCAGCTCAGCCTAAATGCTGCTTTCTCCAGCCACACACCCCTCCCAGGGCTGTTTTTAACCCCTCTGGACCGGAGTGGGGGTGACCACCACGCTACAGGTACCTTGATTGTTTTTGTCATCTAACTTATTTTTCCACAGACTGCTTGAAAATTGCTGAGGGTCTCGGTGGACTACTTAATGATCTTTCCAAATAGTGTTTGTACCGTTAGCTAACTATTGTAAAGTGCTTTGGATAAGAGCACATTATTAATTTTTTTTTTTAAATGTTGGGGTGCAGGGTCTGGCCAGCACTTAGGATGTGGGAGGGGGCTAAGGGTTGCGGCAGGAGGTTGGGGTGTGGAGCGCTTACCTGGGGCAGCTCCCATTTGGTGCAAGGTATGTAGGTAGGAAAGTGTGGAGGGGGGATTCAGGAGTCAGGGTGGGCAGGGGGCTGGGTATGTGGGGGGTGCAGGAATCAGGGCTGGGTGTGTGTGAAGGGGTGCAGAAATCAGGGAGGGTAGGGGGCTGGGGATGTATGAGGGGGGTGCAGGGTCTGGACTGGGGGTGCAGGGTCTGGCCAGGAGCTAGGGTGAGGGCAGGGACTCAGGGTTGGGGCAGGAGGTTGGGGTGTGGAGCGCTTACCTGGGGCAGTTCCCATTTGATGCTCGGGGTGCACGTGGGAATGAGGGGGGTGCAGAAGCTCCCGTTTGGTGCTCAGAGTGGGGGTGATGATGTGGGAGGATTCAGGAGTCAGGGCATGGGGTGTGGGGGGGCTGGATATGTGTGGGGGTGCAGGAGTCAGGGAGGGCAGGGGGCTGGGTATGTGGGGGTGCGCAGGAGTCAGGGCTGGGTGTGTGGGCTGGGGTCATGGGCTGGGGTCTTGGCAGTCCTTCCTGCCCCACCCCAGCCCTCTGTCCTGAGCAGCTTGTGGTAGGGGGTTGGGGTTGTGTGTGTAGGGGGGGTCCTGTTGGGATCATGGAAGTGGGCAGGCAGAAGCCCGCCCACTGCGAAAGGACCTCCCCCAGCCTAAGGGGAGGATCCACAAGGTCCAGGATCTCAAGTAATTATGGGGGACATCTAAAGATAAAACAGGGAGGGGAGTGAGGGCACAGGGCTAAACGCTGGGAACCTGACGGGGACACCGAGCAGAGAACCCCGGACAGCGCCCGCTGCTCCTCGAAGGTGGCAAGGGAGCCAGTGAAAGCTGCCCAGAGGAACTCCACCCGGAAATAAGTCCCACAGTCACATGTGTAGGAGGAGTGCGGGGGCCCCACCCTGCCCCAATTCCACCCACTTCCCCAAGGCCCCACCCCTGCCTCTTCTCTACCTCCTCCCCCGAGCACGCTGTGGCCCCGCTCCTCCACGTCCCTCCTGGAGCGACCTGAGCACTGGCAAACAGCTGTTTGGTAATGGGGGAAGTGCTGGGAGGGAGGGGGAGGAGCGGGAACAGGGAATGCTCAGGGAAGAGGGGGGGAGTGGGATCTTGGCTGCCGGTGGGGGCGGAGCCTGCAGCAGGAGCCCCAGGAGCCGGCAGGATCAAGCTTCTGCCCCTACAGCTGCCCGGCCCTGGGGCCTCCTGTCTTTGGGGAGGCCGTGCCATGGCACCCTGTGTTTTACTGTAAATCCACCTCTGGCTGACCCCCAATCTCTGTGTGAGTGGTGACCCCTGGAGGTCACTTCAGGCAGAGCCTCCATGAACCCCAGGGCGATTCCCTTTTTGCCCCAGAAGCCGGAGCAGAAGTGCAATGAGCAGCGTGCAGGAATTAGGGAGAATCCTTATCATCCCCTAACTCTGCAGGGGGTCTAACCCTGCTCCCCCCACCCCTCCCCACGCCCTCTCTCCTCAGGTGGACGAATAGCAGGTGCCCAGCACACAATGCCTGGGGCCGATCATGCTGATCCAATGGCACAAGGAGCCTATTCCTTCTTCCCCTCTGACAGCTGGCTCTGCAACTGCATCCAGGTGACATCGCCCGAGAGGGACATCTACCGCTTCCCCTGCTACCAATGGATTGAGGGGTACCACACCGTGGAGCTGCGAGAAGGGGTAGGTAGGTTCCCAGAGCCAATTCCCCTGTTTCACACAAGGGATCACAGGTCCTGCCTGCCCACTGCTCCCTCCTCTCTGCACCCCCTACCCAAGCGCATTATGCCCGCCCAACAGCTGGTCATCGGCGAGCCCCGGGGCCCCCCCGAACATGGTGATGCAGGGTGATTCTGAAGGCGGGAAATTCCCCTCTTGACTTGATCACCAGGATGTCGCCATGTCTTCCAGGAAAGTTCATGGATTCTCCCATAGATCAGTAACTGGTTAAAACAGAGTAGGAATTGTGGAAGCAGAGAAAGAACTGACAGGAAGAGGATTGCAATGCATGACAGTTTGTTAGCAAGAGTCAGGCTAACTGTAACCCTAATAACGCGAGATTTGTAGAAGCGAGGAATGTGTGAGGCGAATGGGAAAGAACTGTGTGAGAAGTTGTTGCGACCTTATACAGATAATGTGTAGATAATATGGAATGTAGACTGAGTCTACATTAGTGAGCAAAACAAGATATCAGAATGACCTATGTATAAACAAAATGCAGCTGTTGCTCATTATTGTCTGTAACAAAAGGTATAAATGCTTGCTGTAATTGTTTACCTGTTGAGAGACCTGTTTAGCTCTCTCCCTCTGTGCAATTGATAGAGAGAAAATAAAGTATCTGACTTGCTGTACCCAAACAAAAAGTGAGAACTCCGTTATTCTCTGACAATTTGGGGGCTCGTCCGGGATGGCAATGCCCGCAGAGGCACCAGCAGCTGCTACGGATCGTTCCCCTTTGAATCCCATGGCGCCACAATAGAGGTAGGAGACCTTTTGAAATCTCTATTGGGGTGTCGGAGGAGGACTGTCCGTGGGGCCGTCTGTCCCTGTTGGGCTCACGCCATCCGAACTTATTGACTGTGCAGCAAGGTCAGATGCAGAGCGGTTCTGGGGAATTGTTTTGCCGCCCCCACTAAGGTAGTTGTATGTGGTTCTGGGGACCTGTTAGTTTGGCCGCCCCCATATATGCGTATGAGAGATGCATGGTGTCAAGGCTGCTTCCCCACTTTGAATTTTAGGGTACAAATGTGGGGGCTTGCATGAAAACTTCTAAGCTTAACTACCAGCTTAGATCTGGTCCGCTGCCACCATCCCAAAGCTAGTTCCCTTCCCTGGGTAGCCTTGAGAGACCTTCACCAATTCCCTGGTG
Organism: Malaclemys terrapin pileata; assembly: GCF_027887155.1. Lineage (NCBI taxonomy): Eukaryota > Metazoa > Chordata > Testudines > Emydidae > Malaclemys > Malaclemys terrapin. The sequence goes on along the minus strand of NC_071519.1, from coordinate 3,860,474 downwards.
AATACAGATCCAAACCCCTTGGATCTTAAAACAAGGAGAAATTAACCATCCCCCTCCTTTCTCTCACCAACTCCTGGTGGATCAAGATCCAAACCCCTTGGATCCTAAAACAAGGAAAAATCAATCAGGTTCTTAAAAAGAAGGCTTTTAATTAGAGAAAAAGGTAAAAATCCTCTCTGTAAAATCAGGATGAGAAAATAACTTGACAGGGTAATCAAACTTAAAGAGCTCAGAGGACCCCCCTCTAGCCTTAGGTTCAAAGTACAGCAAACAGAGATAAACACTCTAGTAAAAGGTACATTTACAAGTTGAGAAAACAAAGAAACTAACACGCCTTGCCTGGCTGTTTACTTACAAGTTTGAAATATGAAAGACTTGTTCAGAAAGATTTGGAGAACCTGGATTGATGTCTGGTCCCTCTCAGTCCCAAGAGTGAACAACTTCCCAAACAAAGAGCACAAAAAAAAGCCTTTCCCCTCCCCCCCACCAAGATTTGAAAGTATCTTGTCCCCTTATTGGTCCTTTGGGTCAGGTGTCAGCCAGGTTACCTGAGCTTCTTAACCCTTTACAGGTAAAAGGATTTTGGAGTCTCTGGCAAGGAGGGATTTTATAGTACTGTACCCAGGAGAGTGGTTACCCTTCCCTTTATAGTTATGACACGCCCCCCCAAATCACAGATAGTGTTGGACAGCCTGTTCCACACTGGCTGTGATTTCTTCCTGGAGCTCTAGGAGAAAACAGAGTTAAGACACATGCACCTTTACACATACTACTGATTATATAAAAACGAACAATATGTTCCACATTCCAAGAACAATTTTTAACCAGTTGATTCTGGGAAACTTTCCCGGGAGAGTGCATCAGCCACTTTGTTAGAAGCCCCTGAAATGTGTTGTATTTCAAAATCAAAATCTTGGAGAGCTAAACTCCACCGAAGAAGTTTTTTGTTATTCCCCTTGGCGGTATGAAGCCACTGTAGCGCAGCATGGTCTGTTTGTAGTTGGAAACGCCATCCCCAAACATATGGGCATAGCTTTTCCAGCGCGTACACAATGGCGTAGCATTCCTTTTCGCTGATTGACCAGTGGCTTTCCCTCTCAGTTTCTTGCTGAGAAACACGACAGGATGGAATTCTTGATCTGGTCCTTCCTGCATTAAAACTGCTCCTACGCCCTGCTCGGATGCATCTGTGGTTACTAGGAATGGTTTGTCAAAGTCTGGGGCCCTTAGCACAGGGTCAGACTTGAGTGTCGCCTTAAGCTGGTGAAAGGCCTTTTGACACTCATCAGTCCACTGAACTGCATTTGGCTGTTTCTTTCTGGTTAGGTCTGTCAGTGGGGTGGCGATTTGGCTGTAGTGTGGCACAAATCGCCTATAATATCCGGCCAAGCCTAAGAAGGATTGGACTTGTTTCTTTGACTTTGGAACCGGCCACTTTTGGATAGCATCCACTTTGGACTGTAGGGGATTTATAGTTCCTTGACCCACCTGGTGCTCCAGGTAAGTCACTCTGTTTTGGCCTATTTGACACTTTTTAGCCTTAACACTTAGTCCTGCCTGCCTGATGTGCTCAAAGACTTTTTCCAGGTGCTCCAGGTGTTCTGTCCATGAGTCAGAAAAAATGGCCACATCATCGAGGTAGGCAACTGCAGATTGTCCCAATCCCGCTAGGAGACCCTATACAAGTCTTTGGAAGGTGGCGGGTGCATTTCGCAACCCGAAAGGGAGTACATTGAATTCATGCACCCCTGCCTGGGCGACGAAGCCTAACCTTTCCTTAGCGGGTTCATCTAGTGGTACTTGCCAGTACCCTTTGGTTAAGTCTAAAGTAGAGATGAATTGGGCATGTCCCAATTTCTCCAATAGCTCATCTGTGCGTGGCATTGGATAGTTGTCAGGACGAGTTACAGCATTTAGCTTACAGTAGTCCACGCAAAAGCGTATTTCCCCATCTGGTTTGGGAACTAGAACCACTGGAGATGCCCATGCACTATTAGAGGGGCAGATTATACCCATCTGTAGCATGTCCTGGATCTCCCTTTGTATAGCAGTTTGGGCATGAGGTGACTCGCGGTAGGGTGGGGTTCTAATTGGGTGAGCATTACCTGTGTCAATGGAGTGGTATGCCCGTTCGGTCCGTCCGGGAGTGGCTGAGAAAATTGGTGCAAAGCTTGTGCACAGCTCCTTGATCTGCTGTCGCTGCAGACATCCAAGGGTCGTGGAGAAGTTCACCTCTTCCACACCACCATCCCTTTTTCCTTCGTAGTAGACACCTTCAGGCCACTCCACGTCATCTGTTTCCTGGGCTGTAAACTGGCAAACGTTTAATTCTCTGGAATAAAAGGGCTTAAGAGAATTAACATGGTATACCTTAGGCTTTATGTTGGAGGTGGGGGAAGCTATGAGATAGTTAACAGCTCCTAGGCGCTCCTGGACCGTGAATGGTCCTTCCCACGACGCTTCCATTTTATAGGCCTGGAGAGCCTTTAAGACCATGACTTGGTCTCCTACTTTGAAGGACCGTTCTCTGGAATGTTTATCATACGAGGCCTTTTGCTCTTCCTGAGCATCCTCTAGGTTTTCTTTAGCAAGGGCTAAAGAGTGTCGGAGGGTGCTTTGTAGGTTGCTTACAAAGCCTAGAATGTTAGTTCCTGGAGAAGGCGTAAACCCCTCCCATTGCTGCTTCACCAACGTAATGGCCCCTTAACCTCACGGCCATACACAAGTTCAAATGGTGAAAACCCTAAACTGGGATGTGGTACAGCACTGTAGGCAAAAAGCAACTGCTACAACACTAGGTCCCAATCATTTGAGTGTTCATTTACGAATTTACGTATCATGGCCCCCAAAGTTCCATTAAACCTCTCCACCAGGCCATTGGTTTGATGGTGATAAGGGGTGGCAACCAAGTGATTCACCCCATGAGCTTCCCACAGGTTTTCATGGTCCCTGCCAGGAAATTCGTTCCCGAATCTGTAAGGATGTCAGAGGGCCAACCTACCCTGGCAAAAATGTCTGCTAATGCCTGGCACACACTTTTAGCCCTGGTGTTGCTTAAGGGTACTGCTTCCGGCCATCGGGTAGCAAAATCCATGAAAGTCAGTATGTACTGCTTTCCTCTGGGGGTCTTCTTTGGGAAAGGACCCAAAATATCTACAGCTACTCGCTGAAATGGGACTTCAATTATGGGTACTGGCTGGAGAGGGGCTTTAACCTGGTCTTGGGGCTTTCCCACTCGTTGGCACACCTCACAAAAGTGGACGTAATTAGCAACGTCCTTGCTCATTCCCTCCCAGTAGAAGGACTTCCCCAACCGGTCTTTGGTTCTGTTCACCCCAGAATGGCCACTGGGATGATCATGGGCTAAGCTCAAGAGCTTTACCCGATACTTAGTGGGAACTACCAACTGTCTTTGAGGATGCCAGTCTTCCTCGTGCCCACCAGAGTCTCCTTGTATAAAAGTCCTTGTTCTACCACAAACTGGGATCGGTTAGAAGAGCTGAGAGGCGGTGGGGTGCTCCGTGCCGCCGCCCAAGCTTTCTGAAGGCTGTCATCTGCTTCCTGCTCGGCCTGGAACTGTTCCCTTGATGCTGGAGACATCAGTTCCTCCTTGGACTGTGGACTGGGGCTTGGTCCCTCTGGAAGCGATGCAGGTGCTGGGGCTGTTTCCGTTGACTGTGAACCGCTGTCCACTGGTGCACTATGTGGTATTTCAGTCTCTCGATGAGCCTCTTGGGTAGGGTTATCTGCTGCTTCTGCCAGTTCAGGCTCGTTGGTGCCCTCTGGCGTTGGAGTGTTAGATGGGTTTGCAAGCGCTGGACTCAGTGCTGGCAATGGTTCTGTTGCTGGTCGCATTGCCAGTTCCGGTTCTGGGACTGGCTTTGGCTGGGTCTCTGGGATTGGATCCACTACATCTGTTGCAGTCGCTGGCAGGGGATCCGGTTCCACCACCTTTGTTTGGGTCTCTGGTAACACAGACGGGGCCCTGGTGGATGGCTCAGGAACAGGGATGCGGGTGCAAGCTTGCTTAGCCTGGCTGCGGCTGACTATTCCCACCCTCTTGGCTAGCTTCACATGGTTGGCCAAATCTTCCCCCAGCAGCATGGGAATGGGATAATTGTCATAGACTGCAAAAGTCCACATTCCTGACCAGCCCTTGTACTGGACATGCAACTTGGCTGTAGGCAAGGTTACAGACTGTGACACAAAGGGTTGAATTGTCACTGGAGCCCCCAGGTTGATGAGTTTGGGGTCCACTAGGGATTGGTGGATAGTTGACACTTGTGCCCCAGTGTCCCTCCAAGCGATAACCTTCTTTCCGCCCACTCTCAAGGTTTCCCTTCGCTCCGAAGGTATGAGAGAGGCATCTGGGTCTGGGGATCTTTGGTGTGATTGGGGCGTAATGAACTGTAATCAGTTGGGGTTCTTGGGGCAATAAGCCTTTATATGTCCCAGTTCATTACATTTAAAACATCGCCCTGCTAAGGTATCACCGGGGCGATGTTGGTTGGTGGAGACTGGTGTGGTGGGGTGAGAAGGCATCTGGGGTTTCCCTTGGGATGTGGATGAGGCCTTCGGTTGTCCCCGGTGGTAAGGTTTGGTTTCAGGTTGCCCCTTCTGATATTCGCTCCAACTGCTACTAGCTTTTCTTTTCTGCCACCTCCACCCATTTGGCTCCAATCTCCCCCACCTCGGTTACAGTTTTGGGCTTCCCATCTAGGATGTACCTTTCTATTTCCTCAGGAACACCCTCTAAAAACTGCTCCATTTGCATTAGGAAGGGCAACTCTTCCGTAGATTTAACATTTGCTCCTGATATCCAGGGATCCCAATTTTTCCCAATGTGGTAGGCATGTCGGGTAAATGACACATCGGGTTTCCACCTTAGGGCTCTGAACCGCTGACCAGCATGCTCAGGTGTTAGCCCCATTCTGATTCTGGCCTTGTTTTTAAAAAGTTCATAACTGTTCAGGTGTTCCTTAGGCATTTCAGCCGCCACCTCTGCTAAGGGTCCACTGAGCTGCGGCCTCAGCTCTACCATGTACTGGTCTGTAGTGATGCTGTATCCAAAGCAGGCCCTTTCAAAATTTTCTAAGAAGGCCTCAGTATCATCGCCTGCCTTGTAGGTGGGGAATTTTCTGGGATGGGAAGTGGTACCTGGAGAGGGGTTGTTAGGATTGGCTGTTGTATCCAGCCTAGCCCGTGCTAATTCCAGTACATGCTTCATCTCTTTTTCTCTCATCTCCATAGCTCTCTTGTGGGCCTCCTCTTTGGCTTTCTCTTCAGCTTGTTGCTCGAGTTTTTTTTAATTGAAGCAGTCTCTGATGGATTTTTTTCATTTTCTTCTGCTTCTAGTCTGGCCAGTTCTATTTTGTTAGCTACTTCTTTGGTAGTCATTTTCCTGTTTTCTTGTGCTGGGTCACACCCCTCTGCAGTTGACTGAAACTGGGATGCACTCAGCTCAGGCTGCTGCTGAGATAACAGACTTTCTAACTAGCTATCCCCGAGTAGAAAGAAAAAAAACAATTCAGCTTGTAAATTCCTTTTACCAGCTGTTTGCTCACTGATTGAACCCTTCTCTTTAACAAAGACCCTTGTTAAAGAAAACTTAACACCTCTGCCTTCAGGCAAGGAGAGATAAGATATGCATCTACCTTCAGCTCTGCTTTCCAAGCAGCTAGAAAGGAGAAGAAAAAATCTTACTGGCTTTTGGTTTAAAATGATCCCACCGCTCTGCCACCATGTCAAGGCTGCTTCCCCACTTTGAACTTTAGGGTACAAATGTGGGGGCCTGCATGAAACTTCTAAGCTTAACTACCAGCTTAGATCTGGTCCGCTGCCACCATCCCAAAGCTAGTTCTCTTCCCTGGGTAGCCTTGAGAGACCTTCACCAATTCCCTGGTGAATACAGATCCAAACCCCTTGGATCTTAAAACAAGGAGAAATCAATCAGGTTCTTAAAAAGAAGGCTTTTAATTAGAGAAAAAGGTAAAAATCCTCTCTGTAAAATCAGGATGTGAAAATAACTTTACAGGGTAATCAAACTTAAAGAGCTCAGAGGACCCCCCTCTAGCCTTAGGTTCAAAATACAGCAAACAGAGATAAACACTCTAGTAAAAGGTACATTTACAAGTTGAGAAAACAAACATGCCTTGCCTGGCTGTTTACTTACAAGTTGGAAATATGAGAGACTTTTTCAGAAAGATTTGGAGAACCTGGATTGATGTCTGGTCCCTCTCAGTCCCAAGAGTGAACAACTTCCCAAACAAAGAGCACAAACAAAAGCCTCCCCCCCCCCCCCAAGATTTGAAAGTATCTTGTCCCCTTATTGGTCCTTTGGGTCAGGTGTCAGCCAGGTTACCTGAGCTTCTTAACCCTTTACAGGGAAAAGGATTTTGGAGTCTCTGGCCAGCAGGGATTTTATAGTACTGTACACAGGAGAGCGGTTACCCTTCCCTTTATAGATATGATACATGGGTATGCACCAGTGCTGAGGGGGTTTTACTGCCTCAAGAGGTGTTGTTACCGCTTCATAGTGTAGATGCATCGTGGTACTTGGGAATAGTACCTGGAAATAGAGGCCTTGGGGGGGGGGGGGGTGTACATCAGTGTGAATTGAGAGTTACTGGAAGATGCCCAGAGTACTCTGCAAAGTCTTCTGGCTCGTGACCAGAACTACTGTAACACAAGCCCAGTAACTAGTGGATCTTTTAGGAGATCCGACCCATGGTGGGCTAACTCGGCCTGGCATCGTCCGGCAAGGAAGCTACCTGGAATGTGTGAACCCATCTTCCCTCCCCCTTTTCCTCTCTGTGTGAGCCACTGACAGTCTGATCATCTCACTGGATGCAACGAGAGTAAGCGGCGCCGTCTCTCCGAGACTAGCCGACGCTCTTTGCTGAAGGGAGGTGTAGGAGGGTCGTGGCCATCCTCGTTAGCCTCTCCTGTGTGGGTACCCGGTAGGGAGAGATCCTTAGTTTATGTGCCGCTAGAGCGGACAGGGCATCCTCCCTGTGTGTGTGATTGGAAAATGAGTGGGGGACAGTCTAAGGATTCCCTCTCACCCCCTAAGGGTATCCCATCTGATTTCATGTACATACATTATGGTCCTAAAACCTGCAGGTATTTAGAGAATTGGAATCATTACACGCATGAAAATCCATCTAAACAATGCCCACTAGAAGGTACCTTCAATCTAGATAAGATCATACATCTCAGAGGAGCTTTTAATCACCAAAAAGCCTCTGACACACAATGGGAGCAATTTGTCTATTGAGGAAAGAAACGGGTTAATTTGAAATTCAGCTTGGTCCAGAGATAGAGAGAAAGTTGCTCTGCGTTCAAGGTCAAGAATCAATGCAGACCAGGCTAAGTATAAAGAAAAACTGCTTTTGGCCCCAGCTGGCTGTGGAAAAAAATAGACATAGTCAAACCAAAGGCAATCCAAGTTACAGTGCTGAGATTACATTTGCAAAGCTTAACTGTCCAGTGAGATCCAACAGTCTGCCTTTGCGACCCTGGAGCTGGCGTGGTTTGGGGAAGCTGAAGAAGCCACAGGCAGCCGGCCTGGACTGGAATCACTGAAAAGACGCCCCAGGAGACCCCAGGATGTAAAAGACCTGCCCTCCCAAAAGAGGAAGCAAGTTGGAGATTGCACAGCCCCTTCTCTGAACGTTATACAGAGACGTGGCCAGTCTGGAGGTACGTGTGTGAGTATGAAAGTGTGCCTATTCTCAGCCGCAGTAAGTCTGAGAACCGGAGAGGAATTTAGCATTCCTCTTTCCACCCTGGTTGACCGGGAAGGGTGTCAGGTGGATCTACCCCAGTCGTAGCAAGACTGGGCAATAGAGAAGTTGGAGAAAAGGGAAGAGTTGTGTACTTGATAAGTAGAATTGAGCAATTAAGAGCATAGATCATGAACCAGGCAGCAACTCAAACCTACGCCCAGGGCAAGTTGCAAGCCTTGAGACAGGACTTCTAGGCAGAAAAGGAAGCACTGGCTAAGCAAGTACCGGTTCTTCAGGGACTTGTCAAAATTTATTTTTTTGTGCTCATTATATGCTGTAACAGCAGTATATTTGCCACAAAACAAAATTGAATAGTTAAACACCAATGGGCCATGCGTTTTGCCCAGGTGGTAAGCCTCACGAGGGAGGACTCTGATAGCCTTGTGAGTAAGAATGTTTAAGGCAAGGGACTCTCCTAGCTCAGACATTGGACTCTGGACGGCTGCGGCAAACTGGAAACGGCGCCATCGGGGTGTTTCACCCCTTTTCTCTGCTTCACCGCAGCCCCTGGGGTTCGTGTTCCGATAAGGTGAGTCCTAATAGGATAAAGAGACACTATCTGGTTCTGGTCTGGTTAACCGGTTAATGAATTTCTGTCTTATACATTTTGGCATTAGGTGTGTGGATAGAACTGAGCCTCTCATTCGTAATTCCTCAGAGTGGAAGCCATCGCATGCGATGAAGCTCTGAGGTCGAATTGGGATCTGTGACAAAGTTCCTGCTCTATCTTGATTCAGAGTAACAGCCGTGTTAGTCTGTATCCGCAAAAAGAAGAACAGGAGTACTTGTGGCACCTTAGAGACTAACAAATTTATTAGAGCATAAGCTTTCGTGGACTACAGCCCACTTCTTCGGATGCATACGCATATGCATCCGAAGAAGTGGGCTGTAGTCCACGAAAGCTTATGCTCTAATAAATTTGTTAGTCTCTAAGGTGCCACAAGTACTCCTGTTCTTCTTTTTGCTCTATCTTGGTGGGTCCTGCGCTTATTGGCGGATTTTCTTGCCTCAGAGATTCACCATGTGGGTTGGGGAACAGCCCAGAGACCTTCCCCTCTGGAAAAACCCACAGTCCAGGTCAATTGGGAGGTTTGGGGGGAACCCAGGCCCGCCCTCTACTCCGGGTTCCAGCCCAGGGCCCTGTGGACTGCAGCTGTCTATAGTGCTTCCTGTAACAGCTGCATGACAGCTACAACTCCCTGGGCTACTTCCCCATGGCCTCCTCCAAACACCTTCCTTAGTCTCACCACAGGACCTTCCTCCTGGTGTCTGATAATATTTGTGCTCCTCAATCCTCCAGCAGCACACCCTCTCACTCTCAGCTCCTTGTGCCTCTTGCTCCCAGCGCCTCAAACTCGCACCACAAACTGAAGTGAGCTCCTTTTTAAAACCCAGGTGCCTTGATTAGCCTGCCTTAATTGATTCTAGCAGCTTCTTCTTAATTGGTTCCAGGTGCCCTAATTAGCCTGCCTGCCTTAACTGGTTCTAGCAGGTTCCTGCTTACTCTAGTGCAGCCCCTGCTCTGGTCACTCAGGGAACAGACAACTGTTCAGCCAGTGACCAGGGTGTTTGCCTTCGACCAGACTCCTGTACCCCACTGGCCTGGAGGGAGGAAGGTAGAGAGCTGCTCCTCCTGCTTCTAGGCCCTGGGTTTTCCCTACAACTACTGTCTGTTGCTGCTGCTCCAGCTACTCCCCTGGCTGGACTAACCCCCGCCCCCCCCCCCCCCGCATCTCTGCTACTTGCTGGCTGCTAGACCCCCCCCTTGGTTGTTGCTGCTCCAGTTACAGCCCCTTGGGGGGAGTGGGGGGCTGCTGGCCCACTCCCCGGAGGAGGGGAGGGAGGGAGCCAGCCATTGCTCCTGTTGTTGAGGACACCACCACCACCTGAGAGGGATCCTTCCTGCTGGCCACCAGACTGCCGCCTAAAGCTGCTGTGTTTGCTGCTGGAGCTCTGAGGAGGAGGAGAAGGAGAAGAGGACCATTTGCCAGTAGAGGAGCGCGTAAGAACAGACCACTGTGGAGGGGGTTTTCACGGACTGAGTAACTTTTGAACTGTGCTCTTGTGGTGGGGGTCTAGACTGTGTTTGTGGGACACTGGGTGTGGCGTGGAGCCTGCCCCCTGGTCTGTCTGTGTGTCCCCCTGACCTCCACCACCACCATCATCGCTGCCCCCTCCACCAACCCACTGACTACTTCCCATCTACCTCAAGCTCCTACCTCTGGGATTTCAGCTGCTCACCTAGGCTTGCTACGCCCTGTTGCCACCATTGGGCCTGATACAGCAGCCAGCTTCCAAGGACTTTCTTTTTCGTTGCAAGCGCACATGGGTGCACGTACCCCCCCCCCTTTTTGACTGACCCCCTCCCCCTGCAACAAGCCCCCAGGTTTGCCCCTGCTGCCTACCCATTTGCCCCTTGCTGCCTTTTGCCCCTCCCCCTTGCCCCAGCCCCTCGCTAGCTCCAGTTTGTTTGCCTGCCCCACCCTTTCCCTCTGAAGCCTTTGTTTGACCCGCCCCAGCCTCTGAAGCGAGCCCCGTGGTTCCTCTGCCCCATTTCCCGCCTGGTTGCTCCCTTCCCCCTGCGGTCCCCTTGCCCTGATTAACCCCTCCCCTCGTGTGCCCATGTCCCCTCCTATGCGCTTGTGCTACTCCCCGTTTTAGTTTAATTCTATCTCACTGCACCCCCCCAATGCTGTTATTTCCTCCCTTCCTTGGTGCAACAAGAGGAGCCGGAAACCTTCCCTGAGTCAGTGACTGCCCCTAGCCCCTGATAGCTCCCCCCATCCACCCCCCCCCCTTTTTGGCGCCCTCCTCCCCTGCCTACAGCCTAGCAGGGAGGAGTGGTCGACCTGCTTCCCCTTTTCTCTCCCCCCCTCCAGTGATTGCTCTCCCCCCATTCTCATTATGGCAGGGGACGAGGAGAATGAGACCCCTCGGGCAGACTCTGCTGCCCCTCCTCCACCCGCCCCACCATCATCCCCCCCCTAGCCTCTACCTCAACCGCCGCTGCCGAGCCACCTACTATCATCTCTGCTGGAGCGCTGGCAGCAGTGGGTAACGAGGTAACCTCCGCTGCTGCCACGTCCCTCGCCCCCTCTGACTCTGGGGGAGTCCCCCCAGCTGGCAGGAAGGGCCAGGGCACAAAGAAGGGTAAAGGCCCAGCTAAAAAAGCCAGGCCCTCCATGGCAGGGAGTGCCCCCACTGCCGCGGCCCCGCAACCGGCCGCGGCATCACTCCCTGCTGTTCCCTCCACCAGCTCTATGGGTGTCCCACCCCCAGCTCCCAGGGCATATGCCCAGGTGGCGGCGGCCCCCCCGCCTGCCACCACGTCATCTCCCCCATCCACCACCTCTGCTATCATCTATAGCAGCCGGGGCCCCTTCCCCACCTTGACCAGGAAGCACGGCGTCCGTTGCCTCCTGGTACCCGCCTCGCCCCATGTGGAGACCTACGTGCGGGCATTGGTGAGGGTGGTGGGGCCCACGGCCATTGTGGCGGCCTCCAAAATGTACGGAAAGGTCGTCTTCTTCCTAGCATCGGAGGCCGCCGCCCAGGAGGCAGTGGAGAAGGGCCTGGCGGTGGGGGGCGTGTATGTCCCCCTGGAGCTGTTAGAAGACCTGGGCGCCCGACTGGTCCTGACTTCTGTCCCTCCTTTCCTTCCAAATGCCGCCCTGTTACCCGCCCTCTCTACCCTGGGGAGGCCGATCTCTGTGGTCAGCCCTCTCCCATTGGGCTGCAAAGACCCCGCCCTCCGTCACGTCCTCTTGTTCCGCGGGCAGGTACAGTTACAACTGCCGCAGGCGGCACGTGACGGTGAGGCGCTCGAGGGGTCTTTCTTGGTCCCCTACCAGGGGGCCCGCTACCGGGTGCATTATTCAACGGGGGAGGCTCGGTGCTACCTCTGCCGGGCGATGGGACACGTCCGGAGGGACTGCCCTTTGGCCCGGCATGGAGGGACATCCGGGACCGCCGAGCCCCAGCAGGGCGCCGGCCCCGTCATCACCGGCGCCCCTAGCTGCCCGGCGCCCGAAGCCGCCCCTCCTCCTTTCCGGCCCACCAATGCTCCCGCTCGGGCCCAAGGGGTATCTCCCCCAGTGCGCCCAGACGAGCGAGAGGGCCCTGCCTCTGCCGCCTGCGATCTGGTGGGGCCTGTGGAGGAGGGTGAGGTAGGGATATCGCCGGGCATAGAAGAGGGCATGCCCCAGAGAGAATCCTCCCTCCTACAGGCTGCCCCACCATTGCCTCCCTGAGTCCCTAAGCCTTCGCTCTTACTCCCTGACCCAACTCCTGTTAGCCAGCCCCCGGATGATGCCATGGAGGGCTGGTCCTTAGTACAGAGGAAGCGGGGCAAGCGGAAGGCTCGAGCTCCGCTCCTTCCATCTGATGCGGTAGCCCCCCGGAAGACCAGGAAGGGGGGAACCGATGCTGAGCCTTCCGCTTTGCCCCCGGGTGGGTTTTGTCCACCATTGCCGGCTAGGGAAGACGTGGCAGCATCGGAGGAAATCACTACCCCTCCTCCGGTGTCCCTTCCTATGGAAGCCCCTGATGGAGCCCCTCTCACCCCCTTACAATCTGAAGCCCTTGCACGCACCAAGGCGAGCGTCGCTTCGGGTGCAGGAGGGGAGAGCCCTGGGGTGGTGGAAGCTGATCTCCCTTCCATTTATGAGGAGATCGAGGCCCTGGGTCTGACCCCGGTTACCCAGGGGGAGGACGACCCTCTGCCAGCAGGCCTCGATCTGAGCGACCTCACCTTGGCCCCCCTTTCCCCGTATTCCATCCCCTTACCCACTGCTTCCACTCCCGCCTCCGAGGAACCCCTGGACTCTTCCACCATCCCAGCTGCAGATGGCACCCCGCTAGCGGCCGCCGAACCTCTTGAGACGACGGCCAGTGCCACGCAACCGGGACCCGAGTCGCCAGGGGACTCCCTCATGGCTGAGGGACAGCCGACCTCCTTTCCGGGTGGGGGCCCCATCGTTGATTCTCCACCTACGGATGCCGTGGCCTTACCATCTGCCTTGGAGCACGAGTCCGGCATCGCCGAGGGCCCACCTCCCCCCCTGCAAATCCCTGAGCCCCTTTGTGGGGTGCCACCCCCCAACCAGTGGCCTGGCTGCTGAGGCCCCCGATCCCACTATCGCCCCTTCCCCTGTCCCTATTCCTGACTCCGACGCTGCCCCTGTCATCGACCCCGTCCCTGTCCCCTCCACTTCCCATGATGCTATTGCCGCCCCTGGGGTTGTCTCCTTCCATATCCCAGAGGATGACCCCCAAGGAGCGGCCTTTGTTTTTCCCTGTCCCGACCCACCAGGGGCTGCTATTTTCCCTCCGCCGCCCCACATTGAGCCAGGGTCTGAGGCGGGCCACATGGCGCCAGCCCATCGGACGCCACGTCGAGGGTCTGCCCCCTGCTTGCCCGTCTCGGTGGGCGACGGGGCCCAGCTGGGGGATAGCCATAGATCAATAACCCCACCCCCCCATACGCTGAGAGAGGAGCTACGGGAGTTCCTCAAGGACGTCCGTGGCTCCCGCAACAAGGTACAGCTTGCACTCCAGCGATGGGGGGATTTCCATCAGATCCTCCGGGCCGCGAGGGCCCTCATGGGGGAGGGTAAGAGGACCGGGAGGCAGGCCGCCGCGGCCTACCAACGGGTCCGTCTCTTCCATGACTCCTTAATCGCTTATGGGGTAGGTCACGGATTGTTGCGCGGCCCGACGGAGGCCGTGGGTGTCTCTGCTAGCGTGGATCCCCCGCAGCCCTCCTCATGGCACCGATCATCTTCGCAACATTAAACACCCGGGGCTGTAGGATGGGCCTCCGCAGGAGCCAGGTGCTCTCCTTCCTTCGGGGGGGGGTACTCTGTGATTTTCCTGCAGGAGACCCATACGGATCCGGCCGCTGAAGCTAGCTGGCAGCTGGAGTGGGGGGACAGGGTCTATTTTAGCCACCTCACAGTTCATACGGCTGGAGTGGCGACCCTGTTCTCCCCCGACCTACGGCCCGAGGTGCTGGGGGTCACCGAGGCTGTGCCGGGCCGCCTGCTGCACCTCCGGGTCCACATGGAGGGGCTTGTGGTTAATCTCGTCAACGTTTATGCCCCAACATTGGGCCCGGAGAGGTTGTGTTTTTATCAGCAGGCGTCCACCTTCCTCGGCACCTTGGATCCTCGCGAGTACCTGGTCCTGGGCGGGGACTTTAACGTCACCCTTGAGGAACGGGACCGCTCGGGGACCGAGCAGCACCAGGCCGCCGCGGACGTCCTCCGGGAGATCGTCGAACATCACTCCCTGGTGGATGTCTGGTGCGACCACCATCCGGATGACGTTTCGACATTCACTTTTGTCCGGGTGGAGGTCCATCGGTCATACCACTCCCGGTTGGACCACATCTATATGTCACGCTTCCATCTTTCTCGGGCCCACTCCTCCAGCGTCCGGCCAGCCCCTTTTTCAGATCACCATCTAGCCACCGTGACAGCCTCTCTCTGCGCGGAGAGGCCGGGGCCGGCCTATTGGCACTTTAATAATAGCTTGTTGGAGGATGTGGGCTTCGTGGCGTCCTTCCGGGAGTTCTGGCTAGCCTGGCGAGGGCAGCGGTGTACCTTTCCCTCGGCGCGATGGTGGTGGGACCTGGGGAAGGTGTGCGCCCGGCTCTTCTGCCGTGACTACACCCGGGGCGCCAGCCGACGGAGGGATGCGGCGATAGGGCCGTTGGAACGGGAGGTCTTAGAGCTGGAGAGGCGTCTGGCCGCCAGCCCGGGTGATCCATCCCTCTGCGGAGCATGCCGGGAGAAGCGGGAAGAGCTGCGGACCCTTGAGGACCATCGGGCCCAAGGTGCCTTTGTTCAATCCTGCATCCGCCTCCTTCGGGAGATGGATCGCGGTTCCCGCTTCTTCTACGCCCTGGAGAAAAAGAGGGGGGCTAAAAAGCACGTCACCTGCCTTCTAGCAGAGGACGGCACCCCCCTCACGGATCCGGCGGAAATGTGCGGGAGGGCCAGGGCCTTCTACGCAGGCCTTTTCTCCCCGGATCCGACCGATCCTAACGCTTGCAGAATGCTCTGGGATGAACTCCCAACGGTCAGCGCGGGCGACCGAGACCGGCTGGAGCTGCCTCTCACTCTGGCCAAGTTCTCGGAAGCCCTCCGCCACATGCCCACCAATAAATCTCCGGGCATGGACGGGCTGACCGTGGAGTTCTACCGTGTGTTTTGGGACGTTCTCAGCCCGGACCTTGTCACCGTCTGGGCCGAGTCCTTGCAGGGCGGGGTCCTCCCTCTTTCGTGCAGGCGAGCCGTGCTGACCTTATTGCCAAAGAAGGGGGACCTCCGCGATTTATGGAATTGGCGTCCCATCTCGCTCCTCAGCACGGACTATAAAATCGTAGCGAAGGCTATCTTGCTGCGGCTAGGGTCCATGTTGGTGGACGTGATCCGACCAGACCAGACCCGCACCATCTTCGACAACTTGTATCTGGTCCGGGACCTCTTGGAACTCGGGTGTAGGGATGGTCTGTCATTCGCCCTCCTGTCCCTGGATCAGGAGAAGGCGTTCGACAGGGTGGACCACGGGTATCTCCTGGGCACTCTGTGAGCGTTTGGCTTCGGGCCCCAGTTTGTGGGTTTTCTCCAGGTGCTGTACGCCTCCGCAGTGTGTTTGGTCAGGCTCAACTGGACCCTGACCAAACCGGTCAGCTTCGGGCGAGGAGTACGTCAAGGGTGCCCCCTCTCGGGCCAGCTGTATGCTCTGGCGATCGAGCCCTTCCTCTGTCTCCTCCGTAGGAGGTTAGCAGAGTTGGTGCTGCGGGAGCCAGAGCTGCGGCTGGTCCTGTCGGCGTACGCTGACGACGTGCTCCTCGTGGTCCAGGACCCGGGCGACTTGGTGCGGGTGGAGGCTTGCCAGACATCTATTCAGCGGCCTCCTCCGCCTGGGTTAACTGGATCAAGAGCTCTGGCCTGGTGGTAGGGGATGGGTGGCAGGCGAGCTCCCTCCCACCCGCGCTTTAGGCCATC
This sequence comes from Malaclemys terrapin pileata, assembly GCF_027887155.1. Classification (NCBI taxonomy): domain Eukaryota; kingdom Metazoa; phylum Chordata; order Testudines; family Emydidae; genus Malaclemys; species Malaclemys terrapin. The sequence continues at coordinate 3,844,675 of NC_071519.1, read as the reverse complement.
CGGTGGAGCGCGGGTCCGCTGCTCTATCTCAGCGTTTACCTTTCTGCCACGCATCCGTCTCCACCGGAGAACTGGCTAGGTTTAGAGGGCAGAGTGTCGGAGCGGCTCCGGAAATGGACAGGACTACTCCGGTGTCTCTCCCTTCGAGGGAGAGCACTGGTGCTCAATCAACTAGTCCTGTCCATGCTCTGGTACCGGCTCAACACCCTGGTCCCGGCCCCGGGCTTCCTGACCACCCTCCAGACGTTGATTCTGGAGTTCTTTTGGTCAGGACTGCACTGGGTCTCTGCGGGGGTTCTCCATCTACCCCTGGAGGAGGGAGGGCAGGGCCTGAAGTGTCTGCATGCTCATGTCCATGTCTTCCGTCTCCAGGCCCTGCAGAGGCTCCTTTATGGTGCAGGTAGTCCGGCATGGAGCGTATTGGCACACGCCTTCCTGCGCTGCTTCCGAGGGCTCCGATATGACCGGCAGCTCCTTTGTCTCCATCCGAGAGGTCTTCCGCGAGGCCTCTCCAAGCTGCCGGTCTTCTACCAGGACCTCCTACGGACCTGGAAACTGTTTCCAGTGACCAGGTCCGTGGCGGCCACCGTGGGGGCAGATCTCCTCGCGGAGCCCCTGCTATACAACCCCCAGCTTCGTGTGCAGGTGGCGGAGTCCCCCATGGTGCACCAGAGGTTGGTCCTAGCAGAAGTCACCAAAGTCGGAGACCTCCTGGACTACGACCGGGGAGCCTGGCTGGATCCCCTGATGCTCGCTCAGTGCATGGGGCTCTCCAGACCTTGTACTCCCCGGCGCGTACTTCAGGAGGTGAGGGCCACTTTGCCGCCCGCTGCTCGGGACTATCTCGACTGGGTCCTGCGAGAGGGCACGCCCCGCCCACCCTCCACTCCGAGTCCTCCAGACTTTTCCATCGGGCCCCTGCCCCGTGGACCCAACCAGCCCCCTCCCCGTCCGTTCGCCATGAGCCGGCTGCACCATCTACAGCCGGTTCCGTTCCAGACCGCGCCAAGGAAACATCTATACACGCTCGTGCTCCATGTTCTTCATGTCCTCACCCTTGCGTCCTGCCCCGATATGAAGTGGCGGGACCTTCTGCCACCTCTGGAGGGTGAGGAGCCCCGGTGGGCCAGCCTTTATTCTGCTCTGATCCCGAAGCCCACCGGGGACATCAGTTGGCAGCTCCTTCACGGAGCCGTGAGCATGGGCATGTACTTGGCACGGTTTACCCCTATCCCAGACACCTGCCCCTTTTGCGGCGTGAGGGAGACCCTGGCGCATGTTTACCTGGAGTGCGCCAGGCTGCAGCCCCTATTCCGGCTCCTCACGTATGTTTTCTTAAGATTTTGGTTGCACTTTTCTCCTCACCTTTTTATTTATGCACTCCCTATCCGTCTCCCCACAAAGTCGCGGGACCTCCTGGTCAACCTCCTTCTGGCCCTAGCGAAACTGGCCATCTATAAAACCAGAGTGAGGAGGTTGGCTGATGGAGTTTCCTGTGACTGTGGGGCATATTTCAGGTCCTCCGTTCTTTCACGTATCTGGGCAGAGTTCCTCTGGGCTGCGTCCACTGGCTCCCTTGATGCCTTCGAGGAGCAGTGGGCGCTGTCTGGGGTTCTCTGCTCGGTGTCCCCGTCTGGTTCACTTCATTTGACCCTTTGACCTCACTCCTGTCCCTGTTTTTTTATTAGTTGTCCCCCATAATTTTTTGGTCTCCAGGTCCTGTGGACCCCCCCTTAGGCTGGGGGGGATCCTTTAGCAGTGGGCGGGCTTCGCCCTCCCACTTCCTGGATCCCAATAGGTCTGGTCACTCAGGGAACAGGAAACTACTCATTCAGTGACCAGTATATTTGCCCTCTACCAGACTCCTGTACCCCACTGGTCTGGGTCTGTCACACTATCTTTAGCAGTTTAGTATCATCTGCAAACTTTGCCACCTCACTGTTTACCCCTTTCTCCAGATCATTTATGAATAAGTTGAATAGGATCGGTCCGAGGACTGACCCTTGGGGAACACCACTAGTTACCCCTCTCCATTCTGAGAATTTACCATTAATTCCTACCCTTTGTTTCCTGTATTTTAACCAGTTCTCAATCCATGAAAGGACCTTCCCTTTTATCCCATGGCAGCTTAATTTACATAAGAGCCTTTGGTGAGGGACCTTGTCAAAGGCTTTCTGGAAATCTAAGTACACTATGTCCACTGGATCTCCCTTGTCCACATGTTTGTTGACCCCTTCAAAGTGGGCTGAAGTCCAAGAAAGCTTATGCTCTAATAAATTTGTTAGTCTCTAAGGTGCCACAAATACTCCTGTTCTTTTTGCAGATACAGACTAACACGGCTGCTACTCTGAAACAATGCTTCAATAGATATGTCAAGTTGAAAAGTATTCCTTTCATACAGCTTACAGAGTGTCTATTTTATGCACTAAGTATGACGTATTGTGCTTTATGACTAAAACTGTACAAAAACCCCATCATATTATTGCTATGGGAATGTTATTGCTTGTATTGCTATTAGTTAGTTTAGGATTATGTTATTGTTGAGGATGTAATAATAGTAGTACCTTTCATGTCCATGCTCATCATGCATTGTCATTACATCCAATCAAAACCCCTAAAATTGAAGCATATGAAGTAAAATCTGAATTCCAATGTGGGGATGTATTATCCCTACACCAACCTAATGAAAAGTTCCATGAGGAGGTAAGGGTCATGATGGGACACTTGCCAGGTAAACAAATCATGGCCTTATGTAAGGCCCCCTGGTGGTCTAGGATTATATAAGATGATCATGGCCTTATGTAAGGCCCCGTGGTGGTCTAGTATTATATAAGATGAGGTAAACAAATCATGGCCTTATGTAAGGAACAGTTGAACCAATTGTTGTGGGGCTATACATGTGATAAACACATGATTCTCCTTCTTGTCCAATCCGTAGATGTGTTATTATAGCCTAATTGTGTTATGTAATGTTAAGAAAAACTATAAAAGAAAGCTTGCAATAAACAGGATTCGGATTCAGCCTGCAACCACAGTGGTCGTGTGCTTTATCCGCTCCGCCTGGGACCCCACAAATGGTGACCCCGACGTGATTCGGCTTGAACATCAAGGCAGCTAGGACTTTGCCCAGAGTAAGCTAGCAGAAATCATACTAGACACAGCCGCCAGTGAAGCAGGGATCAATGTTCTCAGACAGTAGACCCAACAGGTGTTGTCTCAGAAGCTGAGCAAAGAAAAAGCAAATCCAACCAAAAAAAGGATCTAAGTGGTCAGACTCTATGTCCTCTCTCATGAAGAAACTGGAACAATTGAATTTAGATATTGAAGAGGCTCTCAGTGCTGGCTCTTCTCCTTCCAGCACTCCTTCTACCAAAAAGCGCGAACAGCCGTGCCCTGTTAAGGTGGAAACAGGCCTTCTTCACAAAGATCATCAGAAAAAGGAAATCTGTGGGAATAAGAGGGCAGGCTACCAAAATTTAAATGGTTTGCCAAGCTCAGTGTCAACTGGAGCACGACCAAAAACTAAACATGGTTTGAGAAAAGGCGGAGGTGGCAGCCGCGGCAGGAGGTACCGGAGGATACCGGCTCCTGGTCGTCCGAGAGAGACGTTCGTGAGCTCACAGCCGACTGAAGCGTTCGGTGAGAAAAGGCGGAGGTGGCAGCCAAGACAGGAGGTACCGGAGGATACCGGATCCTGGTCGTCCGAGAGAGACGTTCGTGAGCTCACAGGTGAGCGGCTGCTTTTAATAAAATGGGCTCTGCTTTGTCTGCAGGGGAGGAGATGGTGCATGATTTTTTATTACGCATCGCTAAAAAGCGGGGAGAGAAGCTTCCCTCTGACGCGTTGTCCCGTTTGTTGAAATGGGGGCAGAAACGCGGGAATGTACAAACAGGGCCTTCAGCTACAGGACATGCTGAATCAGTTGTCCCATTTGGCCGGTGAGAGCCATCCCCCGCAGTCCCACACATTGCGAGCCCTGAACCAGCCCGGCTTTCCTGTCACCAGTGATGTTTGTACCCCAGAGTTCCGGGCGAAGTTCCCGGGGCAGGGTGAAAAGTTGCGGAATAGGTTAAAAAGAATGGCGGAGCCAGGCTTATCTAACTTTGAAAGGACATATAGGAAAAAAACGCCGGATAAGATCCCTCCAGCGGATGATGTAGCTACCCCCTGTCCTCATTGTGGTTTGTGGGGCTGCGCGATTGGGTGCACTGGACGGGATAACGTGTCCACGCACCGGCCACTGGATGTCGCCAACCCGTTTGCTCCAAAGCCTCCGGCATACTCATCCGATGTTTCCACCCTGCGACATGCTTCGGACAATATCCCGGGCGGCTCGGGCCCCCCGGACCCCCTAAGGCGTTGGCACGGACTTATTAGGGAAGCCCATATAGAGGGGGAATTTGCGCCCAAGGCTTATCCAGTAGTAACACCGGATCCACAGGACCCCGCAGCACCGGACCTGCACTTATTGTTTGCTACAACCTAGACACCTAATAATGCTGTGCTTCTATTTGTTCGGACTCCTTATTATAGAAGCAGGGGTCTTTGTATGTCCAAACTCTGTACCTTTTGTTAACCCACAACAAAATGTTTAAATCACCTGGGCAAACCAAACTGGCCAAAAAGCCCTTTTTGCTTGTTCATGGCCACCCCATCGGATCCCCAATGGTTTTCGTGGGTATTTATGTAATGTTATGTTTTTTAATAGTTCCCAGTTGTTAAATGTCACCTGTCGTCAGTTTTATAGGTTCAAAAAAAGTAGTCAGGTGGCTAGTAATTGTCCTAATGTTAGTTGGACCCTCCTACAGGCCTTATTTAAGAAAAAGGGGGGAGGTGTGGGGATGTATCATCCCTACACCAACCTAATGAAAAGTTCCATGAGGAGGTAAGGGTCACGATGGGACACTTGCCAGGTAAACAAATCATGGCCTTATGTAAGGCCCCCTGGTGGTCTAGGATTATATAAGATGATCATGGCCTTATGTAAGGCCCCCTGGTGGTCTAGGATTATATAAAATGATCATGGCCTTATGTAAGGCCCCCTGGTGGTCTAGGATTATATAAGATGATCATGGCCTTATGTAAGGCCCCGTGGTGGTCTAGGATTATATAAGATGAGGTAAACAAATCATGGCCTTATGTAAGGAACAGTTGAACCAATCGTTGTGGGGCTATACATGTGATAAACACATGATTCTCCTTCTTGTCCAATCCATAGATGTGTTGTTATAGCCTAATTGTGTTATGTAATGTTAAGAAAAACTATAAAGGAAGCTTGCAATAAACAGAATTCGGATTCAGCCTGCAACCACAGTGGTCGTGTGCTTTATCTGCTCCGCATGGAACCCCACATTCCAAGACTTAATGCAAATAGAGATTTGAAAATGTTTGTTGTACTAGTAGTACAAAAGGGGGGGCTGTGGAAGCAGAGAAAGAACTGACAGGAAAGGGATTGCAATGCACGACAGTTCGTTAGCAAGAGTCAGGCTAACTGTAACCCTAATAACGCGAGATTTGTAGAAGCGAGGAATGTGTGAGGCGAGTGGCAAGAACTGTGTGAGAAGTTGTTGCGACCTTGTGTAGATAATATGGAATGTAGACTAAGGGTATGTCTACACTATGAAATTAGGTCGAATTTATAGAAGCTGATTTTGTAGAAATCGGTTTTATACAGTCGATTGCGTGTGTCTCCACATAAAATGCTCTAAGTGCATTAAGTCGGCGGACCGCGTCCACAGGACCAAGGCTAGCGTCGACTTCCGGAGCATTGCACTGTGGGAGTTCCCGCAGTCTCCGCCGCCTATTGGAATTCTGGATTGAGATCCCAATGCCTGAAGATGCAAAAACAGTGTCGCTGGGGGTTCTGGGTACATGTTGTCAGGCCCCTCCCCCTCCGTCAGAGCAACGGCAGACAATCGATTTGCGCCTTTTTACCTGGGTTACCTGTGCAGACAACATACCACGGCAAGCATGGAGCCCGCTCAGCTCACCGTCACCATATGTCATCTGGGTGCTGGCAGACGTGGGGGTGCATTGCTACACAGCAGCAGCCCCTTGCCTTTTGGCAGTAGATGGTGTATTACGACTGGTATCGATCATCATCGTATTCCAGTTCAATCAGAGGCACCTGGGCGGACATGTTTTGTCTCCTGGAGACTCAGTCCTGCCGGCAGTCCTATTGAACCATCTTGACGATGATGGCTAGCAGTTGTAGTACAGCATCTTCTGCCAAGCACCCAGAAGATGCCGATGGCTATCAGTCATGCTGCACCATCTGCTGCCAGCTTAAGATCTAAAAAATAGATGGACCAGTTTTGTTCTGTATTCATTTGCTTCCCCCTCCCTCCATGAAATCAACGGCCTGCTAAACCCAGAGTTTTGAGTTCAATCTTTGGGGGGGGGGGGGCATTCTGTGTGACAGTTGTTTGTGTTTCTCCCTGATGCACAGCCACCTTTGTTGATTTTAATTCCCTGTACCTGTACGCCATGTCATCACTCGCCCCTCCCTCCCTCCGTCAGACAATAGTTTCGCACCTTTTTTCAGACCAGACGCCATAGCACTGGGATCATGGAGCCCGCTCAGATCACTGTGGCAATTATGAGCACTATGAACACCACGCGCATTGTCCTGGAGTATATGCAGAGCCAGGACATGCCAAAGCAAAACCAGGACCAGCCGATGAGGCGATAGCAGAGCGGCGATGAGAGTGATGAGGAAACTGACATGGACATAGACCTCTCATAAGGTACAGGCCCCAGCAATGTGCAAATCATGGTGTTACTGGGGCAGGAACGCCGATTCAGGGCCCGGGAAACAAGCATAGACTGGTGCGTCCACATAGTGTTGCAGGTGTGGGATGATTCCCAGTGGCTGCAAAACTTTCGCATGCATAAGGGCACTTTCATGGAACTTTGTGACTTGCTGTCCCCTGCCCTGAAGTGCCAAAATACTAGGATGAGAGCAGCCCTCACAGGTGAGAAGCGAGTGGCGATAGCCCTGTGGAAGCTTGTAATGCCAGACAGCTACCGGTCAGTCGGGAATCAATTTGGAGTGGGCAAATCGACTGTGGGGACTGCTGTGATCCAAGTTGCCAGGGCAATGAAAGACCTGCTGATATCAAGGGTAGTGACTCTGGGAAACGTGCAAGCCATAGTGGATTGCTTTGCTGCAATGGGATTCCCGAACTGTGGTGGGGCAATAGATGGAATCCATATCCCTATCTTGTCACCGGAGCACCAAGCCACCGAGTATATAACCCGCAAGGGGTACTTTTCAATGCTGCTGCAAGCCCTGGTGGATCACAAGGGACGTTTCACCAACACCAAAGTGGGATGGCTGGGAAAGGTACATGATGCTCGCGTCTTCAGGCAGTCTGGTCTGTTTCGAAAGCTAGAGGAAGGGACTTTCTTCCCGTACCAGAAAATAACGGTTGGGGATATTGAAATGCCTATCGTGATCCTTGGGGACCCAGCCTACCCCTTAATGCCATGGCTCATGAAGCCGTACATAGGCAGCCTGGACAGTAGTCAGGACCTGTTCAACTACAGGCTGAGCAAGTGCCAAATGGTGGTGGAACTGACTCGCTCAGACCTCAGCAAAAACATTATCCCCGTTGTTATTACTGTGCTTGCTGTGCGCTCCACAATATTTGTGAGAGTAAGGGGGAGACATTTATGGCGGGGTGGGAGGTTGAGGCAAATCGCCTGGCCACTGATTACATGCAGCCAGACACCAGTGCGGTTAGAAGAGTTCAGCAGGGCGTGGTGCACATCAGAGAAGCTTTGAAAACCAGTTTTGAAAAACTGGCCAGGCTACAGTGTGAAACTTCTGTTTGTTTCTCCTTGATGAACCCTTCGCCCCCCCACCCGGTTCACTCTACTTCCCTGTAAACTAACCACCCCACCCTCCCCTCCCCCCTTCGAGCACCGCTTGCAGAGGCAATAAAGTCATTGTTACTTCACATTCATGCATTCTTTATCAATTCATCACACAACTAGGGGGATAACTGCCAAGGTAGCCCGGGAGGGGTGGGGGAGGAGGGAAGGAAAAGGACACACTGCTGTTTAAAACTTTAACACTTATTGAAGGCCAGCCTTCTGATGCTCGGGCAATCATCTGGGGTGGAGTGACTGGGTGGCTGGAGGCCCCTCCCCGCACCGCGTTCTTGGGCGTCTGGGTGAGGAGGCTATGGAACTTGGGCAGGAGGGCTGTTGGTTACACAGGGGCTGTAGCGGTGGTCTCTGCTCCTGCTGCCTTTCCTGCAGCTCAACCATACCCTGGAGCATATCAGTTTGATGCTCCAGCAGCTGGAGCATCGTCTCTTGCCTTCTGTCTGCAAGCTGACGCCACCTATCATCTTCAGCCCACCACTTGCTCTGTTCATCCCACGATTCAGCCTGCCACCTCTCCTCTCGTTCATATTGTGCTTTTCTGTAGTCTGACATTGACTGCCTCCACGCATTCTGCTGTGCTCTTTCAGCGTGGGAGGACCTCTGAAGCTCCAAGAACATATCATCCTGAGTCCGCCGTTTTCTCCTTCTAATCTTCGCTAGCCTCTGTGAAGGAGAAACATTTGCAGCTGGTGGAGGAGAAGGGAGAGGTGGTTAAAAAAGACACATTTTAGAGAACAATGGGTACACTCTTTCATGTTAAATTTTGCTGTTCACATTACACAGCACACGTGCTTTCCTTACAAGGTCGCATTTTTCCTCTTATATTGAGGGCCTGCTGGTTTGGCGTGAGAGATCACTCACGGAGTGATAGGCAACAGATTTCGGCTTGCATGCAGCCATGGTAAGCCACAGTCTTTTGGCTTTTTTAACCTTCTTAACATGTGGGAATGGTTTCAAACAGTAGCGCCCTCATTTCCCATACCAAGCACCCGTTGGGTTGGCCATTTAAAATGGGTTTGTAATGTAAAAGGAGGGGCTGCGGTTTCCGGGTTAACATGCAGCACAAACCCAACTACCCCAACCCCCAAACACCCAATTCTCTGGGATGATCCCTTCACCCCTCCCCCCCTACCGCGTGGCTAACAGCGGAGACCATTTCTGTTCAGCCGAGCAGGAACGGGCACCTCTGAATGTCCCATTAATAAAATCACCCCATTTCAACCAGGTGACCATGAATGATATCACTCTCCTGAGGATAACAAAGAGATAAGGAATGGATGTTGTCTGCATGCCAGCAAACACCGGGACCATATGTTGCCATGCTTTGTTATGCAATGATTCCAGACTATGTGATACTGGCCTGGCATGGTAAAGTTTCCTACCATGGCGGACGGGATAAGGTAGCCCTCCTCAGAAGCCTTTTGCAAAGGCTTTGGGAGTACATGAAGGAGAGCTTTCTGGAGATGTCCCTGGAGGATTTCCACTCCATCCCCATACTCATTAACAGACTTTTCCAGTAGCTGTACTGGCCGCGATTGCCAGGGCAAATTAATCATTAATCATTAAACACGCTTGCTTTTAAACCATGTGTAATATTTACAAAGGTACACTCACCAGAGGTCCCCTGTGTGCCCTCAGGGTCTGGGAGCATGCCTTGGGTGAGTTCAGGGGTTACTGGTTCCAGGTCCAGGGTGATAAACATATCCTGGCTGTTGGGGAAACCGGTTTCTCCGCTTCCTTTCTGCTGTCAGCTATCTTCATTGTCTTCATCCTCATCTTCCTCGTACACCAAACACGCTTCCCTGTTACATGTTTCTCCATTGATGGAGTCAAAACTCACGGTTGGGGTAGTGGTGGCTGCACCCTCTAGCATCGCATGCAGCTCTGCGTAGAAGCGGCATGTTTGCAGCTCTGCTCTGGACCTTCCATTTGCCTCTCTGGCTTTGTGGTAGGCTTGCCCTAGCTCCTTAATTTTCACGCGGCACTGCTGTGCGTCCCTGTTATGGCCTCTGTCCTTCATGGCCTTTGAGCCCTTTTCTAATATTTTGCCATTTTGTTTACTGCTACGGAGTTCAGCTAGCACTGATTCATCTCCCCATATGGCGAGCAGATCCCGTACCTCCCGTTCGGTCCATGATGGAGCTGTTTTGCGATCCTGGGACTCCATCATGCTCGGGGTTTTACTGATCACCATATTTGGGGTCGGGAAGGAATTTTCCTCCAGGGTAGATTGGCAGAGGCCCTGGAGGTTTTTCGCCTTCCTCCGCAGCATGGGGTAGGGATCGCTAGCAGGAGGATTCTCTGCCAATTGAAGTCTCTAAGCCACAGGATTTGGGGACTTCAACAGCAGAGTCAAGGGAAAGGGTAGGGACGGCTTTGTGGCCTGCATCATGAAGGGGGTCAGACCAGATGATCATAATGGTCCCTTCTGACCTTAAAATCTATGAGTCTAAGAGTCTATGAATCATGGTTACCTGTGCTGATGAGCTCTGCGTGATCACCTGTGCTCTCCACGCTGGGCAAACAGGAAATGAAATTCAAAAGTTCGCAGGGCTTTTCCTGTTTACCTGGTCAGTGCATCTGAGTTGAGAGTGCTGTCCAGAGCGGTCACAAGGAAGCACTGTGGGATAGCTCCTGGAGGCCAATAACGTCGAATTCCGTCCACACTACCCCAATTCCGACCCGCAAAGGCCTATTTTAGCTCTAATCCCCTCATCGGAGGTGGAGTAAAGAAACCGGTTTAAAGGGCCCTTTAAATTGAAAAAAAGGGCTTCGTCGTGTGAACGTGTCCAGCCTTAATTCTCATAGACTCATAGACTCATAGACTTTAAGGTCAGAAGGGACCATAATGATCATCTGGTCTGACCCCCTGCATGATGCAGGCCGCAAGACCCTTCCCTGGACTCTGCCGTTGAAGTCCCCAATCCTGTGTTTTAGTGACTTCAATCGGCTGAGACCCTCCTGCTAGTGATCCCTGCCCCATGCTGCGGAGGAAGGCGAAAAACCTCCAGAGGCTCAGCCAATCTACCCTGGAGGAAAATTCCTTCCCGACCCCAAATATGGCGATCAGTAATACCCCGAGCATATAGGCAAGAGTCTCTAGCCTGACCCTTGTTGGCCATTATGCTATTCATGTACCATTGCTTGGTCTTCCTTGGCTACTATGTTTTACCATTAAACCATTCCCTCCATAAACTTATCCAACTTAACCTTAAAACCAGACAGGTCCGTCGCCCCCACCGTTTCCCTCGGAAGGCCGTTCCAATATTTCACCCCTCTGATGGTCAGAAACCTTCGTCTAATTTCAAGCCTAAACTTCCCCCCGGCCAGTTTGTATCCATTCGTTCTCGTGTCCACATTAGTACTAAACTGGAATAATTCCTCTCCCTCCCTTGTATTAACCCCTCTGATATATTTAAACATAGCAATCATATCCCCCCTCAGCCTTCGCTTTGTCAGACTAAACAACCCAAGTTCCTCTAATCTCTTTTCATACGACAGGTTTTCCATTCCTCTGATCATCTTAGTCGCCCTTCTCTGCACCCGTTCCAGTTTGAGTTCATCTTTTTTAAACATGGGAGACCAGAACTGCACACAGTACTCCAAATGAGGTCTCACCAGCGCCTTATACAACGGAAGCAGGACCTCCCTATCTCTACTAGATATACCTCGCCTAATACATCCCAAGACCGCATTAGCTTTTTTCACCGCCACGTCACATTGCCGACTCATAGTCATCCTGCGGTCCACAAGGACCCCTAGGTCCTTCTCCTCTTCCGTTACTTCTAACCAATGCGTCCCCATCTTGTAACTAAAATTGTTATTATTCGTCCCCAAGTGCATCACCTTACACTTTTTACTATTAAATTTCATCCTATTTCTGATACTCCAATTCACAAGCTCATTCAAGTCTCCCTGCAGAGTATCCCTATCCTCCTCCGAGTTTGCAACTCCTCCCACCTTCGTATCATCCGCAAACTTTATCAGCCCACTCTTGCAATCGGTCCCGAGGTCAGTTATAAATAGATTAAATAAGATGGGTCCCAAAACCGAACCTTGAGGCACTCCACTAGTAACCTCCCTCCAACCCGACAATTCACCCTTTAATACGACCCGCTGCATTCTCCCCATTAACCAATTCCCTATCCACCTCTGGATTTTCATATCGATCCCCATGTTTTTCATTTTAACCAATAGTTCCTCATGGGGTACTGTATCAAACGCTTTACTGAAATCCAGGTATATTAGGTCCACCGCATTTCCCTTATCTAATAAGTCCGTTACTTTCTCAAAGAAGGAGATCAGATTCGTTTGGCACGATCTGCCCTTCGTAAAACCATGCTGTAATTTATCGCATTTGCCATTAACTTCAAGGTCCTCAACTAGTTTCTCTTTCAGAATCTTCTCCAGCACCTTGCACACTACTGATGTTAAACTAACAGGCCTATAGTTACCCGGGTCACTTTTTTTCCCTTTCTTGAAAATAGGAACCACATTGGCTATTCTCCAGTCTAACGGGACTACCCCCGAGTTTACAGATTCATTAAATATAGTCGCTAATGGGCCTGCTATTTCCCGCGCCAATTCCTTCAATATTCTCGGATGAAGATCGTCCGGTCCACCCGACTTAGTCCCATTAAGGCGTTCTAGTTTTGTTTCTACCTCGGATGCGGTAATCCCCCATCCCGTATGCCCCTCTGTAACGGTGCTAGTATCCCTAATACCTTCATTGGCCTCATTAAACACCGATGCAAAATATTCATTGAGATATTGCGCCATGCCTAGATTTAATTCGATTTAATGCTGCTAAATTCGACCTAAACTTGTAGTGTAGACCAGGCCTAAGAGTCTACATTGGTGAGCAAAACAAAATATCTGAACGACCTATGTATAAACAAAATGCAGCTGTTGCTCATTACTGTCTGTAACAAATGTATAAATGCTTGCTGTAATTGTTTACCTGTTGAGAGACCTGTTTAGCTCTCTCCCTCTATGCAATTGATAGAGAGAAAATAAAGTATCTGATTTGCTGTACCCAAACAAAAAGCGAGAACTCTGTTATTCTCCAATAGAATGAATGATCAGTTTTCACAGGGGGGAGAGGTAATTAGCGGGTTTCCCCTGAGGGTCTGTCCTGGGACTGGTGCTGTGCAACATATTCATAAGTGATTGGGGGGGGGGAACAGGGAGGTGGCAAAGTTTGCAACCACCACTAAATTACTCAAGATAGTTAAGTCCAAAGCAGACTACAGAGAGTTACAAAGGGATCTCCCAAAACCAGGCAAGTGGGTGACAAAATGGCAGATGAATTTCAGTGTTGATAAATGCAAAGTAATGCACGTTGGAAAACATAATCCCAACTATATATTCAAATGATGGGGACTAATTTAGCTGTTACCACTCAAGAAGGAGATCTTGGTGTCACTGTGGATAGTTCTCTGAAAACATCCACTCAATGTGCAGCAGCAGTCAAAAAAAGTTAAAAAAATGTTAGGAACCATTAAGAAAGGGATAAGTAATAAGAAAATATCATATTGCCTCTACATAAATCCATGGTATGCCCACCCCTTGAATACTACATGCAGTTCTGGTTGCACCATCTCAAAAAAGATATATTGGAATTGGAAAAGGTACAACAAAGATCATAGAAGATTAGGGTTGGAAGAGACCTCAGGAGGTCATCTAGTGCAACCCCCTGCTCAAAGCAGAATCAACCCCAACTAAATCATCCCAGACAGGGCCTTGTCAAGCTGGGCCTTAAAAACCTCTAAGGATGAAGATTCTACCACCTCCCTAGGTAACCCATTCCAGTGCTTCATCACTCTCCTAGTGAAAGGTTTTCCTAATATCCAATCTAGACCTCCGCCACTGCAACTTGAGACCATTTTTCCTTGTTCTGTCATCTGCCACCTCTGAGAACAGCCAAGCTCCATCCTCTTTAGAACCCCACTTCAGGTAGTTGACGGCTGCTCTCAAATCCCCCCTCACTCTTCTCTTCTGCACACTAAAGAAGCCCAGTTCCCTCAGCCTCTCCTCGTAAGTTATGTGCCCCAGCACCCTGATCATTTTTGTTGCCCTCCGCTGGACTGAGGAGGGGTATGGAATACCTTCCATGTGAAGAGAGATTAAAAAGACTGGGAGTGTTTATCTTAGAAAAGAGATTACTAGAGAAAGAGAGAAATTTTGTAATTAAAATTTAATGAAGTAATCATTTAAAAATGTACAATGATAATAAATACACAGGTTTTATGAAACAAAGTAGTTGTACTTACGTACCAGTGCTTAATTTGTGTTTTCAATTATATGTTTTCTAAAAATCTGGCATGTCGCACACCCCCAGAAAGGGCATATCACACCACTAGGAGGTGCGTTCTTCCCAGGTTAAGAACCACTGCTATAACCCAATAACTGTAACTCTATAACAAATCCCTAACCCTGAAACTAACCCCAAACATAACTGTAACAATATACCCCATCCCCACTCCTAAAACCATCCCCTACCCATAACTGTAACCCTATACCCTGTTCCTAATCCTAAAACTAACACTTAACCATAACTGTAGCCCTACACCCCATCCATAATCCTAAAACTAACCCATACCCCTACCTGTAACTCTGTACCCTATCCCTAACCCTAAAACTAACCCCTAACTATAACTGTCACCTTATACGCCATCCCTATACCTAAAACTAACCCCTAATCATAACTGTAACACAATACCCCATCCCTAACCCTAAAAGTAACCCCTCCCCATAACTGTCAAACTATAACACATCCCTAACCATAAACGTAACCCTTACCCATAACTGTAACCCTATAAACAATCTCTAACACTAAAACTAACCTGTACCCATAACTGTAACCCTATTCCATCCCTAAACATAAAACTAATCCCTAATCTTAACTATAACCCTATAAACCATCCCAAACCTTAAAACTAACCCCTACCCATAACTTTGACCCTATACCCCATCCCTAAACCTAATTCCTAATCATTATGATAACCCTATACCTCATCCCAAACACTGCAAGTAACCCCTAACTATAACTGTAACCCTATATCCCAACCTTATACCTAAAAATAACCCCTACCCATAACTGTAAACCTATACCCCACCCTAACAAAACAACTAACCCCTAATCATAACTGTAACCCTATACCTCGTCCCCAACCCTAAAACTATCCCCTATCCTTAACAGTAACCCTATATCCCAGTCCTAACCCTAAAACTAACCCCTACCCATAAATGAAACCTATACCTGCCCCTAATCCTAAAAGTAAATCCTACACATAATAGTAACCCCTTACTCCATCCATAACACTAAAACTAACCCCCAACCATAACTAAAACCCTATACCCCATCCCAAACCCTAAAACTAACCCCCAACCATAACTGTAACCCTATACCACATTCTTAACCCTTAAATTAACCCCTAATTATAACTGTAATGTTATACTCCAACCCAAGCACTAAAACTAGCCCCTACCTATAACTATAATGCTATATCCCAACCTTAACCCTAAAACTAACTACTACCCATAAATGTAACCCTAAACCACATCCAGAACCCTACAATTAAACCCCAACCATAACTGAAAACGTATACCTCCACCCTTAAACCTTAAAATAAACCCCTTTATAAATATTTTAAATTGCAACTGCGCTGTTGGTACCATCCCATAAGTGTATGGCCACTTTTTTTTTTCTTTAGAAAAATGCTAGTTAGCATGATGCTATTTAGCACCATTGTTGTTACAGTTATGGCTAGTGGTTTGCTTTAGGGTTAGAGATGCAGTATAAAGTTGTAGTGAAAGTCAGGGGTTAATTTTAGTGTTAGAGATGTGAATAGAGTTATAGTTAGGGTTTAGGATTAGTTTTAGGGTTATACTGCATCCCTAAACCTAATCCCTAATCATTATTATAACCCTATACCTCATCCCTAAAACTAAACCCTAACAATAAAATTAACACTATACCCCACCCCTAATCCTTAAAACTAACCCCTAAATATAACCTATTAGCCCATTCCCAGCCTAATCCTATACCATACCCCAACCCTAAAACTAACCACTAACTATAATTGCAAACCTATACCCCATCCCTAAAAGTATCTTTAACCCCTAATCATAACTGTAACCCTATAGGCCATCCCTAAACCTAAAGCTAATCCCTAACCATAACTCTAACACTATACCCCAACCCTAACCCTAAAACTAACACCTACCCATAACTGTAAACCTATACCAAAACCTTAACCTTAAAAATAACCCAGACCCATAACTGTAACCCTATACCACAACCACAACCCTAACCCTAACCATAAAACTAACTCCAAACCATCACAATAACCCTATAACACATCACCAACCCTAAAATTAACCTCTACCCATAACTGTAATCCTATACCCAAACCCTAGAACTAAAACCAACCCCCAAGCATACCTGGAAACCTATACCCATCCCGAACCCTAAAACTAACCCCTACCAATAGCTGTAACCCTATACCACCTGGCTAAAACTAAAACTAACCCCTAAATATGATGAAAAATCTATACCACATCTCTAACCCTAAAGCAAACCCCTAACCAAGAACGTAACCCTATACCACACCCCAATCCAAAAACTAACAACCAACCATAACTGTACCCCTATACCCGATCCCTAACCCTAAAACTAACCCCTAATTATTACTGTAACCCTATACCCAACCCTAACCCTCAAACCCTACCCATAACTGTAACAATATACCACATCCCGAAACCTAAAACTAACCCCTACCCATAACCGTAACCCTATTCTCCAACCCTAACCCTAAAACTAACCCCTACAGATAAACTTATATATCATCCTTAACACTAAAACTGACCCCTACCCATAAATGTAACCCAATATCACATCTCTAACCCTAACACTAACCCCTAATCATAACTATACCCCTATACCCCGCCCCTAACCCTAAAATTAACCCATAACTATAATTATAATCCTATACCTCATTCTCAACCCTAAAATTAACCCCTACCCATAATTGTATCCCTATACCCAACCCTCACCCAAAAACTAACCTCTACCCATAACTGTGACCATATACCCAACCTTAACCCTGAAACTAACCCCTACCCATAAATGTAACCCTATACCACAGCCAGAACCCTAAAACTAACCGCCAACCAAAACTGTAACCCTATACCCCATCATGAAAACTAAAACTAACACCTAATCATAACTGTAACCATGTACCACACCCCAAACTCTAAAACGAACCCCAAATCATAACTGTAACCCTATACCCCATCCCTAAAACTAACCCCTAACTACAATTGTAAACCTATACCCCATCCCCAACATTAAAACTAACTCTTACCTATAACTGTAACACTATACCCCAACCCTAACCCTAAAACTAACCCTTAACCACAACTGGAATGCTATACACCAACCTAACCCTTAAAACTAACCCCTAGCCATAACTATAGCCCTATACCTAACCCTGACCCTAAAACTAACCCCACCCATAACTGTAACCCTATATCCCAACCTTAATGCTGAAACTAACCCCTACCCATGATAGTAACCCTATACCACATCCAGAATCTTAAAACTAACCCTCACCGAAACTATAACCCTATACCCCATCATGAACCCTAAAATTATCACCTAATCATAAATGTAACCCTTTACCACACCCCAACTCTAAAACTAACCCCAAATCATAACTGTAACCCTATACCCCATCCCTAACCTTAAAACTTACCTCTACCCATAATTGTAACCCTACACCCCATCCCTAAAATGAATCCCTGGTCATAACTATAACCCTATACCTTGTAGCTAAACATGAAACTAGCCCTTACCAATAACTGTAACCCTATACATAATCCCTAACCCTAAAACTAACCCCTAACTATAACTGTAACCCTATACCCCACCCCTAACCCTTAAAACTTACCCCTACCAGTAACTGTAACCCTATACCCCATCCCTAACCCTAAAATTAACCCCTAATTATAACTGTAATGCTATGCCCCAACCCTAACCCTTAAACTAAACCCTACCCATAACTGTATCCTTATAACACATCCCTCACCCTAAAACCAACCCCTAACATTAAATATAAACCTATATCCCATCCCTAACCCAAAACTAACCCCTACCCATAACTGTAACCCCATACCCTATCCCTAACCCTAAAACTAACCCTTACCCACAACCGTAACCCTATACCCCATGCCTGAAACTAATCCCTAATCATAGCTATAAACCTATACCTTGTCCCGAACCATGAAACTAACCTGTACCCATAACTGTAACCCTATACCCAACCCTAACTGTAAAACTTACCCCTACCTATAAATGTAACCCTATACCCCACCCCTAACCCTAAAAGTAACTCCTACCCATAAAGGTAGACTTGTGCTGCATTCCTAACCATAAAACTTACCCCTACTCATAACTGTAACCCTATAACCCGTCCCTAACCCTCAAAATAGCCCATTGTAAAGAAAAAAATAAGTAGGCCCAAACTTTGTTCAAAATAACTGTGAACGTGGTCAAAAGGCAGAAAAAAAGTAAAAAGAATTACAACTTTAACACAATTGCAACTGCCACTCTTAAAAAAATGTTACTGCAAAAGAACAACCTGTAAATAACAGGAAAAGCTTGTTTTTGCTATATTCCTAATAAGGGAAAATATTAATAAGGAAGTATGCGTGATTAAATGTTGTCTTTAATCTACATAAGTTTTTGTGTTCCCTTTTTCAAAAGAGCAGCCAGGCTTGTAATAAAAAAGCTTCAGGCTGTTCTAATCCAAACACAACATCTGGTAAATTTTTCCACAACAATTCTTTGTGCCGTGACTTGGATCCACAGCATACCACCAGACCGGAGGACCTCGGGCCCACCGTTCCCCACTGGACCCGGGCCCATCTGAAAGGTAGAAGACCTTTTAAATCTCTGTTTTGGGTTCCAGTGGAGGTCTGCCCGTAGGCTCTGGTTTTAAGTGAGTTGCATGCTGGATCCGGACCTTTTGCTGCCAGACAAGCCTGATGCCCTTCTGTTTGCCCCGGAAAGAGCCACATGTATGGCTGGGTAGGACTCTGTGTGTGCCAGTGTAAGTGGGGGTCACAGGAGGACACCCAGAGCTCTCTGTGAAGCCCACCAACTTGTGAGATGTCTCTAATGCAACCTGTGACTGCAACTAGTAGGGCCGAAAGGGGGCCCAGACCAAGGCAGCCTTGTTCTGCATGGCTTGACTGGCGAGGGGCCTGCCTGGGTCTAGGAGTGTGTGACCTTACTGGGGGAAGGGATGGCTCAGTGGTTTGAGCACTGGCTTGCTAAACCCGAGGTTATAAGTTCAATCCTTGAGGGGTGCTACTTAGGAATCTGGGGCAAAATCAGTACTTGGTCCTACTAGTGAAGGCAGGGGGCTGGACTCAATGACTTTTCAAGGTCTCTTCCAGTTCTAGGAGATAGGATATCTCCATATATATATATATTATCCTTTTCCGCATCCTCAGACAGTTTTCCCATGACCTCTTTCCTCCCCTCCTCCGCATCGCCTGAAGATGGGTCATGAGCCACTGACTGGTCCGACCACCTCACCTGAAGCATCAGAGTAAGTGGTGCTGTTCTCTCTGAGACTAGTTGACACTTTTTGCTGAAGAGGGCTGTAGGAAAGTCATGGACGTCCTAAATAAGCCTTCCCTGTGTACGTAACTTAAGTAAAAGTGACCCAGATACTGGGGGCCGGAGAATCCAAGGTGATCTCCACCTCACCAGGGAAATGGGATACTGGGGGCCGGAGGATCCAAGGTAATCTCTGCCTCGCCAGGGAAATGAGAATGGGGACCAGTGGGTCTAAAGGAATCACGCCTCACCAAAAGGCACACTTGCGTACTACATGTACACAAATTACAGTCCTTTCACTTGCAAGTTTCTGAAGAAAATGGAATTAGTATACAAAAGATAATCCAAAATTACAGTTTCCCCTAGAGAAAAGTTTCAACCTTGACAAAATTGTGCACCTCAAAGGCGCACTTCTAGCCAATAAAGTCGGGCCAGGTCAGTTTGATGCACATTTCAATTTGTATTAAAAAAACAGAAAAACAGCACCGTGAATCTCAAATAAGGAGTCTCAAGGACTCCCAAGAAAAACTCAAAACACAATTAATGGAGACAAAAGAGAAATTGGGTTTTTCCAAGCCCCTGCTGGCCAGTTGATCTCTCTTTATCTTTCGAGGCCTCTTCGGGGTATCCTTAGCCCACTCCCTCCCGGGAGCACGTTCAGCCCAAGTCGCAGAACTTGTCACTCTTGCCCGCACCTGTACCTTGGCCAAGAACAAATCTGTTACCATCTACACAAACTCCCAATATGCCTTCGGGGTGGTTCATAATTACAAACAACTATGAAAACACCAAAAAATTCTCACGTCAAGGGGGGCAAGGATTAGTAATGGGCCGTTTGTTAAAGCTGTTCTCTCTGCTTTTCAGCTTCTTTCTGCTATTGCTATTGTGCATTGTATTGCTCACCAGAAACCTTATGATAATGTTAGAAAAGAAAATGCTTTGGTGAATGTTACTGCTGAACAGGTGGCCCTTTCCGGGTCTCTGGCTCCATTTAATCCTGTTTTCTTTATTTCATAGTCCCCCTCTATGCCTAACACCCTCCAAGATTTAGCTCTCATGCAAAATTCAACCTCCGAGCATTAAAAACCCCGATGGAGGCGGGATGATTGTTCTTTACATCCTGATGCCTTGTGGCGTTCCCCAGATGGCCGCTTGGTGGCGCCCAAGGTCTTGCTCCCCTATCTTGCTTGCGTGTCCCATGGAATGGCGCACATGAGCAAAGGGGGGGATGATTTATAATTTTTCCATAATGGTGCAGCAGTGCTGTAACTCTTGCCCTATCTGCCTAGCCCACAACAGTGGTAGACCAGTACCAGCAAAACCAGCTGCGCACCCCACCCCGTGGGGACCCTTTGTAAAAATCCAGATTGATTTTATCAGTATGCCAAAATGTTGTTCTTATAAATATGTCCTTGTTTGTGTTTGTATGTATTTCAAATCACTAAAGGCCTACCCTTGTGCCAAAGTCAATTCCATCACAGTGGCTAAAAGATGTTAACAATCTTTATTCCCCCGTTTGGTCTACCCTTCTCTATCAACAGTACCAAGGCACCCATTTCACAAACCGAATCATGCAACAGGTTTGCAAGGCCCTTAACATCACCCAACACCAGACACTAATAAAATGTGTCAGCTCTCTTTATACACAGGTAAAAAAAGCACTGCTGAAGAATCCTAGGTGTAAGGGGACTGTTGCCCCCTTACTAACACTCAGTGGGGGTGTTTTGGTTGCTAGCTCCCAGCACTAAAAGGGGAGGGGTCGATGGCAAATCAGGAGCCTGAGACTGACAGTCCCCAGGAACAATGGGGAGAGGCCAATGCTCCAGATCAGCCTGATTGACAGGGCGGGCAGCTAATCGGGGAGTCAGGAGGCCAGCGGGGTCCCGTCCTCTGCGTGTGAGCTGGAATGGCTTGGGTCAGACAGAGTGGGGCCAAGCTAAGGAGAGAGCAGGGGCCCGAGCAGACCTGCCCTGGGAGGAGAGCTGCAGCCACCAGAGCCAGGGGGGCCAGACAAGCAGCCAGGAAGCAGATCAGAGCTGGGAGCAGAGTCACAGAAGCAGCCTGCAGAGCAGACCTGTCCTGGGGGCAGAGCTGCAGCAACCAGAGCCTGGGAGCTGGAGGCAGAGCAGCAACAGCAGCCGGGCTGAAGCCGAGTGGGGCTGGAGCTGGGGCAGGAGCTGGAGCTGGGGCTGGAGCAGTCCGGAGCCAGGTGCGGTGAGCAGCTGGGGAGAGTGAGGGGGACCCTGGGCCCAGCACAGGGAGACACCTCAGCCAAGAGGCTCTGCAGGCCAGACTCGGAGGGGGATCATAACCCCGACCGGGCGGGGGCGATACTGGGAAGAAGGGTCCTGCCACCTAGAGCCTGAGAGCGTGTGGCCACTGCCAGAGCAAGTGTCCAATCCACAGCATCTCTGGAGCACAGCCAGGGCCTGAGAAGGAGCCTGGGACCTACAAGGAACAGACTGTGACCTGCCCTGACGTTCCAGAGACACTGCTTGTGATGTTCTCTGCCACAGAGCGGAGTGACGTGTTTCCTTTAACTTTTCCCATTTTTCCTTATTATTTTTTTAATTAATTGTTAATTAAACAACTTGTATTTGCTTTAAATTGTATGAAATGATCAGTGGGTCAGGGAGGTGCCCAGTGCAGAGAGAGTACCCCGGAGTGGGGACACCCTAGCCCCTGTCCTGGGTGACCACAGCAGGGCTGGGGGTCGAGCCCCCCCAGGAATCCTGGGCCCAGCCTAGTTGGGGTTACAAGGACTCTGCCAGACAGGAGAGTGGAAGGGGAGTCCTCAAGGGCAGGTAGGCCTCTGGGTAAAGGAAGTGGGAGCGAGGACTCAGATCCTTTCGCTAGCCCACTTGACTGGGGTCATGCAGAAGCCAGGAAAGTTCCCCACAATAGCGGGACCATTCCCCTGCTTACATAAGCAACCCTGCCATTTGCTGGAACCAGGAGACTGGGTCTACATAAAAGTCCACCAGCAAAAAACTACCCTGGCCCTGCACAAGATGGCTCTCCAATTAATAAGCGGGCTATCACTCCTTCTGGTGCCGTTGGTCCTTCTTGTTAGCAGAAGAAAAGGACAAGGTAAAGTGCTAGTAACCGCTCCCTTGTCCACTAACAGGACTACCATGCATTTGGACATTTGGATTTTGCTAAAAAACCCAAATCATTACAGGGTAATGTGCTAGTAACCTCTCCCCTGTATAATGCTAAACCACAACTGTTCCAAAAAAGAAGGAACACTCGCACTTCTTAAACCCCCAAGATCCAGGAATTCCTGACGACAAAGGACATTAAAAATTGGCCCTGGTGGAGAAAATGAAGTCTT
The DNA here is from genome assembly GCF_027887155.1 of Malaclemys terrapin pileata. Lineage (NCBI taxonomy): Eukaryota > Metazoa > Chordata > Testudines > Emydidae > Malaclemys > Malaclemys terrapin. Next base: position 3,821,818 of record NC_071519.1, on the reverse strand, counting down.
GTACATTGGCAGGGAAGGACTTGTGGAAGCCATGCCTGGGAATATGGTATTAATTGGGTCTTGGGGTTTATTCCACAGGCTGCACCCTGTGTTTTTGGGCAAGTACCATCACGATGTACTGCCCTCCCTAATTGGCTTCCGGAAACTAAATACCAAAAATGTCTTGCTGCCACAAATATTAACCTCACCATCCCCTCCACCTCTGCCACCACCCCTAAAATTTACCCGAATACAGATAATACTGTTTATTCTACTAAAACCCAATGGCCCAGACCTTCATATCTTAGTAATTTACTAAAATTTTGTTCAGAAAAATTATTTTTCAAAGTTCAAAAGAGTTCATATAAGCAAACAATTAAGTAAAAAACAAATGGGTCGGTAAAAATAGAAATATATAGTATCACTACAAATAAGCCCCAGAAATCAAAAATTAAAATTAATGGGTTCTATAAGTAGGTAAATATAATGGCCATTCCTGAAATTTGCAGTATGGTAAATAAAAAAGGCCCTTACTGTTATTTGGTCACCCAATTAGTAAATAATCAAACATATACCCAAAAAGTTTGTTCTGCCACCGGAAATTTTACCTGTACTAAAATAATTCCAATAACTAATAATTTAACCTGCACTATATTGCAATATACCGCTTCCTATGCTATTAATGTTAATGCCTCTCAAAAGTACATAAAAGTGTTTAGCTAACAAATGTGGTATGGTACTTCACCAAAAAGGAATGTGTTAAAATATCAATGAACTCTAATTAATATTACTCTAGAAACTATAAAATTCACACTGCCCTTATCCAGCTTCCAAGTCACCTCTACATACCCTAATCGCTCAAAAGGGGCTGCCATTAGGTTAGCACAGTAAAAAAAAACCAAATCCTCTAAAAAAACCAAAAACGTGGCCGTACACTTATGGGATGGTACCAACAGCACAGCTGCAATTTAAAATATTTATAAAGGCCAACAACATAAAGAAAAATTAAAACAATTGAAAAAGGCCACAGGTCTCATTACTAAAGCACAGTTAACTCAGGTGCAGGCTCAAGTTAGTTAATTGCGAGTTATTTCTGCCCTCAGTTCAATAACGCAAAAACTGCTAACAACAATGGTGCTAAATATCACTGAGGCTAAAAAGGCATTGCAGTGGAATCTGGCATGTTCAGAAATTCAGAATTTCCTGAATAACCAGGTAATGGCCATTCGAAGTAATCTTAAGCATCAACCTTGGCCCACTGCCCTTACAAATACTTCAGAAGTATCATCTGATCTATGGCCCTGGAGACATATTTAAAGATTTTCTGGGTGGAAGTGCAAACATTCGCAATGTTTCTTCCAAGCATATGAACCGCTTGGAGGGGTGTGGGCTCCCACATACCAAATCCTGCCAGGTCCATGGGAAGAATGTATGTGGGATTAGGTAATTCACCAAGACATTTAAGAAATTAAAAAGAAGAACAGGAATACTTGTGGCACCTTAGAGACTAACAAATTTATTAGAGCATAAGCTTTCGTGGACTACAGTCCACTTCTTTGGATGCATAAGAAGTGGGCTGTAGTCCACGAAAACTTATGCTCTAATAAATTTGTTAGTCTCTAAGGTGCCACAAGTACTCCTGTTCTTTTTGCGGATACAGACTAACACGGCTGCTACTCTGAAACCTAAGAAATTAAACTACCTGGTATGCCTAAACAATTTATACTCAGTGCTCCTAAAATAACACCCAACATTTGAATAGGGATAAAAAGTCAATAAACGCTCTGGCCGTTAAAACCCCCACAGCCCCAGTGTGTACCAAACTAAAGCCCGGGGAAGTTGTCACTGTTCATGACAATGTTTGTTGGAAGGGTAAGGGACAAAAAACTACCCTAACAGGACACCTGCTGTTCCAAGCAAATAATAGCTGTGTGTATGTTAAGGCCACCACTTTGCAAAACATACATTTTAACCTCACCACTGCTGCAGGCAATAATATTATTTATTGGCCTGCGGATAAAATTTTACAATCAGCCCTTAAGTTTCAGATACCTTTTAATTAAACTGCATTAGTAACTAATAGGTTCCAAAATTTGCTTTCACTCCTACCAATGGTCAAAAAAAAAATCTAAATTACAAAAAAAAAAATTCATATCCTCCAAAATATATATCAAATTTAAAAAAATGCTTTTCATACAGCCTATGAAGTGTCTACTTTATGTACTAAGTATAATGTATTGTGTTTTGTAACTAAGGCTATACAACAACCCCATCATATTATTATAATGGGCATGCTAATGCTTTTATTATTATTGTTTAGCCTAAAATTATGTTATTGTTGTTGTAAAGGACGTAATAATAATAGTACCTTTCATGTTCATACTAACCGTGCATTGTCGTTGCCTTCAACCAAAACCCCAAAAACTAAGCCATTTAATTTAAAATCAAAAATATAAAATTTAATAAAAATAAAGGTTTAAGATTAATAATTGTGCTGGAAGCTCAAAAGGGGGATTTGTGGTGCACTCGTTAAACAAGAAAAAATGCTGCGTGTATATAAATAATACCACGTGGGCCATAAAGCAAAATGCTGCAGCCATCAGAAAAGCAGTAGAAAAGACCAAACAACCAAAGTCCTAAAATAATCCCTGGTCCTGTTTTCTGACCTATTTTCCACATGGTCCCACCACTTAAAGCAATAACTGTTTAAAATTATTGCTGCGTTGCTGTGTATATTTATCATACATCTAATATTTAAAATAGGGTGTTGTATTTGCAATTGCTTTTTTACCCCAAAACAAAAATCCGCCAAGCCCAGTTCAAGAAAGCAGGTAATGTTAATAAATGTTTATGATAAAATGGGCGGGGGAGGGAAAGGGAGGAAATTAACAAGCTTATAAATATGGAAGTTTAGGCCAAAGTGGTGACAAAATGGCACCAAAGGAGGCATTGTAAAGAAAAAATTAAGTAGGCCCAAACTCTGGTCAAAATAACTGTACGTGGTCAAAAGGCAGGAAAAAAAAGTTTTAAAAAATTACAACTTTAAGACAATTGCAACAGCCAATCTTAAAAAATGTAACTGCAAAAAAACAACCTGTAAATAACAGGAAAAGCTTGTTATTCTATATTCCTAATAATAAAATATATTAATAAGAAAGTATGCCCAACTAAATGTTCCCTTTAATCTATATAAGCTTCTGTGTTCCCTTTTTCAAAAGAGCAGCCAGGCTGGTTGTCTGTCACTGAATGTTTGTAATAAAAAAGCCTCAGGCTGTTCTAATCCAAACACAACACGTGGTAAATTTTTCATAACTGTGACCCTATCCCCCTCCCTAAACCTAAAACTAACCCCTAACTATAATTATAACCCTATACACCATTCCTAAACCTAAAACTAACCTCTACCCATAACTGTAATGCTATACTCCATCCCCATCCCTAAAACTAACCCCTACTCATAACCGTAACCCTGTACCCCAACCCTACCCCTAAAACTAACCCCTAACCATAACTGTAACGCTAAACACCATCCCTAACTTTAAAACTAACCCCTAACTGTAACCGTATACCCCGCCCCTAACCCGAAAACTTACTCCTACCCATAAATATAACCCTGTACTCAATCCCTAACCGTAAAACTAACCCCTACCCATAACTGTAGCCCTATACCCCATCCCTAACTCAAAAAAATAAACTGTTCTCATAATTGTAACCCTGTACCCCTCCCTAAACCTGAAACTAACACCTAACTATAACTCTAACCCTATATGCCTGTATGCATCCGAAGAAATGGGCTGTAGTACACGAAAGCTTATGCTCTAATAAATGTGTTAGTCTCTAAGGTGCCACAAGTACTCCTGTTCTTTTTGCGGATACAGACTAACACGGCTGCTACTCTGAAACCTGTAACCCTACATGCCATCCCTAAACTGAAATGGTGCGGTACTCACCCCTGTGGTGCCTCCTG